>NC_084548.2:56962500-57332500 GCF_033978685.3 Nerophis lumbriciformis
TACCACATCCCCTACTTGCAAGCTTGGTCTTTCTGACTTCCACTTCTTGCATGGCTGAAGGATCGTCAAGTACTCTTTGTACACATCTTGTTGTGTTGTTTTCAATATGACCAGTCTTGCTTGACTGAGTTCATCTTTTCTCTGGATACCGTCTGAAGTTTTCCAGAAGACTCTAGCCTTTTGGACAAGCTTGGCTATTGCACGAGTAAGAGATTTCCAGCTGGAGAATCTTTCAAACCGGTGAGAGCCAGGAAGTCCACTTGTGGATTTCGTAGCATAGGTTGAAACTTGAGGGCGAACTTCTACATCAGTCTCAGGATGCAGAAGGTTATATGCCTCTAGCTGTGGAACTTCATCCACTTCTGGATTTCTTAGAAAAGCTGGACCTGTCAGCCAGTTGGTATCTGGTAGGAGAGCCGCTGAGACAGACCTAGATCCGTGATCTGCAGGATTAAGTTTGGTGTTGATGTAGTGCCATTGCTCTGGGGTAGAGGACCTTCTTATTCTTGTCACTCTGTTTGCCACGTAGACATAGAAGTTTCTGGACGCATTATGTATGTAGCCCAGTACGATCTTGCTGTCTGTGTAGTACGTGACTTTGTGAATCTCTACATCGATGTCATCCATTATCGTCTCTGCAATTTCCACTGCCAAGACGGCTGCACACAATTCCAAACGAGGGACAGTGTGAGCAGGACGTGGAGCCAGCTTGGATTTCCCCATGATAAACTCGACATGGCTGTGTCCTTCTGTATCGATTGCCCTGAGGTATGCTACAGCTGATATAGCCATAGTTGATGCATCTGAGAACACACAAATCTCTCTGTATACTGTGGCGAGCAGAGAAACAGAGATGTAGGTTCTCTGGATCTGGAGCTGCATAAGTTCCTTGAGGGAATCTTTCCAGACATTCCACTGGATTGCTTTGTCTTCTGGTAGCGGAGTGTCCCAATCATAGTCTTCTGTGGAGACATTTCTCACGAGTGCCTTGCCCTGAACTGTGACAGGTGCCACAAACCCCAAGGGATCATAGAGACTGTTTACCACTGAAAGGATTCCCCTTCTTGTAAATGGCTTTTCTTTGTCAGACACACAGAAGGAGAAACTGTCTGTTTGAAGGTCCCATCTGAGGCCTAAACTGCGTTGGAGTGGTAGTGGATCAGATGTCAGGTCGAGATCATTAAGGCCTTTGGCAAGGTCTTCTGGGGGGAAAGCATCCAAAACAGTGTTGCTGTTAGATGCTATCTTATGTAGCCTGATGCTTGACTCTGCCAACACCTCTCTTGCTTTTGATGGTACGGTGATGGTTTCCTCAGCATTGGAGAATGAGGCAAGCCCATCATCTACATAGAAGTTCCTCATTATGAACTGCTTAGCATCTGTACCATGTTCTCTCTCTCCCTCTTCAGCTGCCCTTCTCAAGCCATAAATGGCCACAGCCGGCGAAGGGCTGTTACCGAACACATGCACTGTCATTCGGTATTCAGTCACTGGTTTTGTGAAGTCGTTGTCTTCGAACCACAAAAATCTTAGAAAGTCACGGTGTTCATTCCAGACTGTGAAACAGTAAAACATCTGCTGTATGTCGGTGGACACTGCAACCGGCTCTCTGTGGAAGCTAATAAGGACTCCAAGAAGGGTATTATTCAGGTCAGGTCCTTTCAAGAGGACGTCGTTGAGGGAAATGCCTTCGTGTTTAGCACTAGAATCAAACACCACGCGTATTTGATCCAGCTTTTGGGGGTGATAGACACCAAAGGTTGGTAAGTACCAGCACTCTTGCTTCTCCTTCAATGGTGGAGCTAGCTCTGCTTGTCCTGAGTCAAAGATTTTCTGCATAAACTCTGTGTATTGTTCTTTCATAACTGGCTTTCTTTCCAGTGTGCGACATAGAGATGACAGTCGTTTTGCCACTTGCTCTCTATTGTTCGGCAGACGTTGTCTTGGGAAACGGAATGGTAAGGGTGCCACCCAGGTGTTAGCCTCTTTCATGTAGACATTGTTGTCCATGATCTCAAGGAAGGCTTTGTCATCAATAGACCATGCTATTTTTTCATCCTCCTTTGTCCTCTCAAATATGTTGCTTCCAAGTTCATCAGTGTCATCTTCCAGGAGACCTGTCTCTTTACGTGACCTTGGTGTGTTCTTGTAGAACTTTTCTTTCACATGAATAATACTTGTACATGGACTCAGGAACGACGTCCGTCCATTAGGTAGGACATTGGTCCTATAGACATTAATGCTGCTTGGCTTGTGGACTCCCTTTAGACATACGTCTCCGACAATGACCCAGCCGAGGTCCAATTTCTGAGCATACGGTGCATTGTTGGGTCCATTGTACTGTCTACGTACTTTGTGTACACGTAGGATGTCTCTGCCGAGAAGCATGACAATATCTGCGTCAGGATCAATAGCTGGTATTTTATCTACCACTGGCTTGAGGTGCGGATAATGATGTGCTATTTCTACTGAGGGGATCTCCGCACGGTCATCAGGCATCATATCACACTCAATTAATGTTGGCAGTGGGATCTGTACACTGCCATCTATTGACTCTACAATGAGATTATTTGCGCGTCGTCCTGATGTTTCCATGACCCCTGCACATGTTTTAAGGGTGTAAGGAGTGGCACCTGATCCAATGCCAAACAGGTCAAATAGCTCACTCTTGGCCAGCGACCTGTTACTCTGCTCATCGAGGACAGCATATGCTTTAACAGCTTTCTCTCGTTGACTTGCAGGGTATACATGGACCAAGCATATTTTGGAGCATGATCGGGCACCAACTGCCTTCCCGCACACCTCTGTGCATTTTGACTTGACCTCTGGAGGCTCTTTCTCTTCTCGCTCCCCGCCTTGATCTTCGATGACAGCAGAGCTCTCTGGTTTTCTTACTGCTGGGCCAGGGTGTAAAGCAGTTGGGTGCCTACTACTGTCGCACTCTTTGCACTGCACCGTTTTATCACAGTCCTTGGCAAAGTGTCTTGTTGAGGCGCAACACTTGAAACAGATGTGTTTCTCCTTGAGGTAGGCTATCCGCTCTTCTAAGCTCTTGTTGCGGAAGCCATAACATTTTCTTAGGGGATGGGGCTTATTATGTAAAGGACACACTCTGTCTGGATCTTCAACCCTTTTCTCCTCCTTGTTTTGCTTGCCTACATCTGCTTTGGACACATTCAGACCACCAAGCTCAGCAAAGCTGGGGTCATTTCGTATCTTTGCTTGGTCTTGAATAAATTGTACAAAGACGTGAAAAGGAGGATATCGAACTCGAAAGTCTTCCTTATACTTCGAGCCAAATGAGATCCACTTCTCGTATATAGGGAGCTTCTGCGCTATAGGGAGCTTCTGCGCTATAGGAGTGACTCCCCGGGGAGTGTTGAGGTAAGAAAGTCCAGGTAGGAATCCATCTCATCTTGCTGCTTCCAGCTCTAGCAATAGATCTCCTAGGTCCTGTAATTTTTGATTGTCCTTATTTGCAATCCTTGGAAATTCCTCTAACCTCTTCAACATAGCATCTTCAATGATTTCAGCTGACCCATAGCATTCCTCCAGCCTCTTCCACAACTTTGAGAGTCCTTCTTTAGCGTCATGGATGTAGGCTGAACGGATTCGTTTGGCCAACTCTGCAGACTTTGGTCCCAGCCACTTGGACATTAAACCTGACTCCTGGCTGTAGGTGAGGTTCAAGCCACCAATGGCATTGATAAAGGAAGCCTTCCATACCCAGTAGTTCTCAGGTCTATCATCAAACATCAGGAGACCAGTGCTAATTATTTCTTTGCAAATGAGGTATTTGTCTAAGTATGATTGATCACGTGGGGGCATGTGGTTAAATGCACCTTGGTGGCTAGGCTGCTGGTCTCGGGGGCGTGTGCGAAGTGAAGTTGCTGGGTGAAATATCTTTCTTGATGGGAATTTCACAGGGGTGGTGGGTCTGCTCTGGCGTTCCCCTTGCCATTTGTGCAACGAATGAAAATAGTTGCTTTTTTCTGCACAACTGCGTACATCCATACCGTCCATTTCCATATCACCGTTGTCCATGTATTGCTGGCGCTTTGGCGATAAGACGGAATCACCGTTGTCCATGTACTGCTGGCGCTCTGGTGAATAAACGGCTTTTTGTTTTGGATGCCGGAGTTGTTGCTGACCATGATCCACAGAATGTTGTTGCACATATGCCCTAGTGCGTTGCTGTGAGGAATAGGGAGCCAAACCTGTTACACTTTGCCTTGAAGGCTCTCCAAGACTTCCAAGACTTCAGCCTCAGCGCATGCTGCTTCAGCAGCAGTCCGTACCTTCAGCGCGTCAAGGTTAGCTTGTACTTCAGCTGCTCTACATTGCTGTTCCGCTTCAATCTCCGCTTTTTTCTTTGCTTGTTCAGCTTCGATCCGTGCCTGCTCGATTTGCATGTCTGCTTGTCTTCGCGCAAATGTAGCCATGATTCTTGCAGCTTCGGCTCTGGCTCTTGCTCTGACAGCCAAACCTTGTGATGAATGTCTCGAGCTGCCAGAGGGATTAGTACGACTGGAGCGTTCAGAAGGTGCACCTCGATCTTCAGGTTTAAGGTTTTGATCATCCATATGTTGTTGAATGTCTTTCTGGCCTGCAGTTGTAATGGCTCACTTTCCTTTGTAAGCAGACTGAATGTTAAACCTTTTTACTATTCTGCTCTTGCTTTTTGCTGGTTAGCTTAGCAGATAGCTAACATGATATAATCCTTGATGAAAAAAAGAGTCCCAAGCGTCTGTAGTGTAGTTTAGGTCTTTTTAGTGAAGGATCAATCGTATATTTTGTAAAAAGGTTTAGACCTTCAAAGTCTTCAAAGTCAAAAAGAAAGCTTAAAGCCTGCAGTACGTCCTGTTTGTTTGACATCTGCTCTCAACTGTTCTCTACTGCTCTCTGAAACACACCCACACTAAGCTGGCTACGGCAAGACAGGAGGGTCAAATTAGAACACAAACTGCAAAACTGATTTCCACCACTAGGTGTCTTAGAAAATAACATTGTGGGGCATAACAGTGCTCTTCCTCGTTCCCATGTTTGATGTCCCTTGTGTCTTCCACAGTGTCTTCCTGTTGTTGCCTGTGATTGTGTCCTGCCTCACGACCTCCACCTGGATCTCTGCTTGCCTCCCTCGACCCTTGACCTCTGCTTGGACTCGGACATCTTTGCCTCTCTCCAGCCCCCGACTGCTTGCCTCCCTGCTGACTGCCTCTTCGCCTTGTCCCTTGGATTCGACGAAAGATTCACACAACACGCACCGACAACAACCCCTGGTAAAACTTACATTGTTAATCCTACACATCGTCCGCACTCATTCACTTGTGGTAGCATACACACCCCACACACTCATCAAGGTTTTCAATAAACCTGATAAACATATATATATATATATATATATATATATACAAACCCTGTTTCCATATGAGTTGGGAAATTGTGTTAGATGTAAATATAAACGGAATACAATGATTTGCAAATCATTTTCAACCCATATTCAGTTGAATGTGCTACAAAGACAACATATTTGATGTTCAAACTGATAAACATTTTTTTTTTGCAAATAATCATTAACTTTAGAATTTGATGCCAGCAACACGGGACAAAGAAGTTGGGAAAGGTGGCAATAAATACTGATAACGTTAAGGAATGCTCATCAAACACTTATTTGGAACATCCCACAGGTGTGCAGGCTAATTGGGAACAGGTGGGTGCCATGATTGGGTATAAAAACAGCTTCCCAAAAAATGCTCAGTCTTTCACAAGAAAGGATGGGGCGAGGTACACCCCTTTGTCCACAACTGCGTGAGCAAATAGTCAAACAGTTTAAGAACAACGTTTCTCAAAGTGCAATTGCAAGAAACTTAGGGATTTCAACATCTACGGTCCATAAAATCATCAAAAGGTTCAGAGAATCTGGAGAAATCACTCCACGTAAGCGGCATGGCCGTAAACCAACATTGAATGACCGTGACCTTCGATCCCTCAGACGGCACCGTATCAAAAACCGACATCAATCTCTAAAGGATATCACCACATGGGCTCAGGAACACTTCAGAAAACCACTGTCACAAAATACAGTTCGTCGCTACATCTGTAAGTGCAAGTTAAAGCTCTACCATGCAAAGCGAAAGCCATTTATCAACAACATCCAGAAACGCAGCTGGCTTCTCTGGGCCCGAGATCATCTAAGATGGACTCATGCAAAACGGAAAAGTGTTCTGTGGTCTGACGAGTCCACCTTTCAAATTGTTTTTGGAAATATTCGACATTGTGTCATCCGGACCAAAGGGGAAGCGAACCATCCAGACTGTAATCGATGCAAAAATCAAAAGCCAGCATCTGTGATGGTATGGGGGTGCATTAGTGCCCAAGGCATGGGTAACTTACACATCTGTGAAGGCACCATTAATGTTGAAAGGTACATACAGGTTTTGGAACAACATATGCTGCCATCAAAGCGCCGTCTTTTTCATGGACGCCCCTGCTTATTTCAGCAAAACAATGCCAAGCCACATTCAGTATGTGTTACTACAGCGTGGCTTCGTAAAAAAAGAGTGCGGGAACTTTCCTGGCCCGCCTGCAGTCCTTACGTGTCTCCCGTCGAAAATGTGTGGCGCATTATAAAGCGCAAAATAAGACAGCGGAGACCCCGGACTGTTGAACGACTGAAGCTCTACATAAAACAAGAATGGGAAAGAATTCCACTTTCAAGCTTCAAGCTGGTTTAATGTTTGACCACTCCTCTTGACAAAATTGGTGCAGTTCAGCTAAATTTGTTGGTTTTCTGACATGGACTTGTTTCTTCAGCATTGTCCATATGTTTAAGTCAGGTCTTTGTTAAGGCCATTCTAAAACCTTAATTCAAGCCTGATTTAGCCATTCCTTTACCACTTTTGACGTGTGTTTGGGGTCATTGTCCTGTTGAAACACCCAACTGCGCCCAAGACCGAACCTGCGAGCTGATGATTTTAGGTTGTCCTGAAGAATTTGGAGGTAATCCTCTTTTTTTCATTGTCCCATTTACTCTCTGTAAAGCACCAGTTCCATTGGCAGCAAAACAGGCCCAGAGCATAATACTAACACCACCATGTTTGACGGTAGGAATGGCGTTCCTAGGATTAAAGGCCTCACCTTTTCTCCTCCAAACATATTGCTGGGTATTGTGGCCAAACAGCTAATTTTTTTTTTCATCTGACATCACACGGACAAAGACAAGACCTTTGTGAGGAAAGTTCTGTGGATGACTACCAAAAGCGCCTCATTGCAGTGAAACTTGCCAAGGGACATGTAACCAAATATTAACATTGCTGAATATATACTTTTGACCTAGCAGATTTGGTCACATTTTCAGTAGACCCGTAATAAATTCATAAAAGAACCAAACTTCATGAATGTGTTTTATGACCAACAAGTATGTTCTCCAATCACAAATAAGAGTTGTAGAAATTATTGGATACTCAAGACAGCCATGACGTTATAGGTTCTTTTGCAAGTGTATGTAAACTTTTGACCACGACTGTATATCCAAATCAATATTTTTGAAAATGATGAATGCAGCTGGGATAGGCTCCAGCACCCCCACGGGAACAAGCGGTAGAAAATGGATGCATGGATGTATGAATGAAAATGTGTGAGCAAAATGTGTGTTTAAAAAGGATGTCAAGTTATGTGACTGTGGTGTACGCATGCTCAAACCGAACTGAAACACTGTCGAAGCATGTGGAAGAAAGTTATGACTGCTAACATTTTCCACCGCAAGGAGGCGAAATTGGTGCCATGGCTGACATGCAGTCACGTACTTCCCAGTGCCTTGACACTTCATCACTAAATTTTGTTAACATAATTTTTATTTTTACATCAAATAATGCTGACAAAATTGTGTGTTTAAAAATGTATTTAGTTGAAATACAGTGTGTAAAAAAAATTCGCTGTCGTGTACATAAATTGTGTATAAAAATTCTGTGCAGAAATACAATTCAAGACTCACTTCTGGTGAAAGCATTCGAGCCTGTCTCAGAACCAGCCAATGAGATGTCAAGTTTGAAGTCACGTGACACAGGTCTCTCAAAGCAGAACAAATGGCAGTTTATGCAGCAGCACTACACGCTACAACATACCTAGGCATAATAAAACATAATACAAATATTAATCCAGCCCTGCTGGATTTTTCCAAACCATAAAATTATTCTAACGGCTAGAATCTGCACTTTTGAGAGACATACGGGTTATCACAGTAATCACAGGAGCCCCGCGCAGACAAGCAGAGTGGGCGGGGTGTGTTTACAGCGCACGTGAGTGTCAGGAGGAGGAAGATTTAGTATTTTATAAATTCTGCAGAAAAGGGATATATCGAATATGTGTATGTGTTTTGCCGTGATCCGCTTTTATCTGTTTTTCCCCACACAATCTAGGGATTTTTTTTCACGAATGCACAGCGAGTTTGTTTAAAGTGTTCACAAAAAGGACCTTAAGTCACATGAAGACAAACAGATTACACAACAAAATTTACACGCACAATAATCGAGCTTTAACCTGTCAGGCGTGCACCGTCGAGAAGTGTCTTCTTCTTCTTCTTACCGTCGCCGCCCTCCGCCCGACCCGGCTGTCACGTGATAACAACAAGCTGCCGGTCGACGAATGAAAGCAGAAAGCCTCCCGGTGACGTCAGAGTCACAAGACACTAACGTGAAAAACTCTGAGGCGCTTCTATCGAGTCAAATGGGACACAATTAAATACATTTTTTAATATCTTATGTTTAATGTCTCATTACAATAATTATTTACAACTAACTATAAACATTTATTAAATGTAATTAATTTATTGAATGTAAAAGTTTATTTATTAATGATGTGATTATTTGATGATGTGTTTCATTATTTCATAAACATGACTGTCTGTGCTTCAGCAATTAATTTAATCTGTCAAATTTGGCCATCGAAATCAGTGGGCGGGGCTAATAGTTGGTTGCTTTGGTTTGACGTCTTTCAAAACATGGCGGCTAAGGAGTACATACTCATACTTTTTGGGGAGTTGCTCATAGATATTTTAGACATTGCAGAGTACGCGGAAGATAAAACTGTCTCAGTTCATGCAGAGGAATTTATTCAAGATGTCGGATTATTTCCGCTCTTTCACTCCGCAACATATCGGACCCGCCCACTGACGCAATACATTCATGATGCGCTGACAGCAGGGCCGGCCCGTGGCATAGGCCGTATAGGCAAATGCTAAGGGCGCCGTCCATCAGGGGGCGCCACGCCAGCCCCACAAATGTTGGAGAAAAAAAAAAAGAAAGTTGGTACTATTATTTCTAAATACAAAAAATAATCCCACGTTAATTAAAATGCAAAGTAAAGCCTATTTAATAGAAATATTATTTGTTACAACACCCTCGGGGTGTGCATGGACAACAAGCTGGACTGGATTGTTAACACGGACCACTTGTATAGGAAGGGAGGGTGTACTTCCTGAGGAGGCTGCGCTCCTTCAACATTTGCAAAAAACTCTTGTGGATGTACTACCAGTCTGTGGTTGCCAGTGTTCTGTTCTACATCGTAACTGCCAATCCAGAGGTACCGCCCCCGATGTCCACGCAATGCTGCAGAGTCTTGTCAACCAAGACAGCCCCACAGCATCCAGAGCCTTAAGGAACTCCGGGCGGTCCTCATCCACCCCCGGGGCCTTGCCACCGAGGAGCTTTTTAACTACCTCAGCAACCTCAGCCGCAGAAATAGAAGAGCCCACCACAGATGCCCCAGGCACTGCTTCCTCATAGGAAGACGTGTTGGTGGGATTGAGGAGGTCTTCGAAGTATTCCCTCCACCGATACACAACATCCGCAGTCGAGGTCAGCAGAACACCATTCTCACCATACACGGTGTGGATAGTGCACTGCTTCCCCTTCCTGAGACGGCGGATGGTGGTCCAGAATCGCTTCGAAGCCGTCCGGAAGTCGTTTTCCATGGCTTCCCCGAACTCCTCCCATGGCCGAGTTTTTGCCTCCGCAACCGCTGAAGCCGCACACCGCTTGGCCTGTCGGTACCTGTCCGCTGCCTCAGGAGTCCTATGAGCCAAAAGAACCCGATAGGACTCCTTCTTCAGCTTGACGGCATCCCTCACTGCCGGTGTCCACCAACGGGTTCTAGGATTACCGCCACGACAGGAACCAACTACCTTGCGGCCACAGCTCCAATCAGCTGCCTTGACAATAGAGGCGCGGAACATGGTCCACTCGGACTCAATGTCCAGCACCTCCCTCGTGACATGTTCAAAGTTCTTCCGGAGGTGGGAATTGAAACTCTCTCTGACAGGAGACTCAGCCAGACGTTCCCAGCAAACCCTCACAATGCGTTTGGGCCTGCCAGGTCTGTCCGGCATCCTCCCCCACCATCGCAGCCAACTCACCAACAGGTGGTGATCGGTTGAAAGCTCCACCCATCTCTTCACCCGAGTGTCCAAAACATGAGGCCGCAAATCCGATGACACAACTACAAAGTCGATCATGGAACTGCGGCCTAGGGTGTCCTGGTGCCAAGTGCACATATGGACACCCTTATGTTCGAACATGGTGTTCATTATGGACAATCTGTGACGGGCACAAAAGTCCAATAACAAAACACCACTCGGGTTCAAGAATGGCCGCCCGGATCTGATCTGAAATTAACATTGAGCATCCCTAATTTTTTGTGTAACATTTCAACATTCTCTTGGTACGTTATACCCATTTGCTCATATATATATATATATATATATATATATATATATATATATATATATATATATATATATATATAAATTATGGCAACTGAGCTGCTATTTTTTTTAAACCGTAACATGGTTGTTGTTTTTACAATCTATTACTGTAATGGAAAAAAACCCAAAACGGTACCACAGGGTTTGTGTTTTTTTACCGGTAAAAAAAATGGCAGCTCAGTTGCCTGAATTTTACCGTAAAAACTGTTGCCATTTTTACATTTTACAGTACAAGTTGATGAATAACTTGCATTGAAATCAATAGTCAAACAGATAAGTATTGTTGTTGTTGTTGTTTTTTGTTAAAAAAAATGTTTGGAATGTATGAATTCTTTTTGCATTATTAGATAATATTCAAGTTTAAAAGACATTAAATTTCATGCAAGATATGTTTTTTTCTGTCAAATTAGAAAAAATGAATACATTTAGTATGAAAACCTATTGTACTTTATCGACACATGACGTGGCAGGGGTTTTGAGTTTGACATCTGTTTTAAAACATGCCGCACGCTGGTACAAAAAATTGCAGTGGGACGCAGTTCGTTCTCTTCACATTCTGAGTTAGCATTCTATTAGTATCGCAAAAAGAAAAAGCATTCCTTTTGAGGACAACGATGTCCACATTCTGGTTAGGGAAGTCGTCGATGTCACACAAGAAAAATCTCTCCCTAAACACCATCTCTTACAGTCTGCTTAGAACAATGTCCTGACATCCCTCCCCCTAATATTGTCTCCTTCCATCAGAAGCGTGGCCCCTGCGGAGCTTGTATTGAAATGCACCATCTTACGCCAGGCAACAACAAAAACCACCCGACTGTGAGCCCAACCACTAGACATGAATGAGCAACATTTTTAGATCGCAGGTGTCATGCAGAGTGTGGCCCAAAACATTTTTTTTAACAACCTGCGGCACATTTAAATTTTTTTATTACAATAACAACATCAAAATGTGTAAGAAAAGAGCAAACAGGTGAAATGTAACGAGAAAAAGTTAGTGTTGACTCTAATAACACAAAGCTGCCATGCTGGCAGTTTTATTCTTTAGAACTGTTGTTGCTAAAAAAATAAAAATAAAAATAAATCAGAAGTGTTATTGATTATAGATCTACAGAAGGCTCCCATTACGTCAAATTAAATATTCCACTTTGAAATATTTTTTGGGGAAAATATTGCATATTTTGTGTTTTTGCAATAGGACAAAACTATATTTTCTCTCACAATAAGGGCACAAAACAATAACATAAAAAACCCAAGGAAACTTACATTTTATCTAAAGTTGATCGAGAGATTTAAGCGTTGAAAGTAAATGGGTGGGTAGTTTTGGATCCCCGAGACCTTTAGTGCTCAAAAAATAATGATTCCAAATCTTTGTTATAATAAATTGTTGGCCAATTGAAGGCTCCAATTACTTTACATCAAATATTACAATTTGAAAATTTTGGGGGGGAAATTGTGTATATTTTGAGTTTTTAAATAACACATTTATTTATTCATTTTTTAACAAAAAAAAGCATAAAATATAAAATAACAACAACTTTGCATCGACGGATAGCTCTGAAGTTGAGCTGGCGATTTAAGCGTTGAAAGCAAAAAAAATTTTTTTTTACTGTATTATAACATAAACCTATTTTATAACACTTTTAGAAGCTTCTAGAATCCCCAGATTCTCGAAGCTGTTTGTTAAATAAAAAAATGTCATAGCTCAAAAAATAATAATGATTCAAAATCAATGTGGTTATGAATTGTTGACTGTAGAGGGGGGCGTGACCTGCGGGACTGCCACGGAACGGGGTGTGCAAGGACCGTCTTCGAAGACAGCGACAGGTATCTAATCACCTGTCGCCTGTATTAGCAGCAGCCGGACCGAGACACTTGGTTGGACTTGGAGGTGCTGAGGGAAAATACATTTTGCTGGAAAACAGAAACGTGTCGATATTGATGCAAATAAAACAGTCGTATACCCTGAATTTGGGCTCTCCTGGCAGTGTGTGGTGGTCCGAAGCACCCACTAGAGGGCAACCTCTACATTTTGGCGCCCAACATACCGAACCACCAGAGGAGATGGAAGCCGACCCCCTGGCAGCATTGGCGAAGATCCTCGCGGAGGTGTCGGCGGCCAGTCGCCAACAGCTGGAGGCGGTCCAGCAGAAAGTGGGCCAGCAGGGCCAGATGATGAGAGCGCTGGCGGACCGGATCGGTGCGGCACCGCCAACGTCGGCGGCCGTCTCCATGCAGCGCATGGGGGAGACAGAGGACCCCCAGGACTCCATAGACATTTTTGTGGCCACGGCGGAGGCATGCGCGTGGCCGGAAGAGGAGTGGGGGGGTGCGTCGCTGCCGCTGCCGGCGGGGGAGGCGCAGCGGGCGGTGCTTAGCCGCGGCGGCCTCCCGCATGCACTTCCCGGACCTGAGGAGGGCAGTGCTGGACCGGACCGGTTGCACCGCCGAGGACCACCGACGCCGGTTCCAGGCGCTGCGTCTGGGGACGAAGGCCCACCCGTTTGTGCTCGCGCAGCAGCTCCGAGACACGGCGACACGTTGGCTTCAGCCAAGAGAGGGCGACGACAAGGTGATGGAGCGGCTGGTCACGGAGCAGTTCATGGAGGCGATCCCAGCGCGGACGGCGGCCTGGGTCCGTTACCACCGGCCCCAAGACCTGGCCGCGACAGTGACGCTCGCCGAGGACCACCTGGCGGTGCACCGCGAAGGGCGAAGGGAGACGACCACAGAGGCAGCTGAGCGCCCAGAACCAGCACCGCGCGGGAGGAGGTGGCGCTGCGCAACTGACTCTGTTTCTTTTTTGTTCACACAGAGCCCAACGCGCCCAGCACCAGCACCGCGCAGACCGAGCGCGCAGCGGGAGGAGGCGGCGCCGCGGCAGGAGGCGGCACTGCGGGACCGGCGGCGCCCGGCCGCAACTAACTCTTTTTATTGTGCTTCCTTGCAGATCCCGGCTGCTGCGGATACAGTGCTTCCCGCGCAGACGGCCCCTAAAACGCCTGGGCAGGCGTGCTGGAAGCTGGGCAGCCCGGTCACGTGCGTCAGGGACCTCCGGCCCGGGTGAGACGTGAGGTGAGGTGATGGTGGATTCGGGCTGCGAGCAGTCCATGATCCACCAGAACCTGGTTCGACCTGGGGCTTTGAGGCAGGCAGCACGGGTGAAAATTAGATGTGTTCATAGGGATGTGCACGAATACCTTGTGGTGCCGGTGGAAATTCAATACGGCGGACAAAAGCATGTCAAGGTTGCTGTAAGTGCGCACCTTACGCACCCCTTAATCCTGGGTACCAATTGGGCGGGGTTTAACAATTTAGTGCAGCAGTGTGTAGGGGTGCGTTCACGATCAGTGGGAAAGGGGAATATCTGCGCGGTTCTCAGCGGCGACGCGGGTTTATCCGACACTGCCGAGGGGGAACCGGCGGGGGCTTCGCGGAAGGGAAGTACAGTATTTGGGGTACCACTTGGGAGGAGGGCAGGTGCGCCCGCAATTAGATAAAACAGCGGCAATTGCGGCTTACCCAACCCCCAAGACGAAAAAAGAGGTGAGGCAGCTTCCCGGCCTGAGTCTGGCGGTGGAGGTATGTGGAGGGGGGAGTGGCCGCGGAACGGGGTGTGCAAGGACCGGCCTAGAAGACAGCGACAGGTGAGTGGATGGCCCAGTTGGACCTTGTTATCTAATCACCTGTCGCCTTTATTAGCAGCAGCCAGTACGAGACACGTGGTTGGAGTTGCAGGAGGAAAGGACATTGTGCTGTAAAGCAGAATCCTATTGATATTTATGAAAATAAAACAGTGTTATACCCTGAATTCCGGGCTTTCCTGGCAGTGTGTGGTGGTCCGAAGAACCCACTAGAGCAGACCTGGGCAAATTAAGGCCCTGGGGCCACTTGCGGACCGTTGAGCTTTTCAATCTGGCCCGCCGGACATTCCCAAAACATTTTTTTTAGATCTTCAAGATGGAAACTGTAGCTGCCATTATGATGTGCAGTGATGTTTTCAAATGACCGTAAGTCTTGAACAATACAAAGTATTTCAATGGTTGGAATCTGCACTTTTGCATGATATACTAGTTATTATGGTAATCTAATTAGTTACTATGGTAATCTAATTATTTACTATGGTAATCTAGTTAGTTACTATGGTCATCTAAATCACAGCAGCTCAGACGAGGCACCAAGCAGTGTGGGTGGAGAGCGTTTCCACAGAGTGTTTACAGAGTGTCAGACTGAAATGCGGGTGTCAGGGACAGACGCAGAAGGAGATTTTTCTAAAGCTTAGAGATATATCAGATATATCAGATTGTAGGTGGGGTTTTTTTTTACCCTCCGTGTTCATATTTCGCTGTGTTTGTTTCATTTTTGTTGCGTTTCGCTTGATAATAGATATGTCGATCGAGAGGGGGTGTGACGTTCATATGTTGTCGATATTCAGTGTTTTATCCTTCATAGTTAATATTGTAAATCCCACATTCTTTATTTTCATGTACATTCTTGGTGTCTCATTCTGTAAAAAAATTTATAATTCCATTACGTTTTTTAAGGCGGTCTGTCTTAACATTTTTAGCATTCAGTCAGACATTATTGTGAGGTTTTGTATTAGTGTTCCTAAAAATCAGATATACCGGCCCCCAGACACATTTTTTCCTCTAAATTTGCCCCCCCCACCCCCGAGTCAAAATAATTGCCCAGGCCTGCACTAGAGGGCAACCTGTACATTCACCTATTCAAAGCTCCAATTATTTCACATCAAATATTCTACTTTGAAATATTTATTGTGTAAAATATTGCATATTTTGTGTGTTTGCCATAAAAATTGCACAAAACAAAAAAACAAAGTCTTACAATTTGCCTAAAGTTGATTTAGAGATTTAAGTGTTGAAAGTAAAAAAAAAAAAAATTAACAAATGACTTATTTCTAACACTTTAATGAGTGAGCCATTTTGGATCCCGAGACCTTTAGTGGGAGTTTTTTATTTATTAAAAAACTAATCATTTCACTTAGAATTTTTTGGGCGGGAAAGTATTGTATATTTTGAGTATTTGCAACAAGAAACTGTTTGTTAGTTTTTTTTTATTTTTCAAGAGCTTAAAACAAAGAGAGAAAAAAGTATATCGACAGATAGCTCTGAAGTTATCTAGAGCAGTCATTCGTAAACTTTGGTACGCCAAAGAATGATTCAGTATTTAAGTACAGGGTTTCATTTTCCTATATTCAAAGCAAACACAGTGTTACTGTCCAAATGGTGTGTAATGAGTGGCCAAAATATAAAATATTATACCTTGCAAATAAAACCTCTGCCTTGTTTTTAATGAATACTTAGGCCTACAATTTTAATGTTTGGTCATTATGGTGGTACCTGGAGAAATAAGTTTTTTTCTGAGGTGGTACTCGGTGATAAAAAGTTTGAGAACCACTGATCTGGAGATTTAAGCGTTGAATGTTAAAAAATAAAAATAAAATACAATTATTAATATATGACAAATTTTTTACATTTTAATGAGTGGTGCCTTTTTGATTTCTCAAGAATTTTAGTGGGATTGTTTTTTTTTTTAAAACATGAAAGTAAACATAAAAAGATATATATGAGTTATTTTTATGACTAAGACCTTTTCAGGTCCTCGGGACCAAACTAAAGGGAAGCCCTAAGGGTAAAAAATTGTTTTAAAGTACATATTGTATTTTAAATGAAAAATATCAAAATGGCCCCCGCATGCTTTAATTTTTCAGTGTGCGGCCCTTAGTGGAAAAAGTTTGGACACCGCTGCTTTCGAGTCTTGCATTGCCTAAAAAAAACGGACAAACAGAGACTATGGTCATATTTCTAAATTAGCAGTGTTGTCATTGTGCAACAGAGAATATTACACAAGCAGCTGAGCTAATAGAGAGTGTGGACACACAGCAGCACACATTCATCATTTCTCTGGCACTTAGGACCCTAATGGAGTTTGGGGATACAAGCATCTGCTGCAAATATCATCACTTCTCTAGAACGGGAGTAAAAACAGATTAGCCAGAACGATGACTATTAGTGCTTTGGCAGAGACTATACCCACAAATAGTGTTTGGACTACAGTACATGTAAACACTCTGCAGCTGGTATCGGAAGAATATGCCAGAATTATATTTTTATGAGCGCCGAAGCTGGTATTCCTTTAAAAAAATATTTTTTGTGCTGACTAAGCGCAGGATATTTAACCTAAACATTTCACTTCCTGTTTTGTGCCAGTCGACATGTACTTCTTTTTCAGTGCGGCTAGTTGGTCTCCAGTTCCGTCGCACTAAGAGTGGGCAGCATATTGATTCTGACGACATAAGGGGGGCATTCCCAATATGATTGGTTCTCTACCCATTGCGTAAAAAACAATTTATTTTCACGGGAATTGACTGCCAATACATATACACACAGAGAACTTGTTCGAGAAATTAACATTGTTAAGCTTAAGACGGAATTAGTTGAATGATGCGGGCACGTTTGTAACTGAATACTTTTTCCTAATACACTTGCTAACACAGCAACATTTTGTTGGATACCATACTAAATTCATATAAACCAAACTTTTTCCACTGGAGGTCCACAGACTGACGAATCAAAGGATGCCGGGGACATTTGAGTAGTTTCCCCTTCAAAACCAGTACCATGTATACATTTGTTTCCACAGATATAGAAAATGCAGTTCCGGTAGAAATTTTGTGTATGCTTCTAAAGAGCCAAAACTAGTTAGCACGCTGGCCAGACAGTGTAAAGTAACACAAAATATGAGCAAAATGAGCTTAAAAAAGCTGGCATGCAAAAAGTACTAAGGTGACATGCTAACAGTTAGCATAACTTAAATACCAAAATATATGACACCTGCTAAATTAGCTAAACAAAACTGGCATGCTAAAAAGTTAACTGTGACATGTGTCAGGTACCAAAATATATTACTCTGAGGACCTGAAAAAATTGTTTAAAATGCTGGCCTATTAACTTTAGCATGCATCAAGTATTACAACATGTCAAAATTAGCTATAAGAAAACAAAAAACTAGCATACTAACATTAGTATGCTAACAGGTATCATTCCTTAAGTAACACAATATTTAACGCTGAGGTCAGGTGTATACCTGCAAAATCATCACAAAAACAAAATAGCATGCTAATATTAGAATGCTAATATTTGTGCTGTGGGCCACATATGACCCTTGAGCTGCTCTTTGGACAACATTAGTTTCAGTAGTCTTACAATCAAACATATTTTAATTAAAAAAGCACATCATTGTCCTATGGCAGAGTGACATACAGTACATAGGTTGGCAGAGACAACATGTTAGTCATGTCTTCAAGTATATTGGAATAAATGACAGTTCACCAGCATGGTGTGGTGCGTAGACCTCTAGTTGTAGTTCCTCAAGTACACTAGCTTGTGAGGCTGGAACTTCTCACGGCACAGCGGGCACTCAGCCTGTGAGAAGTCATGCAAATAATACACACATACAACATGGAACAACTTCATACACAAAGGAAACATCTATGAAAGCTTCAACATGCTAATACTAATTTGATTAGTTTCGGGGGACTACTTTTCAATTAAAACATGTAAACAACACATTCTGACAACCGAAACTGAACATTGGAAAAATCGCTTTGGGAGTAAGCAACAATTAAAGGTATGGATGGAATATTCAGGTCTTGGTCACATGACTGTCGATTAGGGACGGCCTATTTAAAACATGCAAACATTCACAATACAATATATGTTACAGCCTCTTGCAATAAAGATATATATCACAATATATCATTTGGCACATAAATGATAACCGTTTACGCTATTTCCGGTTGCATCATTTTGTCATTAATATACTTGTTAATTTACTGTTAATATCTGGTTACTTTCTGTTGTGACATCTATCTACACTCTTACAATGTAATACACTTATTTTTATGTTGTTTGGATACATTCTGGGCAATACTACAAATTTGGGTATCAAGTACGAAGCAGTTACAGGGGCAGTATTGCTCATACTTACGCTGATACTTGAAATGATTAACATCATTAAATTATGAAAAATATTTGATCACTAATATAATCAGATTGTGATGGTGATGTAACAATATTAATTAAATATTAATTATTATATAAATATTAAGCAATATTAATTAAAAAAAGATATATCTTTACTCCGTTTGATTAAATGTAAAATATATAATAAAATAAATAGGACAAACATTTTTGACAAAAGCAAAAACTAATATTGGCTTTTTTTTCCTGAGTTCATAAAAAACGCCACAAAAAATGATTTTGTGATAATAAAACATATCGATGATTGTAGATGCGACCAGTGTTCTGAAAATTACTTTTAGAAAGTAATTTATTATAGTACCTCGTTATTTTACCAAAAAAGTCACTGAATTACGAACGGAATTACTCTTTAATAAATGTAATTAATTACGAGGAAAAGTATTTAATACTTTACTTAAGAAAAAACCTTCAAATATTTTATGCAGTTGAGAGACGTTTCATATGAGAGCACAATGTGCGTGTGTGTGCTTTTAAAAGGCGGAGCTTGTTGGCTAGCGACGTGTGACGTCAGAGGGTTTCAACGGGTTGCAAGTTTAGAAACCCTAGCGCAGAGCAAGGACGACCACGCACCGCGCTCCCCGGAGATCATTTGATTGGTCGCTGCAAAGTCCCTTCTTCTTCTGGCTGCTCTCGCTGATTTCTCATGCAGTGAACTCTGATTAGTAAAGAGATTGAATGTGCTTCAATGGCCGTCGTATCTTCTTGTCAACAAACGGTGTATTGTTTGTGTGGCAAGTAAGTTTGTCACTTCAATCATTAATTTGTTATGAATTTTTCCCCATTGCGTACGTGTGCATACGTTGATTTCAAGTTCATTTTAGTGCGGTGCTGCTTGTTGCTTTCACTAGAAAAAAGATACGTTGTGCATTGAACTTGCCGCATTTACGACGCCGTCTTGTTGTCGACATACAGTGGGGCAAAAAAGTATTTAGTCAGCCACCGATTGTGCAAGTTCTCCCACTTAAAATGATGACAGAGGTCTGTAATTTTCATCATAGGTACACTTCAACTGTGAGAGACAGAATGTGAAAAAAAATCCAGGAATTCACATTGTAGGAATTTTAAAGAATTTATTTGTAAATTATGGTGGAAAATAAGTATTTGGTCAATAACAAAAATTCAACTCAATGCTTTGTAATATAACCTTTGTTGGCATTAACAGAGGTCAAACGATTACTATAGGTCTTTACCAGGTTTGCACACACAGTAGCTGGTATTTTGGCCCATTCCTCCATGCAGATCTTCTCGAGAGCAGTGATGTTTTGGGGCTGTCGCCGAGCAACACAGACTTTCAACTCCCTTCACAGATTTTCTATGGGGTTGAGGTCTGGAGACTACAGGACTTTCAAATGCTTCTTACGGAGCCACTCCTTCGTTGCCCGGGCGGTGTGTTTGGGATCATTGTCATGCTGGAAGACCCAGCCACGTTTCATCTTCAAAGCTCTCACTGATGGAAGGAGGTTTTGGCTCAAAATTTCACGATACATGGCCCCATTTATTCTTTCCTTAACACGGATCAGTCGACCTGTCCCCTTAGCAGAAAAACAGCCCCAAAGCATGATGTTTCCACCCCCATGCTTCACAGTAGGTATGGTGTTCTTGGGATGCAACTCAGGATTCTTCTTCCTCCAAACACGACGAGTTGAGTTTATACCAAAAAGTTCTATTTTGGTTTCATTTGACCACATGACATTCTCCCAATCCTCTGCTGTATCATCCATGTGCTCTTTGGCAAACTTCAGACGGGCCTGGACATGCACTGGCTTAAGCAGGGGGACACGTCTGGCACTGCAGGATTTGATTCCCTGTCGGCGTAGTGTGTTACTGATGGTAACCTTTGTTACTTTGGTCCCAGCTCTCTGCAGGTCATTCACCAGGTCTCCCTGTGTGGTTCTGGGATTTTTGCTCACCGTTCTCATGATCATTTTGACCCCACGGGATGAGATCTTGCGTGGAGCTCCAGATCGAGGGAGATTATCAGTGGTCTTGTATGGCTTCCATTTTCTGATAATTGCTCCCACAGTTGATTTTTTTCACACCAAGCTGCTTGCCTATTGTAGATTCACTCTTCACAGTCTGGTGCAGGTCTACAATTCTTTTCCTGGTGTCCTTCGACAGCTCTTTGGTCTTGGCCATAGTGGAGTTTGGAGTCTGACTGTTTGAGGCTGTGGACATGTGTCTTTTATACAGATAACAAGTTCAAACAGGTCCCATTAATACAGGTAACGAGTGGAGAACAGAAGAGCTTCTTAAAGAAGAAGTTACAGGTCTGTAAGAGCCAGAGATCTTCCTTGTTTGAAGTGACCAAATACTTATTTTCCACCATAATTTACAAATAAATTCTTTAAAATTCCTACAATGTGAATTCCTGGATTTTTTTTCACATTCTGTCTCTCACAGTTGAAGTGTACCTATGATGAAAATTACAGACCTCTGTCATCATTTTAAGTGGGAGAACTTGCACAATCGGTGGCTGACTAAATACTTTTTTGCCCCACTGTAAAACCACATCAAAAGCAGTTACATAAAGCTATCGCTAATGACGTTGTAACATACCTAAAATTAATTAGATTACCGTTACAAGTAAAAGTAACGGCCTTACTAACGTCGTTATTACAAACACTGGTAGCGACCATATTCTAATACAATATTTGGTATCATTACTGTTAATATTTGTGATTATACGCCGACCCTTGTTTACATTCAAGAGCTCTTGCTTAGCGGTTAGCGGTGCATTTTTGTATCCTCCTCAGGTGTGTAGTGTTGCATGTTTAGCTATTCCTCATCCTGTAGTCCTCCAGTGACAATAGTACTTGTGAAAAACTGTTTATTTTCCACCATCGAATTAGTGGAGGATTGGTGGTTTTGTGCTGTTTAGCTGGCTTGCGAGGAAGCTTTGTTGCGCTGTCAAATCTGCGAAACACAGCTAGAATGTGTCATTAACATGCATTATGAGGATCATATCAAAAGCTCTATTGTTGGCGAAATTGATATAATTTATAATCTACATGACATGAGCGTTACCTTGGTGTCGCACCACTCTGTGATGCACTCCCAGCAAAAAAGATGTCCGCAAGGGGTAGAGGTCGGGTGTTTGCGCTCCTCCAGACAGAGGATGCAGTGAGAGGCCTTGGACTTTGACTTCTGGGTTTGCTGTGGACTAAAAACAAAAACTGGATGCAGTGAAAAGCGGCCATTGTAGTGTATTTTCCGGACTATAGAGCGCACTGGTATATATATAGTACAGTAGCATCGCTAACCCAACAAGGGACTCCTCCCAATAGCTCCACCCACTCGGCAGATGACTTTATGAATTTCTTTAATAAGAAAATTGAACTCATTAGAAAGGAGATTAAAGACAACGCATCCCAGCTACAACTGGGTTCTATGAACACAGATACAACTGTATCTACGACGGATACTGCAATACAAAATAGTCTCTCTCTTTTTGATGAAATAACATTAGAGGAACTATTACAGCGTGTAAGTGGGATAAAACAAACAACATGTTTACTTGACCCACTTCCTGGGAAACTTATCAAGGAGCTTTTTGTATTATTAGGTCCATCAGTGCTAAATATTATAAACTTATCACTTTCCTCTGGCACTGTTCCCCTAGCATTCAAGAAAGCGGTTATTCATCCTCTGCTCAAAAGACCTAACCTTGATCCTGACCTCATGGTAAACTACCGACCGGTGTCCCACCTTCCCTTTATTTCGAAAATCCTCGAAGAAATTGTCGCACAGCAGCTAAATGAACACTTAGTGTCTAACAATCTCTGTGAACCTTTTCAATCCGGTTTCAGGGCAAATCACTCTACGGAGACAGCCCTCGCAAAAATGACTAATGATCTACTGCTAACGATGGATTCTGATGCGTCATCTATGTTGCTGCTTCTTGATCTTAGCGCTGCTTTCGATACCGTCGATCATAATATTTTATTAGAGCGTATCAAAACACGTCAGACTTAGCTTTGTCATGGTTTAACTCTTATCTTACTGACAGGATGCAATGCGTCTCCCATAATAATGTGACCTCGGACTATGTTAAGGTAACGTGCGGAGTTCCTCAGGGTTCGGTTCTTGGCCCTGCACTCTTTAGTATTTACATGCTGCCGCTAGGCGACATCATACGCAAATACGGTGTTAGCTTTCATTGTTATGCTGATGACACCCAACTCTACATGCCCCTAAAGCTGACCAACACGCCGGATTGTAGTCAGCTGGAGGCGTGTCTTAATGAAATTAAACAATGGATGTCCGCTAACTTCTTGCAACTCAACGCCAAGAAAACGGAAATGCTGATTATCGGTCCTGCTAAACACCGACATTTATTTAATAATACCACCTTAACATTTGACAACCAAACAATTACACAAGGCGAATCAGTAAAGAATCTGGGTATTATCTTCGACCCAACTCTCTCGTTTGAGTCACACATTAAGAGTGTTACTAAAACGGCCTTCTTTCATCTCCGTAATATCGCTAAAATTCGTTCTATTTTATCCACTAGCGACGCTGAGATCATTATTCATGCGTTCGTTACGTCTCGTCTCGATTACTGTAACGTATTATTTTCGGGGCTCCCTATGTCTAGCATTAAAAAATTACAGTTGGTACAAAATGCGGCTGCTAGACTTTTGACAAGAACAAGAAAGTTTGATCATATTACGCCTATACTGGCTCACCTGCACTGGCTTCCTGTGCACTTAAGATGTGACTTTAAGGTTTTACTACTTACGTATAAAATACTACGCGGTCTAGCTCCGTCCTATCTTGTCGATTGCATTGTACCATATGTCCCGGCAAGAAATCTGCGTTCAAAGAACTCCGGCTTATTAGTGATTCCCAGAGCCCAAAAAAAGTCTGCGGGCTATAGAGCGTTTTCTATTCGGGCTCCAGTACTATGGAATGCCCTCCCGGTAACAATTAGAGATGCTACCTCAGTAGAAGCATTTAAGTCCCATCTTAAAACTCATTTGTATACTCTAGCCTTTAAATAGCCCCCCTGTTAGACCAGTTGATCTGCCGTTTCTTTTCTTTTCTCCTCTGCTCCCCTTTTCCTTGAGGGGGGGGGGGCACAGGTCCGGTGGCCATGGATGAAGTGCTGGCTGTCCAGAGTCGGGACCCGGGGTGGACCGCTCGCCTGTGCATCGGCAGGGAACATCTCTGCGCTGCTGACCCGTCTCCGCTCGGGATGGTGTCCTGCTGGCCCCACTATGGACTGGACTCTTACTATTATGTTGGATCCACTATGGACTGGACTCTCACAATATTATGTCAAACCCACTCGACATCCATTGCTTTCGGTCTCCCCTAGAGGGGGGGGGTTACCCACATATGCGGTCCTCTCCAAGGTTTCTCATAGTCATTCACATCGACGTCCCACTGGGGTGAGTTTTTCCTTGCCCGTATGTGGGCTTTGTACCGAGGATGTCGTTGTGGCTTGTGCAGCCCTTTGAGACACTTGTGATTTAGGGCTATATAAATAAAGATTGATTGATTGATTGATTGATTGATAAGCCGCACCAACTAAATGAAGCAGCAGATATATACGTTGTAAAATGAGTAATTTACACAGAAATATTTAGGAAATGTTTTATTTACATACCTTAATTCAGTGGTTCTCAAATGGGGGTACGCATACTCTGGGGGTACTTGAAGGTATGCCAAGGGGTACGTGAGATTTTTTTTTAAATATTCTAAAAATAGCAACAATTCAAAAATCCTTTATAAATATATTTATTGAATAATACCTCAACAAAATAAGAATGTAAGTTCATAAACTCAGTGAAGCACAAGCTCAGGTTTCTCACTAAAATGTCTGTCAAAAAGAACTGTGAAAAGAAATGCAATATTCAGTGTTGACAGCTAGATTTTTTGTGGACATGTTCCATAAATATTGATGTTAAAGGTTTCTTTTTTTGTGAAGAAATGTTTAGAATTAAGTTCATGAATCCAGATGGATCTCTATTACAATCCCCAAAGAGGGCACTTTAAGTTGATGATTACTTCTATGTGTAGAAATATGTATTTATAATTGAATCACTTGTTTATTTTTCAACAAGTTTTTAGTTATTTGTATATCTTTTTTTCCAAATAGTTCAAGAAAGACCACTACAAATGAGCAATATTTTGCACTGTTATACAATTTAATAAATCAGAAACTGATTACATAGTGCTGTATTTTACTTCTTTATCTCTTTTTTTCAACCAAAAATGCTTTGCTCTGATTAGGGGGTACTTGAATTAAAAAAATGTTCACAGGGGGTACATCACTGAAAAAAGGTTGAGAACCACTGCCTTAATTGTGTCCAAACAGTGTCTGTAACACGGCTGTAAAACGGCTGATCATACATAACAGAAGTCATCGTCATGGACCCACTAGCTGCGGAAGCTCGCTCTTCAATCCGCTAAAAAGACTAAATAACTTGTTTTGATGAAATTACAAAACTGAAACAATACAAAAAGAATGCCATTGTAAGTTAATAATAATAACACAGATACTTGTAAACAAGTAGGATTTGAGTTAATGCTAATGAGGCTAGCTTGATTACATTAAGATAGCATGTACAAATATGCATGAAAACACCCCACATAGACATCACACACATGGGATGGTTTAGAAAGTAAGAATAGGTTTGGTAATATTGTAAAACTTAAAAATGTTGCTTGGAGTGATGAATGAAGAATCCATTCGAGTAGAAACGCGATGGACGTTTAGAAGACGGAATGGCACTTCTACTTCCGGTTCAAAGCTTTAAACAGCAGGAGTTTACATTCATCTAGTAGCACCTGCAATGAGCGAATTTGTCCAAAAGATGGCGACACAGCACACACAATAACACACCATTTAACTGTCTTTGTGTTTAATGACAACTATTTGCTTTTTGGGCCCCAGCAAAGAAAAAAACAAATTAGCCACACCATTTTATAAGCCGCTGTAGGAAAAAAAAGTGGCTGCCTATAGTCCGGAATTTACGGTACAGTAAATCTCATCAACAATACTGTACTCACTTGTCAGTCAGGTGTCTGTAGAGCTTCCACTCCTGTCTGGCGCTTTGTCTCTGTCTGAAGTTGTTGAGCTGCAAGCACAACGTCAGGAGCAGATGGATGAGGGAGATGGCTCCCAGGAGCCTGTAGCTGCTCCTGATGGTCCTATCATTGCCCCTCAATCCCGAGACACGCAGCTGGACACACATGCACTCTTATTAATACAAACCAATACATACATATAGTCATACTTGCTAACCTTGAGACCTCCGAATTCGGGGGATGGGGGGGGGGGGGGATTTGGTGGTAGCGGGGGGTGTATATTGTAGCGTCCCGGAAGACTTAGTGCTGCAAGGGATTCTGGGTATTTGTTCCGTTGTATTTATGTTGTGTTACGGTGCGGCTGTTCTCCCGAAACGTGTTTATCATTCTTGTTTGGTGTGGGTTCACAGTGTGGCGCATATTTGTAACAGTGTTAAAGTTGTTTATACGGCCACCCTCAGTGTGACCTATATGGCTGTTGACCAAGTATGCCTCATGTGTGTGTAAAAACCGCATTTATTATGTGACTAGGTCGGCACGTTGTTTGAATGGAGGAAAAGCAAACATGACGACAGGTTGTAGAGGATGCTAAAGACAGTGTCTTTAAGGCACGCCCCCAATATTGTTGTCCGGGTGAAAATCTGGAGAAATTCGGGAGAATGGTCGCCCCGGGAGATTTTCGGGAGGGGCACTGTAATTCGGGAGTCTCCTGGGAAAATCGGGAGGGTTGACAAGTATGCATACAGTGCACAAAAGGAGAAAGTATACTATTCTAAAATAATCAGGATAGTAGTGCCATTCATTTAAACACATATTGATTATCAGATTCTCCGACGCGTCACGATTAAAATGTGGACGATGCTGAAACGATCGTCCACATCGTCCAAATATTGATTATTTACGAGAGATAAAAAAAGTAATACAGACGGTTCTAAAATGCAGATCTAGCCCGGACACACACGGAGGGAGGAGGAGAAGGGAACATGCTAACTGCGGTGCTAAGCTAGCTTGAATGTGAAGTAGTGAAACAAGAATGTGAAGTGAAGTGAAGTGAATTTATTTTATTTATTTATATTGCACTTTTTCTCTCGTGACTCAAAGCACTTTACATAGTGAAATCCAATATCTAAGTTACTTTTAAACCAATGTGGGTGGCACTGGGAGTAGGAGGGTAAAGTGTCTTGCCCAAGGACACAACGGCGTGACTAGGATGACGGAAGCGGGGATCGAACCTGGAACCCTCAAGTTGCTGGCATGGCCACTCTACCAACCGAGCTATGGATGGAATGGAATAAATGCTTTCAACAGAATGTTTACCGGAACCAGGTTACAGCAGAGTGGAACCAGCTGAGAAGAGGAAATGAACAATTTTGGGAGAAATTGCGTGTGTGCGCAAGCCGCGGAAGAACGCGCGAGCCGCCGATATGCGCCAGTTGAAATGAAGTGCAAACGTTACTATGCTAACGGTTAGCATGTGTCAAGTACAAAGTAATATGACTCAGAGATCTACGGCTGCAAAATTAGCAAAAGGTTAGCATGCTAATGTTAGCGATATTTATCGTGCACAAACAACAACACAAAAGATTTGTCTTTAAAGACTGTGTATGTAAAAAATTGTTGTTGTCTTTTAAAAAAAATAATTTAATTACAAGTGTTACACAAATTAGACTGATGCCAAAAATAGATTACAGTCCTGTTGGAAACACTGAGCTGTACCTCACAGTCAAGCAATCGTGGACATTCTGATCATGCAAATTACCTTTAAGATACATGTTAAAAACTGATCTGAACTCAAAGCTGGGCAATATGGCTGAAAACTGTATCACAATGTAGTGTATTTTATCGGTTGATGTCGATAATAACTGATATTTTTATGACCTATCGAAAATAAGAAAAAAAATACAACTGTATTTTATTTGAAATGTAACTTCCTCTGATTATAATCCCCTTAGATATCAAGGCAGAAAGGAAATATCAACCCAAGCATAGAAAACACTTAACGTAAACAAAATAATAAAAAAAACAAAAAACAATAAGCTCTTAAAATGAAGGTGCAAAAATAAGGAATATCTAAGAAATGCTTCATAAAGTGTAAGAAAATAGTGCAATGTGTGAAAATGTAAACGTAGAGAAACCTGAGAGAACTATTTCCTGCAGGTTTAGTGCCAAGAAGTAAGTTACAGCTGTTCTCTAAAGGGTGAGCGCGGCTAAGGTGTCGTGGCATTAGCGGTCTTGCCTTGCATCATTTACAGACCGGATTGGTCTGACTAAGGTCAATAAAAAGTGCCATACTATCCAGTTGACTTTTCCTATTGTATTCACAATTTCTTCATTTTGACTTTCTCTTCTCACTCCATGCAAAGAGTCAACCAAATTTGATATTTGATACTGTTACCTGATTGGCTGTTAGCGTGTCACTCCTACTGATCAGTGATCACTTACTGCGTTGCTCGGTTACCAGAGAGCACATGCCTTTCTTCACGCAACCAACCTTGCTCTCATACTTCCGCTTTCTTCCGACAAAGAAAAAAATTTAATAATTGAACCTTTTCATCAGACGCATTTTTAATAGATATCGATTACGGGTCTATCCCGATGTATATTGATATAGTTTTATCGCCTAGCCCTATCTGGACTAACCAACACACAAGGACCAAATGCGTTAGGATAACTTCCATTTGTGCACATTTTATTATATTCGCCTTGAATGGAAACAAATAAGATGGAACCATTTATTGACGTGTTTAAAACTCCAATGGTCATGGATCTTGAACTGGAAGTAAATATGTAAATGGACTGACTTACGTGGCGGATTCCAGCAGTCCTCTTGGACAGGTGATAGAAAAGGCCGCTGAGGTAAAAGAGGGCTAGGTGGCATCTGTGCAGGAGGCTCAGTGTCTGCCGGAGGACAAAAACGGCCGGCACACACTTTCTCCTCTGAGGCTCTGACAACAGTCCCACAGCCCTCTGCGCGCATCTCCTTAGCCAAAGCTCCAGGCTCCACCATCCAGATGCTACCTGTCGCCGTCTGGTCCCGCAGCCGGGCCCCTGTCCGCCTTCTAGCTCGTTCTCCAAACAGACCAAGACCTTATCCAGGAGGTAGGGCAGGAATGAATGACAGAAGACGAAGACGCCTCGTCGGGCTGGGGTGGGGACCCGTCTTAGACTGGGGTCAACTTGGATGATGTTGACGTACTCCTCACCCAGGGTTTGGTAGCCTGACAAGGATTATAATGTAAAGGATGAATTGTTAAAAAATATAAATGAATTATTCATTATAAACGGTTCAGTGGGCACAGCAAAACTAACCTGTTGGTAATTGTGCATTAAAAAAAAAAAGGAGTGAATTTGTGAAAATGTGTTTTTAATGTAGCTGAAAGAGGAGAACAAGGGGTGCACAATAAATATCAGACAGATAATAATCGGGTCAATGAGGAATTATTCTATATCATTAAGAAATATATAAAATTTAAATTAAAAAAAAGACGAGATTACTCGTACAGTGCTGTGGGTGGGTTAGGGTGAGCAGATCAAGCGCTCCTTTTCTCCTACCTGATAGTAGCGCAATGTTGACAAACATGGCATCCATGGTGTGGGACTATGACTGGTTGATAGAACGATATCAATATATATCGCGATGGACACGTAATCTAAACCTAAAAAAAACAAGTTTGATAATATGCTCTGTGATTTGTTTCCTTCTTTGTCGGAAGAAAGCGAACGTATAGAAGCAAGGTTGGTTGCACGAACAAATGCACGTGCTCTCTGGTAACCGAGCAACACAGGAAGTGACACTGGTCAGTGGGGGAGTGACACACTAACGGCCGATTAGGTAACAGTATCAACTATCAAGTTTGCCTGATTGTTTGCATGGAGTGAGAAGAGAAAGTCAAAATGAAGAAATTGTTCATTAAAGAGGAAAAGTCACCTGGAAAGTTTTTGGATTTTTCCAAAGGGACCGTAGTCAGACCAATGTGGTCTGTAAATGATGCAAGACAAGACCGCTAATACCACACCACCTCAGCCGTGCTCACCTTTTAGAGCACAGCTGTAACTTACTGCCACTAAACCTGCAGAAAATAGTTCTTATCAGGTTTCTCTATCTTTACATTTTCACACTTTGCACTATTTTTTTACACTTTATTAGGCATTTCTTACATATTCCTTATTTCCGCAACCTTATTTTAAGAGATTATTGTTAAGTGTTCAATGTGATTGTACTATTTTGTTTACATTGTTTTAGTGTTTTGATAAAATAATACAACCAGAAATATGTTACTGCATACATCAGCAGCTAAATTAGGAGCCTTTGTAACCAAATAGTTTTATTAGAGTTTGCTTAATTCAATCAGTTGTATCTTAATGAAAACACAATTTCAATATTATAAGTGTGCTGCCCTACATTCTGTTTATCCTGAGTAAGTCATTCAGGCGGACCACACCTTAAAGGGGAACTGCACTTTTGGGGGGAGATGGATGGATAGATTTGGTCTATCATTCACAATTCTTATTTAAGAAAATAACACATATGTGTTTCTTTTTTTATGCATTTTAAGTCGTAAAATACGTCAAGTATGAGGTGGGTAACAATGCAGCTAATGGAAGTACCCTATTCTGCCCATAAAGCCCACTAAAAACATCCAAAAACCGCCAACAATACTCCATTTACATGTCGTGAGCTGAATATTAACCAAGTATTAGTGATGTTGCTATTATAAGCGCTAACGCAGACAAACTATTTTTAGCGGTGCTGTGATCACAGAGCGCAAACTAGCTTTTGCTGCTATATTGACATACTGAGCTGCTGCTTCACCTCTGAGTTGGTGAAAGTTAATTATAGATTATAAATCATGCCTCTCATCTAGATAGTAAAAGGTTGTGGACATAAACCAAGAAGTTGGTCAACTTTGACAACCAACTCAGACCCGGAGATGGTGAGAACGACACGAAAAGACGCTCATTGACAGCACTTTTATTTAATTTTTTTTACCACCAAGCTGATTATGATTCATTCTTTACCTAAACGGGAAGATATAAACATCCCATCAGTCGGCCTGCCAGACACTGTACAGTAAGTGATCGGTTTATTATGTTCCGAGTTTGTATATCTTGTTTAGCACGTAGCAATACTGCGACATGATGCTTAGTGTTTCACTATAGCGGCATCTGTTAAGCACACAGCTTCTAAAACTTGTAGCTCATCCTACTCATATTCAAGCTAAAAAATATAAGTTTCTGGATCATAATTTGTCCCAACATAGTCTTAATTGTTTCTCAAACTCTGCCATGAGTAATAGTTGTTGTTGTTGGAAGGGAAAGCCAACGGTCTGTGAAATGAACGCACACTTGTATGCTTAAAATGACCAAAATACGTAAGTATTACCGGGTACATGTTATTATGAATTGGCCTGTTAGTATACATTACAGAAATACTTGCAACATGAAAATAAAAAGTTGATGGAGGTTTATAGATTATATTAGAGTGCTTTAAAGGCGGAATAGAGTGACTCACATTGGCTCCATTGTTAGCTGACTTTTGCTAGTGATTATTTACTAGTTAGAATGCATTAAAAAAGAAAATCATATTTATTCTTGTCTTACATAACGATTATGGATGGTAGATACAATTTAAAAAAAAAGTGATGTTCCCCTTTAAAAAAGACCCCAAATACTACCTGTGAGTGTTGTTAAACCAAAATAGGCGACGTCTGAAAGCAGCTCAACTTCTTTCCTCCAGTCTAGCCATCGTTTTGATCCTAAAACAAAGTAACAACAACATTAAAAAACGAATAATAATCGTAAAAAAAGGTAAACCAGTCAAATGTTTGATGCCATACGAAACAGCCAGCAAACAACTGCTTGAGATGCAGTTGCTGTGTTTGTATACTATAGACAAACGTGTTGTGAGTGAGAAAGCAATGGTCAATTAATGCGTTTTAACCTTACATAAACACTACCACTTTAGGTGCAGCCAAAATGTCAGACAAATCCAGGTCAAACCCCAGCAAAAACGTACCTGCAAGCGTCTGAAAGGCTTCATTTGTGTTGTTTCGGAGGAAAGTTTGATAATATTCATCCTTCTGACAAGCACGTACTAGCTGAGACTGGTTAGCAGGTGCGAGAGGCATCGTATTTTACGTGGATGGATGCTAACGTGCTAATGCTACATACGTTCACATTACGACTACGAAACATCAAAGGAAAAATACCACTGCCAGAAATATTAATTCACACACTAAGTTATTATTTACTACTGTGTCATCTTTGCTGTGCTAAAGTGTCATTTTTGCAGCCAGTTGGTGACGACAGACAATGCGAAAGTAGGGCGGAAGTGGTCGATTTGTAAACAAACACCAGAAATCAAGGCTCAGTATGTCACAGTGCCACCAAACGGTTATTTGAGACGTTGCAGCAAAGCGGGTCTGACTCCTGATGTGTTTTGCGATGATTTTGTTCCATCCATCCATCAATTTTCTACCGCTTATTCGCCTTTGTGTTTTCATTGTTTCAAATATCTATATTTATATTTAAATACGTATATTAAAAATGTACTTTATAAGGTTTTTTTTTTAATGTATATATTCTATAAAAAAATATATAGTAGCTATTTTGCATTGTTACAGTATGGAATAGAACAACTAAATCTATACCATGCAGACAGACACACAATACATCAATTTGAAATGCTCATATTAACATACATCCTTCGCTTTACTGCAGGGGCTGTCAACATTTTCAGGCTAAGGACCCCAAACTAATAGAGATGGAGCAGAGACCCCTATTTATACATCTTGTATAAATTATGTTTGAACTTAAAAAGGCCATAAAGGCACCTTGTTAGTGTGTGGTACAAAGATATTCAAATAATACAGGATAACAACCCCCTGATTTACTGTACCTTGCCACATCAGGCTTCAAATATTGAGGCTTCACTCCATTGCAGATTACAACAAAAAAAACTAAGCATATTCTACTCTAAGTGTTAAATACAATTGTATTTATGTATTATATGTATTACAGTGCAGAAGGTGTCTTATTTTCTATTCTTATGTTTCCGGGTTAAGTGTGAACAGTGCTAACAATAACACGGCGGCTAATCTTGGCGCTGTCTTTACCGGGACAATCAAGTTAAACAACTCCCCATTGGTGAGCCTTTTGTACAGATGTTAAGTACATTATCACATAGCGTCCAGAGGGGGCGCCGTTGAGTGTGTTGTGGGGATTAACAGTGTGGATTAACAAACACGAGTAATGGAAGCTGTGTGAAGTTTACATGAAGTCTCTGGAGTCTGTTTCAAGCATATAAACACTACTACAACATGGTGTCAGAAGTAGGCAAACCTACTGTGGGTAAAAAGTAGGTGTAGTTGAGAAAAGTGAGGCTGAAATAGTCCAGCCGAGGTCATCATTGTGTACCTGGCCGGCGGCAGGCTAAGCTACGCTAGGCTACGGTGAGCACGGAGAGCAGAGGATCCGCATCGGAGCCCGGATAAGGACGGGAGATGACAGATCAAATATTCTCCATCGTGCCTCCTGGCAGCTTCAACTTCGAGGAGCCCAGCTCATGGCCGCAATGGTTGAGACGGTTCGAGAGGTTCAGGATGGCTTCAGGATTGAGCGGAAAAGAGGACGACTATCAGGTCAACTCCCTACTGTATGTGATGGGTGAAAAGAGTGACGACATTCTCACTACGTTGCCACTAAGCGACCAACAGAAGACAGTCTATACAGAGGTGACAAAAGCCTTTGATGAACATTTTGTGGGTAAGCACAATGTCATTTATGAACATGCTAAGTTTAATAGCAGACAGCAACAACAAGGCGGGTCTGCAGAGAACTTTATCACAGATGTGCATAAACTGGCAGAACACTGCAAATTTGGTGCCTTAAAGTAGGAAATGATAAGAGACCGCATAATGGTCGGGATAAGAGACTCCAGGCTGTCAGAGAGACTTCAGTCAGACCCAGACCTGACGCTGGCAAAAACAATAACTCAGGTCAGGCAGCAGGAAGAAATAAAGAAACAACAGCAACTGCTACGAGGGACACACACAGCAATTAAAGGTGCTAATGTGGATGCCATAAACACAACAGAGGGAAAACACAATATAGACAAGCTCCCCCACGCAGACCAGAGCAGTTAACGTCCAAGCCAAGCACTGTAAACAAGACATACTATAATGAGAAATGTACAAGGTGCGGCAAAACGCCACAACACCCCTGGAAACTGTGCCCAGCCAAAGAGGCCGAGTGTCGAAAATGCAAAAAAAAGGGACATTTCGCTGCGGTCTGCAGATCATCTCAAAAAGTGGAAGCTATAGTGGACAGCAACACAGAAGACGACATAGCTTTCATGAGGACAGTAAAACAGAAGGAATTGAAGAGGAATGGTTAAAAGAAATCAGCCTCAACGGAAAGAAGGTAACATTTAAACTGGACTCAGGAGCCTCAGTTACAGCTATTCCATCTGCCATGTACTTGAGAGCACGTGATGGCAGGCTGAAGACACCACCTAAAAAGATTAAAGCTCCAGATAACTGTCCATTGAAGGTTTTGGGCATCATGAAAGCACACATTAAAACAGAAAAAAGAGAAATAAGGCATGATGTATATGTGGTGACAAATCTGGTGATGCCACTAATGGGACTTCCTGCTTTAATAAAACTGAACCTGGTTCAACAGGTAGCTTCAGTACAGGAGGAGAAACAAGAAGCGAGCCATCAAGACAGAGCTATGTTCCCAAAAGTGTTTTCAGGGCTTGTAAAAGCTACAAGGAAGCTACAAGATAAAACTGAAGAATGGAGCAGTTCCTTATGCTCTCTCGGCCCCGCGCAGAGTTCCATTACCTATGAAAGAACAAGTTAAAGAAGAGTTAGACAGGATGGAAGCAATGGAGGTCATAAGAAAAATTGAGGAGCCAACTGAATGGTGTGCGGGGATGGTAGTGGTCCCCAAGCCAAATAAGAAACTTCACATTTGTGTGGACCTTACCCGACTTAACGACAGCGTGTGCAGAGAAAGACACATATTGCCTGCAGTTGATGAGACACTGGCGCAGCTGGAGGGGGCAAGAGTCGTTTCGAAATTAGATGCAACATCTGGTTTCTGGCAAGTTCCTCTACATGAAGAATCACAGCCTTTAACAACTTTTATTACCCCCTTGGAAGATATTGCTTTCAGAGGCTCCCCTTCGGCATTTATTCCGCGCCTGAGCATTTTCAGCTGAGAATCTCACAAATAATCGCAGGGGCAAAGGGCGCTCTGTGCCATGCAGATGACATCTTAGTCTATGGAAAAGACAAAAAAGAGCATGATGAAAGGCTGCAGGAAGTACTGAAAAGGTGTGAAAAAGCGGTCCTCACCCTCAATGAAAGATGTGAATTTTCAGTGGAAAAAGTGAAATTCCTTGGACACCACATAAACGCATCAGGAATCGAGACTGTTCCAGACAAAATCAGCGCCATTAAAAACATGCCAGAACCTCACAATGTGGAGGAGGTCCGCCGGTTCATGGGAATGGTGAATTATGTTGGCAAGGTCTCACCCAGCCTACCAGCTGTCACAAAACCCCTACGTGACCTGTTAAAAAGTGACAGCACATGGACCTGGGACGCACAACAGAAAACAGCCTTTGAAATAATTAAAAAAGAGCTGAGTTCTCCTCCAGTCCTTGCACAATACAGTCCTAAGAAAGAAACATTGGTATCGGCAGATGCGTCTTCATACGGACTTGGGGCGGTATTTTATTATATATATATATATATATATATATATATATATATATATATATATATATATATATATATATATATATATATATATATGTATATATATATATATATATATATATATATATATATATATATATATATATATATATATATATATAAATAAAATAAATACTTGAATTTCAGTGTTCATTTATTTATACATATACACACATAACACTCCTCTCTACTCATTGTTGTATTTGAAAGTGCAATGCTTTGCAGCCAGTAGCACAGCCTTTGAAGGAGCGTAGGTATGGGCAGTGTAATATTCTGGGTTGAAGTCAATAACCAGGCGAGGTGACGAAGTTACGTCTCTTTACTTTATACTTCAGAACCGACTCCCACACTTGCCGTCAGGGTGCGCAATACAACGTAAACCGTTGGCCAACCAAAAAGTAACCACAGAACACTAGTGTTCTGTGGTTACTTTTTGGTTGGCCAAGCGGATGTGACGACCGGCTGTCCTCACTCAGGTCCGCACGGACCTGGAGGGGGCGTGCCATAAGTCCGGCTGGAAATCGGGAGAAATTCGTGAGAATGGTTGTCCCGTGAGATTTTCGGGAGAGGCACTGAAATTCGGGAGTCTCCCGGAAAATTTGTGAGGGTTGGCAAGTATGCAGTAAACTCGCTTGCATCAAGGAAGCTCAGAGCACAGACAGTAATAATAATAATAATAACTGGGATTTATATAGCGCTTTTCTAAGTACCCAAAGTCGCTTTACATGTAGAACCCATCAATCATTCACACCTGGTGGTGGTAAGCTACTTTCATAGCCACAGCTGCCCTGGGGTAGACTGACGGAAGCGTGGCTGCAATTTGCGCCAACGGCCCCTCCGACCACCACCTATCATTCATCATTCAATTCACCGGTGTGAGTGGCACCGGTGAACAGTGTTTGCAGGCAGCTGAAAACATTGACGGAAAAAGGCTGGCCCTCTCACAGGAGAAGCGTTCCTGAGCATCTTCTGCCATTCTGGTCAGAGAGGAACGACATCAACATGGCAGAGGACTTGCTTCTTAAAGGAACAAGGATTCTGATCCCTGGATGCATGCAGCAGGAAATGATGGAAAGGTTGTATGAAGGCCATCATTAGTTGTGTTATCCCTAGGTGGCCAGGGATAACAAGACAGATTAAAGAGATGGTGGAAAGGTGTGAAATCTGTTGCCAATATTCACAAAGACAGAACCTTTAATGACCACGCCCCTACCAGCACGACCATGGGAAAAAGTGGCGGCTGATATCTTTCAGTGGAAGAATGTACATTATATCGTGGTGGTGGACTACTACTCCCGATACATTGAAGTAGCAAACCTCCTCACCCTGACAACATCTACAACTGTGGAGCACCTCAAGGTAACCTTTGCAAGATTTGGAGTGCCTAAAATCTTGGTGACTGACAACGGGCCACAGTTTGCTTCCACAGACTTTGCCACTTTTGCCCAGGACTATGGTTTCAACTACACGACCAGCAGCCCTCGCTATCCCCAGAGCAATGGGGAAGCAGAGAGAGCTGTCCGCACGGTCAAACAGCTGCTAAACAAAAGTCCAGACCCTCATAAAGCTTTTTTTTTTCCGGAGCTACACCACTGGCTCACGGGCTGAGTCCAGTGCAGCTGCTGATGGGGAGGAGGATAAGATCAACAGTTCCTACCGCTCCACAAGCATTGAAACCAGCCTTGCCAAACCTCAGAGCTTTCAGGGAAAAAGACAAAGAACTAAAAGTGAAGCAGAGAGAGTCATTCAACCTGAGACACAGGACAAAAGACTTACAAGTTCTGGTTCCAGGACAGAGGGTGTGGATTAGAACAGCGCAGACCACAGCTACTGTCCAGGGACCAGCTTCGACGCCAAGGTCGTACAATGTGGAAACACACCAAGGGAGCTTAAGACGAAACAGGGCTCACCTGACAGTGCTCCCTGAGAGAGGTCTGTCCTGCCCTGATGAGACAGAGACTGTCTAAAGGCAGACAGATTCAGGTGAAACAGTGACCAGGTCGGGAAGATGTTCCCGCCCTCCAGATAGACTGGATTAATAAACATTCTAATTGACCAGAGAGTTTTTCCCGGTCTTTGGAAAGAAAGATGTAGACCTAACAGTTTGTTGTTCTAAAAACATGTGTTGTGTTGGGTACTAATGTTATTGAATGTCAGTTGAACATGCTCAGTTACCTGGTGATTAAGATAGAAGTAACTATCATTTTGGAATTATTTTATTTTGAAACAATTCAATCTTTAAAATAAAGAAAAGAGGTTTACAAACTAAAAGGGGGATGTACAGATGTTAATTACAATATCACATAGTGTCCAGAGGGGGCGCCGTTGAGTGTGTGGATTAGAACAGCGCAGACCACAGCTACTGTCCAGGGACCAGCTTCGACGCCAAGGTCGTACAATGTGGAAACACACCAAGGGAGCTTAAGACGAAACAGGGCTCACCTGACAGTGCTCCCTGAGAGAGGTCTGTCCTGCCCTGATGAGACAGAGACTGTCTAAAGGCAGACAGATTCAGGTGAAACAGTGACCAGGTCGGGAAGACCTTCCCGCCCTCCAGATAGACTGGATTAATAAACATTCTAATTGACCAGAGAGTTTTTCCCGGTCTTTGGAAAGAAAGATGTAGACCTAACAGTTTGTTGTTCTAAAAACATGTGTTGTGTTGGGTACTAATGTTATTGAATGTCAGTTGAACATGCTCAGTTACCTGGTGATTAAGATAGAAGTAACTATCATTTTGGAATTATTTTATTTTGAAACAATTCAATCTTTAAAATAAAGAAAAGAGGTTTACAAACTAAAAGGGGGATGTACAGATGTTAATTACAATATCACATAGTGTCCAGAGGGGGCGCCGTTGAGTGTGTTGTGGGGATTAACAGTGTGGATTAACAAGCATGAGTAAAGGAAGCTGTGTGAAGTTTACATAAAGTCTCTGGAGTCTGCTTTCGCACATATAAACAGTACTACAACACCTTTGACATGAGCAATTTCAAAAGATGAGGTGCGAGACCTACAGCCGTACTGGTGCGCCACTTAATGCCACCATACAAACAACACGGATGAGTGAACACTGGCTGCCGCGACTGGCTGCCTCGACTGGCTGCTGCGACTGGCTGCCGCCGCTCACCTGCACTTTGAAACTTTTTTGAATTTTTTTTTTATTGTCTCATGACCCACACTTGACTGTGCATTTGTGCTCACTCGGGGTAAATGTCCTCTCTACTTATTTGTAACAGTTAAACGGTTTGATGTCACTCCTACGCGGCTGTGTATGCAACACTCACTCACCTGTTCTACTCCGGTGGCTATCGAGCCCGACTGGGACCTACTCACCTTGAGTTGCCCAAGTCCATGCCAACAATGTGATCTGACGGGATCTACACCTGGTCCGTGCTTGTCTGGACTCTTCTGTCGCTTGCTCAACAACCCTGCTCGGGCCCCCGCCATTTCCACACACCTCCACATCGCTTTCCTGCCCCGTCGGAGATACATCCACCTGGGGTCCTGCCGAAGCTTACAGAGGACTCCTCGAAACCATCTTGTCTAACTCCCGTTGCTCTCCACCTAACACCGGCCATGCTGCCAACCACAGCGTGCTAACCAGCCTAGCCCGGTCGGCTAACACAGCTGTCAAGTGCGGCACCACCACTGTCAACTTCGGTCTGCTAAACATCCGCTCACTCACGAGCAAGGGGCATCTCATTCAGGACCTCCTCAGCGACCGTAAGTTTGATTTTATCTGTCTAACTGAGACATGGCAACAGCCCAACGACTTTTCCCAGCTCAACGACTCAACTCCTCCGGGGTTTGTTTACATCTGAAAAGAGGTTTGTTCCGGCCAGGGAGGAGATCTTGCGATAATTTACCGCGACACTTGGAAAGTCTCGCCGCTGTCTGTCCCTGCCTTCAGCTATTTTTGAATACGCTGTATGCCAACCGTCTGGACCTACCCCTACAACTATTGCAACCGTTTACCGCCCCCCAAAACCAAATAGTGAGTTTTAAAATGACTTTGCTGCTTTTCTCACACACCTTTTCACTCTTTCACCAAACACAATATTGCTGGGAGATTTTAACATACATATGGACAATATAAACCAAAGACTTTACATCCTGCCTTGAGAGCTCTGGATTTCAGCAGCACACCCATTACCCCACCCACTCCAAAGGACACATCTTGGATTTAATATGCCGCTCTGGTGTCACCCCTACTGACTGTGCTGCAGATCTCAATCTGTCCACCACTAAGTCCCCCCGCCTCATTTATTTCTGTAATATTAAGGACATAAACAAGAACTCTCTCTCCTCTAGTATTGACAATTTCATGGACTTGAAGATTCAGCTGGTTTTACACTATAACACAGGACTTCATGATATCCTCAACTCCTTCGCTCTACTAAAAAACAGATCTGTCTATTTCACCCTTTCTGTTCCCTGGTTTACGCCCGAATTTCGGATTATGAAAGCCAAAGGCCATACTTGCCAACCCTCGGACGTGAAAACAGGCTGTTGACACGTCCGCTTTCCCACAATATAAACAGCATGCCTGCCCAATCACGTTATAACTGTAGAATGATCGAGGTCGAGTTCTTGGTTTCTTATGTGGGTTTATTGTTAGGCAGTTTCATTAACGTCCTCCCAGCGCGGCAACAACACACAACAACAGCAGTCATGTTTTATTCTACCGTAAAGCAGTGTGTCTGCCGTAAACAGCAATGTTGTTGTAATATATTGAGTTGGAGGCAATAAATAGGCGAGGTGATGAAGTACGTCTCTTTACTGTAGACTTCAGAACAGACTCACACACTTGACGTCAGGTGCGAAACACCACGTAAATCGTTGGCCAACCAAAAAGTAACCCCAGTACGCTATAGCCAACATTCACCAGGAGATGGCAACAGACAAACATAGATCACTCTATTACATTCCTCCCCTTTTAGAAATGTAGAAGTTACTCAAAAATAAATAAACAACCCAACCAAAAAATGCAGCAGCTCAATTAAAAAACTGTACTTGAGCCACATTCTTTTTTTTTTTTTTAGTACTGAACTCTTAACCCTCATTTGTAAACAATAACATGCTTATTATACAAACAGTAGTTGTACACCTTTAACACAGATTTTTATACTGTCTTCAGAGATTCAGTTTTTTTGGTGGTACTCGAAACCTTTCTGTGTACCTGCGAAAGGGTGTTCAGCATGGTTAGAAAAATACTGACAGAGAATAGAACAAGGATGGACAATTCAACCCTTAACTCAACAATGAGTAGATGAGTGTTATGTGTGTAAATAAATGAACACTGAAATTCAAGTATTTCTTTTATATATATATATATATATATATATATATATATATATATATATATATATATAATAAAATAAATATATATATAGCTAGAATTCACTGAAAGACAAGTATTTCTTATATATATATATATATATATATATATATATATATATATATATATGAAATACTTGACTTGGTGAATTCTAGCTGTAAATATAGTCCTCCCGTCTTAGCCATGCCCCCAACCACGCCCCCACCCCACCCCGTCCACGCCCCCAGCCCCCACCACCCACCTCCCGAAATCGGAGGTCTCAAGGTTGGCAAGTATGCCAAAGGCAGGCAGCTTGAGCGGCTACACCGTAAAACTGGACTGACCGTTCACAAAGAGACTGTATCGCCAAATCCAAATCAAACTATTACTCCAGCATAATCTGTTCTAACACAGGCAACACCAAGTCATTGTTTCCACTGTTCAACAATATCACTCGATCCCCAGTTTCTATACCACCCCATTTGTACTCATCTGCCTTCTGTAACTCTCTTCTGTCTTTCTTTAACACCAAAATCTAGACAATCCACCAGGACCTTGGTTCAAACTCCTCTAGTGTCACTTCCGACCTCCACCCACCCACCCACCCCTTTTCTAAGAACAGTTCCAGTCTGGCTTCCGCCCCCTCCGCAGCACCGAAACTGCACTTGAAAAAATAATCAATGACCTCCTTATGCCAGCTGACTCTGGTTTACTCACTATCCTCTTCCTCCTCGACCTGAGTGCAGCCTTTGATACCATCAGCCAACCCACCCTCCTCAATAGACTGTGTTCCTTTGGCATCACCCACACTCCACTAAACTGGTTTAGATCCTACCTCACAGGCCGCACTCAGTTCATTAAACTCAAATCCTTCACATCCCAGCCTTCTCCCGTCGCTTCAGGTGTGCCCCAGGGCTCTGTCCCTGGGCCCCTACCTTTTCATCATCTGCCTTTTTCCCCTCGGCAATATCTTCCGTAAGTACAACATCAGCTTTCACTGTTACACGAATGACACCCAGCTCTACCTCTCCAGTAAACCCACCTCCACCCTACCACCCTCATCCCTTGCTGACTGTCTAACAGACATTAAATCCTGGTTCTCCTCCAATTTACTCAAACTAAACAGTGACAAAACCGAGGTTCTCCTCATTGGTTCTAAATCAACACTATCCAAAACCGACAGATTCTCAATAGCCATCGACAGCTCCACTGTTTACCCCTCCCCACAGGTTAAGAGTCTGGGTGTCATCCTTGACAGTACTCTATCTATCTTTTCATTCTCATAGTTTATTTTCACCTACGCAACATCAACCGCCTCCGCCCCTCCCTTACCCCCACATACCACTTCAATTCTTGTTCATAGCCTTGTCACTTCTCGCCTCGGCTACTGCAATTCTCTTCTCTCCGGTGTCACTCACAAATCCCTCCATAAACTCCAGTTAGTCCAAAACTCAGCTGCTCGCATCATCACAAGGACCCCATCCATCCACCACATCACCCCTGTCCTACAACAGCTCCAATGGCTCCCAATAAAATTTAGAATTGACTTCAAAATCATCCTCCTAACATTTAAGTCAATTCACAACTTTTCCCTCCCTACCAGTCTGATCTCCTTTACGTTGCCACACCCTCCCGCACTCTCAGATCCTCCTCCTCCAGCCACCTGACTGTTCCACCTGCCCGCCTCACCACCATGGGGGTCAGAGCATTCAGCCACTCTGCTCCCCGTCTCTGGAACAGCTTGCCACCGGATCTCAGAAACACTACCTCACTCTCTCACTTCAAATCCCAACTTAAAACCCATCTGTTTAGGACTGTTTTCCCCCCTGACCTCATTTGCACTGTGTTGTTGTTGTATTTTAGCCTGATCTGATTATTTCTCTATTTCCCACTTTTTTATTATTGTTTTTAACGAATGTACGGTGTCCTTGAGAAATAAAATGTATTATTATTATTATTATTAACACACAACACTGACAACATGGAATGCTAACAACACGGCTAATGGTAATAGTTGCCCCTGTCAAGTTGACCAAGTTTTAGCAGAACAACTTTTGTCCATGGTTTTTAGTACATGGAAGGCCAGTTCTAACTTGGAAGAATTACCCAGGATGTGATGAAGTACTTCCAGGTAGTTGTCGTGTTGTGGTGGCCGGGTGACAACCATAACAGAGACGCTTGGAGGACACCCCGGGCTACCAGTGAGTACTGTAATCTACAGTAGAACACTCAAAGCTAGTATATTGGGTGAAAGGTGTGTAAATCTGACTGTATAACTGTTACTTTATGTTTAGAAGGCTCTAATTATGTTTAAAAAACATATTAAAAGGTCATAAACAGTATTTATGCCTTAACTATGAAAAAATCACATTTTGTAATAAAAATCATATTTTGCGTAAATGTGTTACCACTATCCAGAGTGCTAATCCTGACTACATGGCAGAAAATGAACTAGTTTTTTTCCAAGTTCCATTATCACTGGAGGACTAAAGCTAAAGCTACAATGTAAAGTTGGGCTGATCCATCCAAATGACGATACCATTGTATACGTATTGTATCAGTATATACACAACACTAAAGTGGTTGGATCGATATGTTTTTTTCTTTCTTGTTATTAATACAAATAATTTTTCTGGCCACTTTTGTTATTGTTTAGAAACCAAAAAGTCTTTGAGGTCAAAACCCAAAGTATTTAAACGGGAGCCAATTGTAATTTTTATATATCTTGGTTATTGTGCACCAGACACTTTATCTGGTCAAAACAAGGGTGTGTAGCGTTCAATACCCTAAATGTAATACATCATCCGATACACAACAATACAAACAAATTCAAGATTTCATAAGATAAGCTTTATAAAAAATGTGTTATTGTCTTTACTGCCACACCTCGTGTGTGTGTGTGACAATCATTGGTACTTTAACTTTAACTTTGCTTTTAAAGGGGAACATTATCACCAGACCTATGTAAGCGTCAATATATACCTTGATGTTGCAGAAAAAAGACCTTTTTTTTTTAAACCGATTTCCGAACTCTAAATGGGTGAATTTTGGCAAATTAAACGCCTTTCTATTATTCGCTCTCGGAGCGATGACGTCACAACGTTACGTCACATCGAGAAGCAATCCGCCATTTTCTCAAACACATTACAAACACCGAGTCAAATCAGCGCTGTTATTTTCCGTTTTTTTCGACTGTTTTCCGTACCTTGGAGAAATCATGCCTCGTCGGTGTGTTGTCGGAGTGTGTAACAACACGAACAGGGACGGATTCAAGTTGCACCAGTGGCCCAAAGATGCGAAAGTGGCAAGAAATTGGACGTTTGTTCCGCACACTTTACCGACGAAAGCTATGCTACGACAGAGATGGCAAGAATGTGTGGATATCCTGCGACACTCAAAGCAGATGCATTTCCAACAATAAAGTCAAAGAAATCTGTGAGCGGATGAGGGTATGTCTACAGAATATATTAATTGATGAAAACTGGGCTGTCTGCACTCTCAAAGTGCATGTTGTTGCCGCATGTATTTCATATGCTGTAAGCCTAGTTCATAGTTGTTAGTTTCCTTAAATGCCAAACAAACACATACCAATCGTTGGTTAGAAGGCGATCGCCGAATTCGTCCTCGCTTTCTCCCGTGTCGCTGGCTGTCATGTCGTTTTCGTCGTTTCGCTTGCATATGGTTCAAACCGATATGGCTCAATAGCTTCAGTTTCTTCTTCAATTTCGTTTTCGCTACCTGCCTCCACACTACAACCATCTGTTTCAATACATGCATAATCTGTTGAATCGCTTAAGCCGCTGAAATACGAATCTGAATCCGAGCTAATGTCGCTATTCCTTGCTGTTCTATCCGCCATGTTTGTTTGTATCGGCATCACTATGTGACGTCACAGGAAAATGGACGGGTGTATATAACGATGGTTAAAATCAGGCACTTTGAAGCTTTTTTTAGGGATATTGCGTGATGGGTAAAATTTTGAAAAAAACTTTGAAAAATAAAATAAGCCACTGGGAACTGATTTTTAATGGTTTTAACCCTTCTGAAATTGTGATAACGTTCCCCTTTAAACATTTTCAGTTTTATAATCTATTAATGAAAATATCGAATAGGTATCTTGTTTCATTTGATTTTATTCAATGTTTTGATACGTTAAGTGTTTAATGCAGCAGTACAGAGCAGGAGGGGGGAAAAAAATGTTGATCTAGACCAGGGGTGTCCAAACTTTTTGACTTTTAGGCCGCATTGAACTAAAAAAATTTGGCCGGGGGCCGAAAGCCAACTGCATGTAAAGTAACTATATATATTTATATATATATATACAAAAAATAAATACAAATTATTATATATATATATATATATAAGTATATATATACACACACACACACATACTGTATGTGTGCTTATTATAATAATATAATGGATATATAATTATCTCCGGCACCACATCCACACCCTACTCCTCAAGGTCTGGGAAAAAGAAAAACTTCCATCAAAAGTAGGGCTGATCCATCCAAATGTCGATACCATTGATATACCGTAATGTATCAGTATATACACAACGCTAAAGTAGTTGGATCGATATGTTTTTTTCTTCCTTGTTATTATTACAAAACTTTTTTTTGCCACTTTTGTTATTGTTTCGAAACCAGAAAGGCTTTGAGGTCAAAACCCAAAGCTCTTCCCACTCTTTCTTGTCTCTCTTTCTCACAGAGAGATAAAACAAGCGCACTTTCTTACATACGTCACATACAACGTCATACGCCTTCACGGAGCAGAGATGTAGCGGCATGGTAACATTAGCTGTGATGCTAACGGAGTGGTGCGAGTGGTAATACGAGAGAAAGAAGGTGCGAATCTGGCAACAAATGAAGGAAGAATTAATTACCGAGAAAAACAGCACTGGGTCCATCGTCTGGCGGTGGTTTGGCTTCAAGCGGGAATATGTCAAACATACAACCGTAATATGTCAAGTATGCGGCAAAAGCGTACAAAAAGTAGCAGCTCTACTAATGTAGCATCATTTGAAAAGTCACCTGCTAGAGAATGAAGAGTGCTTGAAACTCTTCATGTCAACATCTCCGTTTGGTGCCACACCAACAAAATGCCCAAGCAACCATTTCCACATCAACACTGTATGAAAAAAATAGTCAACAACAGAAGGAGATAACGTCCGCAGGAACCTACCACATAGCGAAGGACATACACTATTTGATTTCTTATTATGTAGCTCATTTTTATGTGACAGTTATTGAAATATCTTGTGTGACATCATGCACAAAAGTGCAAATTATTTGTTTTAAACTATTGTAGTGGTGTTCTGTACAAAAAGTACACTTTCATTTAGTGTTGTTTTGATATGTCATCTTAGTGACATCATGCACAAAAGTGCACTCATAGCTTGTTTTAAAATGTCTCTGACAATCTTGCACTTTCTGTTTTGAAATGACGTGAATGTTTGTGCCACTGCTAATAACTGTTTAATAAATAGTTTTGGTAAATTGACTTAGTTGTGATTTCCCTCTCTGCATGAAAGTTTAAAATTAGCATATATTAATGCAGTATGAACAAGAATGTTTTAATGTAGACACATAGAATCATCGCACTGGTGTGAATATATGCATCAAGTGTTCATTCAAGACTAAGGCAACATATTGAGATATATATCGTGTATCGTGACCAGTGTTGGGTTAGTTACTGAAAACCAGTAACTAGTTACAGTTACTAGTTACTTTATTTCAAAAGTAACTCAGTTACTAACTCAGTTACTTACACCAAAAAGTAATGCGTTACTGTGAAAAGTAACTATCTAGTTTCTTCTTTTTTTCTTCTTTTTTTTTTTAAAGCTACCATTAATGCCCTTTTAGCCTTCATTTCAGTACTGTTATTGCACTGGAGAATAATACAATCTGTTGATCAACTTGACATGCATTTTTATTTTCCTTTTAACATAATTAATGAAAAACAGTGCAACATAAAAAGGCATTCCTCCTTTCTTTAAACTTGGACCAATGACCATTAATAAAAAACAAGTTAAAGTGCAACATAAGAAGAAACATCATCTTCCTTGAAACATAGGTAGTGAAATAAAGCCTGACATCTGGAGTGATGCTGCTGTCTTCCACACTTGGAGCCATGGATTGTAGAATACTTGTTTTCAGTGGCAGGATCATTGACACAGATGGTGAAGTTTCAGTGCTCAGTAGAGATGTAACACTTTTGAGGGGTTTAAGCACCTGGAGGACCTCCTCTGCCACTCTCACATCATCATCAGACAGGGTGACATTTGTCTTCAGGGTGTTGTGGGTCAATGCAGAGTATATAGCTGCCTGCTGCTCCAACATATCATAAGTGGAGTTCCACCTCAATGGGACATCATGTATGAGCTTATGAGTAGGCAGCTTTAGCATTTCTTGCTTTGTCTTAAGCACATGAACAGCTGTTGTGCTTGGGTGGAAGTAGGAAACCTCCTTCCTGATCCTCCCAAGGAGGCGCTCCATCCTATTGACTGAGATTCCCTTCTGTGATACCAAATTCACTACATGTGCAAAGCACCTATCTGTGGTTCCAGTCCTGCCTCATTCACTGTAATTATTTGATTTTTGGCATTATCACGTGTGACTGGGATATCTTTATCTTCCATTCCTCCACTGCTTGTGTCAGTACCTGTGCAAGGTGACTCTCGTAGAGGGGGCGTGTCTTCTCATCTCCCAGTCTGCTGTGATGAAGTGAGCGCTTATAGTTCCCCTGGACGTCCACCCGTCTGTCATGAGCGCAACAGATGATGCTCGGGATAGTTCATCCACAACTTTTTTCTTCTCCTGCTCATAAAGATCTGGCACAATCTTATCGCTGAAGTGGGTGCGCGACGGGATGTCGTAACGTGGCTCAAGCACGTTCAGCATGTGTTTAAAACCCTCGTTTTGCACAACCGAGTCTGCACCTATAAACACACCGATTCAATGGCGCGGGGCGTTCAAGCTCCTCCGTTACTCCGCTCGCCATGACCACGCTGTGTGTGGACTGAACGTGCCAACAACTTTTTTTTGTTTGTTTCATATATCAAACCGCGGATCATGTGTGTGCCTCCCCTCCCCACACCCACACCCAGACACACACATAGACCGCGCCTCTTTTCTTCTCTCCGGCTTGTGACAAAGGAAGATTCAGAAGAACGACACCGCAGCGCTTCTGTTTCTAGCCGATACTACATCAAAAGTAACGTAAAATAACGCAGTAACGCATTATGTAGTAACGGTAACTGAGTTACTGAATATAAAAAATAACGCGTTAGATTACTAGTTACCGCCGAAACTAACGGCGTTACAGTAACGCGTTACAAAGTAACGCGTTAGTCCCAACACTGAAAGTGACTATATATATTTCTATATATACAAAAAAAAATAGTAAAAAAAAAATAAATAAAAAAAAAAAATATATATTTATAAGCAATTCTGGACCACCATCCGCCGCCTCAGGAAGGGGAAGCAGTGCACTATCAACACCGTGTATGGCGAAAATGGTGTTCTGCTGACCTCGACTGCGGATGATGTGGATCGGTGGAGGGAATACTTCGAAGACCTCCTCAATCCCACCAACACGTCTTCCTATGAGGAAGCAGTGCCTGGGGAGTCTGTGATGGGCTCTCCTATTTCTGGGGCTGAGGTTGCTGAGGTAGTTAAAAAGCTCCTCGGTGGCAAGGCCCCGGGGGTAGATGAGACCGCCCGGAGTTCCTTAAGGCTCTGGATGCTGTGGGGCTGTCTTGGTTGACAAGACTGTGCAGCATCGCGTGGACATCGGGGGCGGTACCACTGGATTGGCAGACCGTGGTGGTGGTTCCTCTCTTTAAGAAGGGAAACCGGAGGGTGTGTTCTAACTATCGTGGGATCACACTCCTCAGCCTTCCCGGTAAGGTCTATTCAGGTGTACTGGAGAGGAGGCTACGCCGGATAGTCGAACCTCGGATTCAGTAGGAACAGTGTGGTTTTCGTCCTGGTCGTGGAACTGTGGACCAGCTCTATACTCTCGGCAGGGTCCTTGAGGGTGCATGGGAGTTTGCCCAACCAGTCTACATGTGTTTTGTGGACTTGGAGAAGGCATTCGACCGTGTCCCTCGGGAAGTCCTGTGGGGAGTGCTCAGAGAGTATGGGGTATCGGACTGTCTGATTGTGGCAGTCCGCTCCCTGTATGATCAGTGCCAGAGCTTGGTCCGCATTGCCGGTAGTAAGTCGGACACGTTTCCAGTGAGGGTTGGACTCCGCCAAGGCTGCCCTTTGTCACCGATTCTGTTCATAACTTTTATGGGCAGAATTTATAGGCGCAGTCAAGGCGTTGAGGGGATCTGGTTTGGTGGCTGCAGGACTAGGTCTCTGCTTTTTGCAGATGATGTGGTCCTGATGGCTTCATCTGGCCAGGATCTTCAGCTCTCACTGGATCGGTTCGCAGCTGAGTGTGAAGCGACTGGGATGAGAATCAGCACCTCCAAGTCCGAGTCCATGGTTCTCGCCCGGAAAAGGGTGGAGTGCCATCTCCAGTTTGGGGAGGAGATCTTGCCCCAAGTGGAGGAGTTCAAGTACCTCGGAGTCTTGTTCACGAGTGAGGGAAGAGTGGATCGTGAGATCGACAGGCGGATTGGTGCGGCGTCTTCAGTAATGCGGACACTGTATCGATCCGTTGTGGTGAAGAAGGAGCTGAGCCGGAAGGCAAAGCTCTCAATTTACCGGTCGATCTACGTTCCCATCCTCACCTATGGTCATGAGCTTTGGGTTATGACCGAAAGGACAAGATCACGGGTACAAGCGGCCAAAATGAGTTTCCTCCGCCGGGTGGCGGGGCTCTCCCTTAGAGATAGGGTGAGAAGCTCTGCCATCCGGGAGGAGCTGAAAGTAAAGCCGCTGCTCCTCCACATCGAGAGGAGCCAGATGAGGTGGTTCGGGCATCTGGTCAGGATGCCACCCGAACGCCTCCCTAGGGAGGTGTTTAGGGCACGTCCGACCGGTAGGAGGCCGCGGGGAAGACCCAGGACACGTTGGGAAGACTATCTCTCCCGGCTGGCCTGGGAACGCTTCGGGGTCCCACAGGAAGAGCTGGACGAAGTGGCTGGAGAGAGGGAAGTCTGGGCTTCCCTGCTTAGGCTGCTGCCCCTGCGACCCGACCTCGGATAAGCGGAAGAAGATGGATGGATGGATGGATTTATATATATATACATATGTACACTCATTTTTATATATACATATATATATATATATATATATATATATATATATATATATATATATATATATATATATATATATATATATATACACATATTTTCCACACATTTTATATACATATATATATATATATATATACATATATATATATATATATATATATATATATATATATATATATATATATATATATATATATATATATATATGTATATATATACGTATATACACACATAGATGGATTTATATATATACACATATGTACACTCATTTTTATATATACATATATATATATATATATATATATATATATATATATATATATATATATATATATATATATATATATATATATATATATATATATTTATAAACACATACTGTATGTGTGTTTATTATATTAATATAATGGCTATATAATTAATAATTTATATAATTGGTTTATTCAGAGAATGTGAAAGTTTGACTCCTACTTTGTCTACTTCCGTGACGACATCCTTAAAGTTGTGTAATCAATCAGAAATATCAAGCAGCTAAAATGTGCCAAAAAAGGAAACGTGTGGAGAGAGAGTCTTTTCCATTTTTCCTATCATGCACTTTAATGGATATAAGTGGGTATTGTTTTTCTTCACCTTGACTGGGGAAGTTTGTTTGGATTGTGTCATATGCTGTGCTATTGTTTCAAAGTACTTCCAAGAGTCATAGATCTGATTTACTTACTTGGCAATAAACATGTATCATTCAGAGACTGCCTGCTATTTTAAGTTTAGGTTAAAAGCACTCCGTGGTTAACCTGACTCTCGCCAGACCCTTGTAGTTCGCTGAGCTTCACACATAGATCTGGGAGTTCTCAATAGGAGATGTATTTCAGAAGGCGCGGCCTTGTAAAAAAAATCATTGTATGTGATTGGATAAACCACTTGTCCGTTATCTTGAATGACGTGCTACTTCAACCACTCACATCAAAATCAACCCGTTACGCTGATGAGAGCGACGGTGCGAAATCCAAAACAGAACAGCCGACATATTGGATAACGTCAGAGCGATAAGTTCTCTGTTCATCTTTTAAATGATTAATATTCGATAGATTCGACAAAACAGTTGCAATAGCAGCGAGGGCTGGGTGCCGCCATTGTTGTTTGAATCAAACAGTTGCTTCGGCGCTACGTCACATCTATTAAATCCCACCCAGCGATCCTGGTTCATTACCAGAAGGCGGGGCCTTGTAAAAAAATCATTGTATGTGATTGAATAACCACTTGTCCGTTATCTTGAATGACGTGCTACTTCAACCACTCACATCGAAATCAACCCGTGATACTGATGAGAGGGACGCTGGGAAATCCAAACCCGGTCGGAAGAAGAGCCAAAACATCCTTGCCACCAATAAATGCCTTCAAAACCGTTCTCTGTTCATCTTTTAAAGCAATAATATTTATTCATTTATAAAAAAAAATTTAATTATCTTTTTTTTTTATTTTTTATTCTGTTAAATTATATGTGTGTATATCAGTGACGTGCGGTGAGGTTCATGACTGGTGAGGCACTGACTTCATCACAGTCAGATTTACAAACATATGAACCCTAAAGAGTATCTTATTCACCATTTGATTGGCAGCAGTTAACGGGTTATGTTTAAAAGCTCATACCAGCATTCTTCCCTGCTTGGCACTCAGCATCAAGGGTTGGAATTGGGGGTTAAATCACCAACAATTATTCCCGGGCGCGGCACCGCTGCTGCCCACTGCTCCCCTCACATCCCAGGGGGTGAGCAAGGGGATGGGTCAAATGCAGAGGACAAATTTCACCACACCTAGTGTGTGTGTGACAATCATTGGTACTTTAACTTAACTTTAACTTTACACATACAAACTGTAGCACACAAAAAAGCACATTTAATTAAAAAAACGTTATTATGGTATTACCTTTACTTATAAGTGCGGGAACAGTGGTGTTCGTGTTGGAGGAGTTGTGAATGAATGAAATATGAAATCCGTGCTGCAGTCTGCAGGTGTACCTAATGTTGTGTCCCTGCAGTCGTTCACGGCTCCTCCGGCACGAGCAATGTTGTTTTTGCACTTTTTGGCTTCTTGTTAAGTGACTTTTTTTGGGTGGATTCGGTCTTGCACGTGGAGGGTTTGGGTGTGGGCTTTGGTTGGTGTGGCGCTCCCGTCGGGGGGTGCAGTCTGCGGCGGAGGTGCAATAACCGGCACCAGGAGGCGGGATTACGCGAGCCTCACACAGTGCGTCTTCGCAGCAGTTTTATGATTGCTCAGCACAAGAAATACGTTACACACATACAGTTGTTGACAAAATACACTGTACATCATATACCTCAGCTAACTAAACTATGGAAATGTATAATATAATTCATATAGCAATACGGTCTCACTGCACAGCAGGCCAGCAGTTAGCCGAGTCCGCAATCCATGGTGAGGCACAATTGAGTGACGTGCCTCAACTGGCTGCTGATGACCGCACCGTCTCTTCTCAGTATTTGAACGGCAAATGTGAAAATTCAGCGATTTTGAATAAAAATAATCTAAAACTGGTGAAGTTAAACGGAAGATAATTTTATAGTATAATCACTGGACACATATAACAATTGTTGTTGGCACTGTTGGCGACCAGGCCTCTTGTTTTTTTATTTGTATTTATTTTATTTTATGTTTTTTTATATGTATGTATGTATGTGTATGTGTATATGTATACATATGTATATGTATGTATGTGTATGTATGTGTATGAATATGTATAAATGTGTGTGTATGTGTATGTGTATATACATATATATATGTATATGTGTATGTGTGTGTCTGTGTATATATATATATATATATATATATATATATATATATATATATATATATATATATATATATATATATATATATATATATATATATATATATGTATATATATATACTGTATATGTGTAGGTGTGTATATGTGTGTGTATGTATATATATGTACATGCATATATATGTATATAAATGTGTATGTATGTGTATGTGTGTGTATGTATGTATATGTATGTGTGTGTATATGCATGCATATGTATATATGTGTATGTATGGGTGGGTATGCATGTGTATATGTATATGAGTATATATATATGTATGTGTATATATATATGTGTGTATGTATGAATGCATGTGTATATGTATGTGTGTGTGTATATGTGTGTATATGTATTAGGGATGTGGGGAAAAATCGATTCGAATTCGAATCGCGATTCTCACGTTGTGCGATTCAGAATCGATTCTCATTTTTAAAAAATCAATTTTTATTTTTTATTTTTTATTTCTTTAAATTAATCAATCCAACAAAACAATACACAGCAATACCATAACAATGCAATTCAATTCCAAAACCAAACCCGACCCAGCAACACGACACAGAACAAACCAAAAGTAGTGAAACAAAAATGAATATTATCAACAACAGTATCAATATTAGTTACAATTTCAACATAGCAGTGATTAAAAATCCCTCATTGACATTATCATTAGACATTATAAAAAAATATATTAAAAAAAAAAGAACAATAGTGTCACAGTGGCTTACATTTGCATCACATCTCATAAGCTTGACAACACACTGTGTCCAATATTTTCACAAAAATAAAATAAGGGACGGCGTGGCGCAGTGGAAGAGTGGCCGTGCGCAACCCGAGGGTCCCTGGTTCAATCCCCACCTAGTACCAACCTCGTCATGTCCGTTGTGTCCTGAGCAAGACACTTCACCCTTGCTCCTGATGGGTGCTGGTTAGCGCCTTGCATGGCAGCTCCCTCCATCAGTGTGTGAATGTGTGTGTGAATGGGTAAATGTGGAAGTAGTGTCAAAGCGCTTTGAGTACCTTGAAGGTAGAAAAGCGCTATACAAGTACAACCCATTTAAGTCATATTTTTGGTTCATTTAATAGTTAAAACAAATTTACCTTATTGCAATCAGTTGATAAAACATTGTCATTTACAATTATAAAAGCTTTTTACAACAATCTACTACTCTGCTTGCATGTCAGCAGACTGGGGTAGATCCTGCTGAAATCCTATGTATTGAATGAATAGAGAATAGTTTTGAATCGGGAAAAAAATCGATTTTGAATCGTGACCCCAAGAATCGATATTGAATCAAATCGTGGGACACCCAAAGATTCACAGCCCTAATATGTATATATATATATATATATATATATATATATATATATATATATATATATATATATGTGTGTATGTATGTATGTGTATATGTATATATATATATATATATATATATATATATATATATATATATATATATATATATATATATATATATATATATACATGTGTATATATATATTTACATATATACATATATATGTATATATATTTTCTTTTTTGAGAGAGAGAGAGAGAGAGAGAGAGAGAGAGAGAGAGGGGGTGGATGTAGTTGGGATCTACGGGCATGCTTGGGGGAGGTAGGATTGGTGGTGGGTCTACTGCGCACTGAGTTGCAGGTTTATTTTTTTTAATGGCGATCTGTTCGATGACGTTGAGTTTAGTGGTGGTAAGGCCTTCAACGTTGAGCTGCAGTAACGCTAAACCAACTGCGCTTTTTGCGGTCTGCAAACACCGGCCACCGAATGGCGAACAAGGTTTGATTGACCTGGACGATGACACGTTGACCTGGCTTGCCTCAACAGAGCTGAAAATCTAAAGACACACGACAGTAGAAGAAGTTGCAGGTCGTTTCCTCCCCAGACCGGGGCGGCTGCGTACCGCTCGCCTCTCGTCGGGGAACGCCACCGTCTGCGGCTGTATGGGGCTGTGGCACTGGGCGTGGTCGGCGGTGCGTTGGGGTGTTGGGTTGGCCGAGGTGGATGTCCGGTGGCTCAATTGGCCTGGCTGTGGATGAGTTGGGGTCGGTGGGTTGGTGGGTTGGTGGCCTCGGTGGTAGCTGGGGGTGTGCGTTGTTGTGGTTTACAGGGTCGGTCGCTTTTCTGTTTCGGTTTCGGCGAATGCGGGTGTTTGTACTGCAAACGGGCGGTAGTGGTGATGGTTGCTCTGGTGCTACCAGCGGTTGGCATTGCTGTGTTGGGTTGGAGTGGTTGGGGGACTGTGATTGTGGGGTTGTGAGGGCTGGCTAGCTGGTTTCGGTACTGACATGAAGACGGGATGCATTGGCTTTTCCCCCCCATTGAGGGGCTCCGTCCCCTGGCCGGGACTCGTATGGGCACGTTGCTGTGTGGATGGCCGGAATGCGGTGTTTGCATTGGGCATGGGGGCTGTGCAGTTTTTCTGCGTTCGGTTGCTGGTACGGATTCTGCAGAGTTGGGTTGGGGAGGGCGGGGGCTGACTTTATTTGGCAGGGGGTGGACTCGCGTGGCGTCATGTTAAAGTGGTCTGGTGTGGGTCACGGGCCGATGAGGGGGGGGGAACTGCCTCCTGGCCGTGAATCCTGGTTGTCGCCTGCATGGAATGGGGGGGGGTATGTCCGGGCCCTCTACTCCTCCTACTTATAGCACACACACTCACACATATATAAGACTTTGGGGCATTGTCCTGCGGGGAGGCATGGCGGGGAGATGAGGATGCCTCCTATGGGACTCCAGTCCTCCTGTCTTGTCCCCTGCTCGTCCATCCCTCAATCTTAGCTGCATATTAGACACTTAGGATTTGGGGGGCTCGGCTTGGTTTGGGACCCACCATGACCTTGATGTACCCCAGACGAACCGCTCTCCAGGAGCTTCCTGAATGTCATTGACTCATTTAACCTTGTACAGTCTGTGTCGTTTCGACACATGAACGCGGGCATATACTAGACCTTGTACTGTTTTATGGTTTTAATGTTGACAATGTCGTTGTTGGTGATGCTGTGTTTTCTGATCACAGTCCTGCTCTGTTTAATTTAAGTTTGGACCCTGATGTAAAACCACTTGCCGTGCGTCATGGGCATGTTATTAGGTCTGACACTGCAGCCGCCTTCTCTCCTTTGTTCACTGTGTTCATGCAGAGTATATCACACTCTGCAGACACTGAACAATTAAGTTAAAGTTAAAGTACCAATGATTGTCGCACACACACGAGGTGTGGCAAAATTATTCTCTGCATTTGACCCATCACCCTTTATCTCTGCATTTGACCCATCACCCTTTATCACCCCCTGGGAGGTGAGGGGAGCAGTGAGCAGCAGCGGTGGCCACGCCCGGAATCATTTTTGGTGATTTAACCCCCAATTCCAACCCTTGATGCTGAGTGCCAAGCAGGGAGGTAATGGGTCTCATTTGTATAGTCTTTGGTATGACTCGGCCGGGGTTTGACCTCACAACCTACCGATCTCAGGGCAGGCACTCTAACCATTGATGTGCTCTTTTCTTTCTGGCAGTGTCCCCTCTTTTTGTGAAAGAGCTGTTGTTGAGCCTTTGATCAAAAAAACAGGTCTTGATCCTACAAGTTTGTCAAATTATCGGCCCATTTCCAAATTACCTTTTGTGTCAAAAATTTTGGAGAAATGTGTTTTGGCACAACTGCAGCCTTTTTTAGATGAAAATAGCACTTTAGATCCATTTCAGTCTGGATACAAAGCTTTGCATAGTACTGAATATGCACTTTTAAAGGTTTTTAATGACTTGCTTTTAATGTCTGATTCTGGCAGCTCTGCCATTTTAGTGCTTTTAGATCTTACAGCTGCTTTTGACACAGTCGACCACACAATTCTTTTAGACCGCCTGAGAGACTGTGTGGGTGTCAGGGGGACTGCATTAGAGTGGTTCAGATCCTACCTGTCAGAGAGGTCCTTCTCTGTCAGGCTGGAGGACGCCACCTCTTCTTCTGCTCCGCTTTATTGTGGTGTCCCCCAGGGATCTATCCTACGCCCCATCCTGTTTTCATTATACCTTCTCCCTCTTGGAGAGATTTTTAAGAGGCATGGAGTGTTTTATCACTTTTATGCAGATGACTGCTAAATTTATATGCCGATTTCAAAAGGCCACGGCCCCCTGACACGCCTTCTCAACTGCCTATGCGACGTCAAGGCTTGGTTAGCCCAGAATTTTTTAATAATGAATGAGGGAAAAACGGAAATTGCTGTTTTTGGTCCGGCCCTCACTGACTTGGGACCATTGCAAAATGATGTGCGTCCCAAAGTCACCAGCCTTGGCGTCACTATAGACAGCGATTTTAAACTTGACAAACAAGTCAATGGCGTTTTAAAATCGTGTTTTTATCATCTTCGTCTTTTAGTAAAGGTAAAACCGTTTTTATCTTTTAACCTTTTTGAACAAGTCGTGCATGCTTTTATTTCAAGTCGCCTGGACTACTGCAATGCACTTTATTCTGGCATTAGCCAAAAAGCTCTCTCCCGGTTGCAGTTAGTCCAGAACGCGGCAGCACGACTTTTAACAGGGGCCAGGAAATGCGAGCATATAACCCCAATTCTTCAGAGTTTGCACTGGCTCCCTGTTCATTTTAGAATTGATTTAAAAAACCTTGCTGTTTGTTTTTAAAGCTTTACATGGACTGGCACCTCAGTATATCTCGGACCTCATCCAAATTTACACTCCTGCACGCGCTCTGAGGTCCGAGAGCCAGCTCCAGCTCGTGGTGCCCAAGACCAGAATTAAATCCAGGGGAGACAGGGCCTTCTCTGTGGTCGGCCCTAAGCTCTGGAACACCCTGCCTCTCCATGTTCAAACTGCTCCCATAGTGGAGTGTTTTAAGTCTCGTCTTAATTCCCACGTTTATTCTTTGGCTTTTAACACTACGTGAGTTGTGTGGTCCTCTGTCCTCTGTTGTCCTCTGTGTTTTTTTTTATTTAAACATTTTGATTTCTATTTACTGTTTTAATTGGTTTTACCCTTTAAAATCATTTTTAATCATATTTATTTTGATATTGTTTTTATTTGGTTTTATATTTATTTATTTTTTGTTTTTATTCAGTCATTGGTGGAGCTAAGGATAATATTTGAATATTGTTTTTGATATTGTTTTTAATATTGTTGTGCAGCACTTTGGAAACATTTTTGTTGTTTAAATGTGCTATATAAATAAAGTGGATGGGATTGTATTGTATTGTATATATATATGCATATATGTATGTATATATATATATATATATATATATATATATATATATATATATATATATATATATATATATATATATATATATATATATATATATATATATATATATATATGGTAATGGGTTAAATGGGTTGTACTTGTATAGCGCTTTTCTACCTTCAAGGTACTCAAAGCGCTTTGACACTACTTCCACATTCACCCATTCACACACACATTCACACACTGATGGAGGGAGCTGCCATGCAAGGCGCTAACCAGCACCCATCAGGAGCAAGGGTGAAGTGTCTTGCTCAGGACACAACGGACATGATGAGGTTGGTATTAGGTGGGGATTGAACCAGGGACCCTCGGGTCGCGCACGGCCATTCTTCCACTGCGCCACGCCGTCCCATATATATATATATATATATATATATATATATATATATATATATATATATATATATATATATATATATATATATGTATATATATATATATATATATATGTATATATATATATATATGCATTCATATATACATATATATATATATATATATATATATATATATATATATATATATATATATATATATATATATATATATGTATATACATATATATATATATATGTCTTAATTAGATTATCCAAAAAATAGTGCTCGATACCGTGGTAGAGCGCAATATATGTATGTGTGGGGAAAAAAATCACAAGACTACTTCATCTCTACAGGCCTGTTTCATGAGGGGTTCCCTCAATCTCCTGACGATTGAGGGAACCCCTCATGAAACAGGCCTGTAGAGATGAAGTAGTCTTGTGATTTTTTTCCCACACATACATATATATATATATATATATATATATATATATATATATATAATATCACAGCTATTTGGGTAGATCCATACTCAAAGGTGTCAGCATTGTGACATAAATCCTTTCTCTGACATGATTCCAGAATAAAGAATGGAATCATATATTATTACCTTAAAGGAACACGCAAGTAGAAAGACTGTACCGTGTCACGCGTTGTTTGGAAACCTTTCCAAGTGCGAGTTGCAACTATTGTCCTGGACTACCTGATTACATCATCACGTGGTCATTTTACAACGTGCTGTAATAAACTGAGAAAGTAGGCGAGGAGCATCCATTCATTCATTCACAAAAGCGCTGCTGTTATCGGACCAAAAAAAGTCGCTGAACCAGTTTCTTTGTGTCCTCCAGAGGCAGCCAGGTGTACCGTATCACCCGTTCACCGCCAGAGAGGACATCCCATTGTAAGCCCATTCCTGCCAGGCTTTCCACTTTGATCGTCATGCTGCGTATCGGGAAGTTGAACTTTGCTTTCGTGAGGAGCTGCAGCCTCAAACTCACCAGTTGATCCATTCAGAAGTTGGATGCTCTGCTCGGAAACACGGTGAGACGCAACCTGAAGCTTATGGGCCGAGCATTACAACTTTTGCTGGCTTTGCACAAGCTTTTTGTTGGGTTTTTTTTGGATGAAAATTAACATCTTAATGCACCTCAGTGGAGCAGGGCTGATCACAACACCAGATAAACATCACAATGGATCCTTTTGTCACTTGCTTTGGTCTTTGTCAGCCTTTTTATGAGCCTTCTGTCCGAGCACCAAAGTGACCGCTTGAGACCATCTCATACTTTTATTGCTAACTGCTCTCTCTCTTTTTTTTTTTTAAGCAATCTTTTTTCTCAGAGATAAGATAAATAAGGCTGTCTTCGACTAAGGAGTTACATAGTCAAACATGATTCGTTAGATCATGCCCATACTGTAGTTAAACAATTTGTGTATGCTAGCATGTATGTGTAAGCCATCTGTTTAAATCCCTGCTTTCTGTTTCTCCTGGGATGAGATGAGTGTGCCAGCTACCGAGCTAAAACCCCAAGCTATCAACCCAATAACCAGCGCAAAGTGAGGCTTACCAACGTACACATGGTCCGTTGCACTCACCCCCATAAACCTCGCTCTCATCCAGGTCACAGCACCACTGTAACCCACCTGGTTCAATCCTTGTTTTCTGTTGCTCCTGGGATGAGATGAGTGTGCTAGGTACCGAGCTAAAACATCAAGCTATCAACCCAATAACCAGCGCAAAGTGAGGCTTACCAACGTACACATTGTCCTTTGCACTCACCCGCTTAAACCTCACTCTCATCCGAGTCACGGCACCACTGTAACCCGCCTGGTTCAATCTGTGCTTTCTGTTGCTCCTGGGATGAGATGAATGTGCTAGATACCGAGTTAAAACCCCAAGCTATTAACCAGCGCAAAGTGAGGCTTACCAACGTGCACATGGTCCGTTGCCCTCACCTCCTAAACTTTGCTTTAACCCGGGTCACAGCACCACTGTAACCCACCTGATTCGGCACCTGTCGATAGCCAGCACTGCTTTTGAGGTCTTAAGGGACTAAGGTTTACTAACACACACATAGTCTACCCACCCTGGCTAATAGGGGTGTAAAAAAAATCGATTTTTGAATGAGTCGCGATTCTTAATCGATTTTTTTCCCAAAAGTCCGTCCTGTACAGCCACTTTTGTAAATGTTAGGGTAGAATTTTATTAAACAAAACCATTTTTTTTTAAGTAATATAGAAATGTATCAGAGCTGTTTAATGGAGGAATGTAGTTAATCATAAAACTGGCACCCAATGTTATTAAAAATTATATTTATTTTGAATTGAGAATCAGTTCTGAATTGTGTGCCCAAAGATCCACAGCCCCACTGGTTAGCCTATGTTACACTCGCTCGGCTAAACCTGACTTCCATCCGGGTCACGGCACCATTGTAAGCAGGGACTGAGCAAGGCGGGTTACACACACTGGCAAGCGGCAGCTAATGGGGATCCCCACAAATAAACTGATCTCATTTGCGAGTTTTTTCACCACAAAAAGGCTAAAACACTCGTATAATACACTGGTGTCTAATGAGTTCAATACTTACAGCACTGACACTTTTTAGGGTTCAGCAACAGACTGAACTGACTGGCTAACACATTTAAACTATACGCTACTGCAACGTCTTGGACTTGCAATTGTGATTTCAAGTTAATCTTGTTGAAAATGAGACTCAGAAATGTTATAATAAAATAAGACAAGACAACTAGAAGGGAGTTATAATCAGTCCATTTTTAAATGCAATAAAAACTTTTTTATTTACATGCAACTGATTATCTTTAATTGCTTGATTTAACAATTTAAATGAAAACTTAAGATGCACGTTACAAACAGCTTGTGTGTAAGTGCAATACTTACACTATAAACACTTTGTAGGACTCAACAATACAGTAGACTGGCACATTCAACTTAATGGCTAAAACTACTTCCTGACCACCTAGGACAAACTGAAATAAATGCATACTTGCAAATGACACTCAGATATAGTATAAGAAAACAAGATATACCGTCAATTCCTGACTATAAGCCACAACTTTTTTCCTACACTTTGAACCCTGTGGCTTTTAAAACGGAGCGGCTGATTTATGGATTTTTCTTCGCTGACGGCAATGCTAAAAATAATTTTACAAAAAAAAAACCAAGCAAAAACACAGACAGTGTTTATTGTTTGTGATATCTTTTGGACGAATTTGCTTACTGCCGGTGCTGCAGTGTCCTTCCATTTATCCGTAGTGCTTTTTATTTTTATTTTTTTCAGCCAGAGTGCTGTTCAGTCTTCTAGCCGTCCACAGCATTCTTCTCGAATTGGTTCTTCAGTCATCACTCAAAGCAACATTTGTAAGTTTTACAATATAACTAAAACAATTCTTACTTACTAAACTGTCCCATGTGTGATGTCTGTAGGAGTGTTTTTATGCATTTTTGTACATGCTATCTTAATGAAATGGCGCTACCATCGTTAGCATTAGATAGTATGCTAACATGTTTACGAGTGTCTGTGTTGGTATTATCAACTTACAATGGCATTATTTTTGTATTATTTCAGTTTCACAAATTCTCAGTAAACCCACCAAAAGGTCACCAAGGAGTTATTGAGTCTGTTTAGCTGATTGGAGACCTAGCTTCCGCAGCTACCCAGCAGCATTGAAACAACGTTGAGAATTTTTTTAATTAGGTCATGACGTTGAGTAACTCAAAAATAACAATGAAACAACATGCTCTTTGAAGACAATTAATCAATGTTGGGTTCTGACGTTGATTTTGACCATTGAAATTTGGTAATTTCCCAACCAATATTCTACAACACAAATACAACGTTGAAACATAATGCTTTTTGATTACGTTTATTCAATGTCAGGTTGTGACGTTGACTTGACCATTGAAATTTGGTCATTTTCCAACCAACAGGTTGGCTCCAATGTTACGACATCAACGTTGACTCAATTTACAAATACAACTATTTTGCTAAGCTGTTTCAAAGTAAGTTTTAAAGGATGTGTACATAATCAACAATGTATCAATTTTATGTGCCTGGTCCATGACAATGACTTCTGTTTTGTTTGATCAACTTGTTTTACTGCCATGTTACAGCCACAGTTTGGAAACAATTAAGGTATGTAAATAAACATTTACAGAATCCTTCTTTGAAAATAACTCATTTCACAATTTATATATCTGCGGCTTATAGTCCGACGCTGGTTATAAATGGAAAAACTTTTTTTTTCCCCTCTAAAGTGTAGTAGTGCTCTATGATCAGGAAAATACAGCAACAACTGGACAGCGCATTTATCATCATCAGCTCACTGGTAAATGTTACATAAAACATTTTTCTGTTATGAAATATTTGTTACCACCAGTGATGGGCAAGCTACTTGGAAAATGTAGTAAGCTAAACTACAAGTTACTCTGGATTAAATGTAGCTAAGCTACAGGGGAAGCTATCCCCAGAGAAGTGTAGCAATCTACACTACAAGCTACATGGCAAAAGTAGCTAGCTACATCAAAGCCACATTTAACAGCATTTCTATCTATGGGCCCACATGCATCATATCAATGTTCATGTAACAGAGTGTACAACTGGTTACTATTAACATTACTATTAACTATCTGTCATTTAGCTGGGGACACCCTACAAGTACCTCTGGGGTCCCCACACTCCACTGTATGTATTTATTTAGTTTGTTTGTAGTTTGAATTAGCAGTCCATTTTCTGTTTTTGAAGCTTTGATGTAAGCTACAGTTACATGGGTCTAAAAGTAGCTAACTTACAGGGAAAGCTACTTGTTAAAAAAGTAGCTAAGCTACCGCCAAGCTACTGGAAAGTGTAGTATAGCTACTTAGCTTTGCTACATGTAGCTTGCTACTGCCCATCACTACCACATGAACCAACACAAAAGTACCGAAAATTGGTACTGTTGAGTATCGGTATCGATTCCCAGAAACTGGGAATTTTTACATTATGGAGTGTGGTACCCATCCCTACAGATAATTTTCTTATGGGGACGGCGTGGCAAAGTTGGTAGAGTGGCCGTGCAAGCAATCGGAGGGTTGCTGGTTACTGGGTTTCAATCCCCACCTTCTACCATCCTAATCACGTCCGTTGTGTCCTTGGGCAAGACACTTCACCCTTGCTCCTGATGGGTGCTGGTTAGCGCCTTGCATGGCAGCTCCCGCCATCAGTGTGTGAATGGGTGAATGTGGGAATACTGTCAAAGCGCTTTGAGTACCTTGAAGGTAGAAAAGCGCTATACAAGTATAACCCATTTATCATTTATTTATTTATGAAAATAGTCAATTGAAAAGAAGCTATGTCCAACGATACATATTTCAGGAGGAAGAAAACATTGACTGAAGTCATGCGTACAGTAGGTTTTAGATGTTGTATACGATGCATTGATTTCTACCACATTTTTGTGCTACTTTAGGTTGATTTCCAACAGACTGTTACGTCACCTTCTTGTTATCAGTTACTTTTCACTCAAAGACGTCTGGAAGGAAGAAGTGGGGGAACACAATGGGACACCTGCTGATGTAGACAGAGAGTGATCTGAAGGCCTCAGACAGCATCTGTTTCAGTGACAGCATCAAACAGACTGTGTCTGGGATTCACTGTGAACTGAACAAGTATCCTTACACGGCACCTGTGAGTCAGTTACATAAACGACGACTGACGTTCTTAACAAGTATAGACTGCAGCCATCAAATGATTTAGTCAGATGATATTCCATTGGAAAGTCCTTCAATTAATCAAGTAATCGGACTGAACTTATTTTGTTATTTAAGGAGCAATTTTGAATACACAATACAATAAGATTTAATAATGGACGACCTAGTTAAGCAAAAATAGGTTGCAGGTACACAAATGGGTTGGAGCTCTTCTGAGTGGAACACATTTATTTAGCCTGTGTTCCAGAATTAATGATTATCCATCCATCCATCCATCTTCCTCAGCTTATCTGGGGTCAGGTTGCGTGGGCAGAAGCCTGAAGACTAGGCTTCCCGCTCCAAGGCTACATGATCAAGCTTCTACTCTGGGATTTAGAGGCATTTCCAGGCCAGCTGAGAGACATGGTCTCTCTAGCGTGTCCTGAGTCTTTCCCAAGGCCTTCACCCAGACAGACGTGCCTTGACTCCCTCCCCAGGGAGGCGTTTGTTGGGCATCAAAACACCTCTCGATATGGAGGATCAGCAACTTTCCTCCTGAATGACAGAGCTTCTCACCCTATCGCTAATGGAGAGCCCCGGCAGACTACGAATGAAATTCATTTCGGCCGCTTGAACCCACGATTTTGTCCTTCATTCACAACCCAAAGCGCATGATGTGGTGTGGATAGAAACACAATCAACTCTTCCCACACTCGTAAACAAGACCCCGAGTTTCTTGAACTATTCCACTTGAAGCAGAATCTAGTCCTCAACATGGAGATGGCACGCCAACCTTTTCGGGGCAAGTACCATCGTCTCGGTCTTGGAGGTTTCTGTTTCTCACATTCAACTGCGAACGATCCAGTAAGAGCTGAAGATCACGGCCAGATGAAGCAGTAGAGAACTAATCCTGCAGCCACCAAAGCGGACCCTTAACCCTAACCACCCTAACCCTAACTCCCTAACCCTAACCCTGCGCCTCAAAATTATGTCCATAAAAGTTCTGAACAGAATCGGTGACAAAGGAGTCCAACCCTCACAAATAACCATTCGTTTCTAAAAGTCAGATTTCACATTACTATGGCAGTATTTTGAAACGATTGTTATTACTGTCACCATGCATTCTATGAACTTAGCTAAAATCAGTATGTATCTTAATGTTACTCACAGTTTTAGCGAGCAAAGATAATTTAACTTTGGCTGCTAGCTAACAGTCATATTGTGCTTTTAGCTATACCATTAAACAAACAATTATATGCAGTATTCCCGTTGTGGAAACGTGTCATCATATTGGTTTCTATTCATTGTTATTTCAATCACAGGAGAAGGTACAGTACCCACCGGGGATGTCCAAACTTTTTGACTGAGGGGCTATATTGGGCTAAAATTTGGTCGAGTACTGAAAGCCAACTATCTTTCTACATATATATGTTTGTATATTCCATACAATTTATGTGTTCAGTTTCAGTTCGGTTCAGTTCAGTTTCAGTTTATTTCGAAGATGCATACGATTTAATGTAATGCATCACATTTTTCCAGTTGTTTCATTACAGCATGTCCGAAAAGAAGTAGGAAGAAGCTGAGCTTATTTAATCCTACCCCTTTTCATACCATAGCTATTTTATACCATTTCCTTGTTCTCTGTAACAGAACAGTGAATACATAATAAATAAATAAAGTACCATAGTAAATAAACAACTATTAAATACATAAATAATCTTTATCTAAAAAAAAGGGTTCAAGATCCATCCATCCATCCATCTTCTTCCGCTTATCCAAGGTCGGGTCGCGGGGGCAGCAGCCTAAGCAGGGAAGCCCAGACTTCCCTCTCCCCAGCCACTTCGTCCAGCTCCTCCCGGGGGATCCCGAGGCGTTCCCAGGCCAGCCGGGAGACATAGTCTTCCCAACGTGTCCTGGGTCTTCCTCGTGGCCTCCTACCGGTCGGACATGCCCTAAACACCTCCTTAGGGAGGCGCTCGGGTGGCATCCTGACCAGATGCCCGAACAACCTCATCTGGCTCCTCTCGATGTGGAGGAGCAGCGGCTTTACTTTGAGCTCCCCCCGGATGACAGAGCTTCTCACCCTATCTCTAAGGGAGAGCCCCGCCACCCGGCGGAGGAAACTCATTTCGGCCGCTTGTACCCGTGATCTTGTCCTTTCGGTCATAACCCAAAGCTCATGACCATAGGTGAGGATGGGAACGTAGATCGACCGGTAAATTGAGAGCTTTGCCTTCCGGCTCAGCTCCTTCTTCACCACAACGGATCGATACAGCGTCCGCATTACTGAAGACGCCGCACCGATCCGCCTGTCGATCTCACGATCCACTCTTCCCTCACTCGTGAACAAGACTCCGAGGTACTTGAACTCCTCCACTTGGGGCAAGATCTCCTCCCCAACCCGGAGATGGCACTCCACCCTTTTCCGGGCGAGAACCATGGACTTGGACTTGGAGGTGCTGATTCTCATCCCAGTCGCTTCACACTCAGCTGCGAACCGATCCAGTGAGAGCTGAAGATCCTGGCCAGATGAAGCCATCAGGACCAAATCATCTGCAAAAAGCAGGGACCTAATCCTGCAGTCACCAAACCGGATCCCCTCAACGCCTTGACTGCGCCTAGAAATTCTGTCCATAAAAGTTATGAACAGAATCGGTGACAAAGGGCAGCCTTGGCGGAGTCCAACCCTCACCGGAAACGTGTCCGACTTACTGCCGGCAATGCGAACCAAGCTCTGACACTGATCATACAGGGAGCGGACCGCCACAATCAGACAGTCCGAAACCCCATACTCTCTGAGCACTCCCCACAGGACTTCCCGAGGGACACGGTCGAATGCCTTCTCCAAGTCCACAAAACACATGTAGACTGGTTGGGCAAACTCCCATGCACCCTCAAGGACCCTGCCGAGAGTATAGAGCTGGTCCACAGTTCCACGACCAGGACGAAAACCACACTTTTCCTCCTGAATCCGAGGTTCGACTATCCGGCGTAGCCTCCTCTCCAGTACACCTGAATAGACCTTACCGGGAAGGCTGAGGAGTGTGATCCCACGATAGTTAGAACACACCCTCCGGTTCCCCTTTTTAAAGAGAGGAACCACCACCCCGGTCTGCCAATCCAGAGGTACTGCTCCCGATGTCCACGCGATGCTGCAGAGTCTTGTCAACCAAGACAGCCCTACAGCATCCAGAGCCTTAAGGAACTCCGGGCGGATCTCATCCACCCCCGGGGCCTTGCCACCGAGGAGCTTTTTAACTACCTCAGCAACCTCAGCCCCAGAAATAGGAGAGCCCACCACAGATTTCCCAGGCACTGCTTCCTCATAGGAAGACGTGTTGGTGGGATTGAGGAGGTCTTCGAAGTATTCCCTCCACCGATCCACAACTTCCGCAGTCGAGGTCAGCAGAACACCATCCCCACCATACACGGTGTTGGTAGTGCACTGCTTCCCCTTCCTGAGGCGGCGGATGGTGGTCCAGAATCGCTTCGAAGCCGTCCGGAAGTCGTTTTCCATGGCTTCCCCGAACTCCTCCCATGTCCGAGTTTTTGCCTCCGCGACCGCTGAAGCCGCACACCGCTTGGCCTGTCGGTACCTGTCCGCTGCCTCAGGAGTCCCATGAGCCAAAAGAACCCGATAGGACTCCTTCTTCAGCTTGACGGCATCCCTCACCGCCGGTGTCCACCAACGGGTTCTAGGATTACCGCCACGACAGGCACCAACTACCTTGCGGCCACAGCTCCAATCAGCCGCCTCGACAATAGAGGTGCGGAACATGGTCCACTCGGACTCAATGTCCAGCACCTCCCTCGTGACATGTTCAAAGTTCTTCCGGAGGTGGGAATTGAAACTCTCTCTGACAGGAGACTCTACCAGACGTTCCCAGCAAACCCTCACAATGCGTTTGGGCCTGCCAGGTCTGTCCGGCATCCTCCCCCACCATCGCAGCCAACTCACCACCAGGTGGTGATCGGTAGAAAGCTCCGCCCCTCTCTTCACCCGAGTGTCCAAAACATGAGGCCGCAAATCCGATGACACAACTACAAAGTCGATCATAGAACTGCGGCCTAGGGTGTCCTGGTGCCAAGTGCACATATGGACACCCTTATGCTTGAACATGGTGTTCGTTATGGACAATCCGTGACGGGCACAAAAGTCCAATAACAAAACACCACTTGGGTTCAGATCCGGGCGGCCATTCTTCCCAATCACGCCTCTCCAGGTTTCACTGTCGTTGCCAATATGAGCGTTGAAGTCCCCCAGTAGAACGAGGGAATCACCCGGGGGAGCACTCTCAAGTACTCCCTCGAGTGAATCCAAAAAGGGTGGGTACTCTGAGCTGCTGTTTGGCGCGTAAGCGCAAACAACAGTCAGGACCCGTCCCCCCACCCGAAGGCGGAGGGAAGCTACCCTCTCGTCCACCGGGTTGAACTCCAACATGCAGGCTCTGAGCCGGGGCGCAACAAGAATTGCCACCCCAGCCCGTCGCCTCTCACTGCTGGCAACGCCAGAGTGGAAGAGAGTCCAGCCCCTCTCGAGAGAACTGGTTCCAGAGCCCTTGCTGTGCGTCGAGGTGAGTCCGACTATATCCAACCGGAACTTCTCTACCTCGCGCACTAGCTCAGGCTCCTTCCCCCCCAGTGAGGTGACGTTCCACGTCCCAAGAGCTAGCTTCTGTAGCCGAGGATCGGACCGCCAAGTGCCCTGCCTTCGGCTACCGCCCAGCTCACATTGCACCCAACCTCTATGGCCCCTGCTATGGGTGGTGAGCCCATTGGAGGGGGGACCCACGTTGCCTCTTCGGGCTGTGCCCGGCCGGGCCCCATGGGGACAGGCCCGGCCACCAGGCGCTCGCCATCGTGCCCCAACTCCGGGCCTGGCTCCGGAGGGGGGCCCCGGTGACCCGCGTCCGGGCGAGGGAAATCTGAGTCTCGGTTCTTGAATTTCCATAGAAGTCTTCGAGATGTTCATCATAATTATTGTACTGTGTACTTTGTAGATATTATAATAACAATACAATAATATTATATATATATATATATATATATATATATATATATATATATATATATATATATATATATATATATATATATATATATGTGTGTGTGGGAAAAAAAATCACAAGACTATTTCATCTCTACAGGCCTGTTTCATGAGGGGGGGTTCCCTCAATCATCAGGAGATTTTAATGGGAGCATTCACATACCATGGATTATATAGGGCACAGAGTGGGTGGGTACAGGCTGGTGTAGGGGCGTGGTGATTGGCTCATGTGTTACCTAGGAGGTGTTTCCGTCTGTGGCGGCATGCTGTTACAATTTCGCTGCGCTTGTTGAGGGATGACAGGTCTGGACGGTAAATAATAAACAGTTTTTCTTTTAAGCATAGGTTGCATCTTTTATTACCACTATTGTAAGGTGTGCTGGATGCAAGAATTTGCCATGTTATTGAATATTCAACATTATTGTCTTTGAGGTCCCAAATGTGTTTGCTGAGTTCTGTGGTATTCCGCAGGTTTTGGTTCCTGAAAGAAGCCTTGTGATTGTTCCATCTGGTTTTGAACTCTCCCTCAGTTAATCCTACATATGTGTCGGATGTGTTAATGTCCTTGCGTGTTACCTTAGATTGGTAGACAACTGATGTTTGTAAGCACCCCCCGTTGAGAGGGCAATCAGGTTTCTTTCGACAGTTGCAACCTTTGTTGGTTTTGGAGTCGCTCTGTCCGGGGGCCGACGGCTCATTTGCAATTGTTTTGTTGTGGTTTGAGATGATTTGTCGTATATTGTTCATACAGCTGTAGCTCAATTTAATGTTGTTCTTGTTGAATTCTTTTCTTAGGGTGTTGTGTTTGGGAAAGTGTTTGTCAATCAGATTGAGGAATTTGGGTCCAATGTTGGTTGAGAAGTTTTTGCTGTATGGGGGGTTGTACCAGATGATGTCGTTTCGTTTTCTGTTCTTTTTGGGTTGGTTTCCTGGCGTGGGTTCATAGGTGAGGGTGAAATTGTATCCGCTTTCATCAAGGGCTTTTTGGTACGGGGGGGTTGCTTGGTCAAATTCAGCTTTGCTAGATGACAGCATCGATAGCCTTTTATTAATTCCGGTAGGTATTCTTTTCGTGGTGGTGGGTGGGTGGTTGCTGTCATGGTGCACGTATTGGAGTGTTGTGTTGGGTTTCGTGAATGGTTGGTATATATATATATATATATATATATATATATATATATATATATATATATATATATATATATATATATATATATATATATCCATCCATCCATCCATTTTCTACCGCTTATTCCCTTTGGGGTCGCGGGGGGCGCTGGAGCCTATCTCAGCTACAATCGGGCGGAAGGCAAAGTACACCCTGGACAAGTCGCCACCTCATCACAGGGCCAACACAGATAGACAGACAACATTCACACTCACATCCACACACTAGGGCCAATTTAGTGTTGCCAATTAACCTATCCCCAGGTGCATGTCTTTGGAAGTGGGAGGAAGCCGGAGTACCCGGAGGGAACCCACGCAGTCACGGGGAAGACATGCAAACTCTACACAGAAAGATCCCGAGCCCGGCATTGAACCCAAGACTACTCAGGACCTTCGTATTGTGAGGCAGATGCACTAACCCCTCTTCCACCGTGCTGCCCTATATATATATATATATATATATATATATATATATATATATATATATATATATATATATATATATATATATATATATATATATATATATATTATATATATATATTTGGATATTTAGAGTATGTGAAAGTTGGACTTCTACCTTACTTACTTCTGTAATCTTCTTAAAGTTTTGTAATCAATCAGAAATATCAAGCAGCTAAAATGTGCCAAACATGGATACGTGTGGAGAGTGTTTTGCCTTTTCCCCATCATGCTTTCTAATGGCTGTAATTTAGAAATTTTATGGTGCTTTTTTGATGTGCTTTTAATAATGCCCACAAAGTTCAGTGAGCAAGTAGTGTTAAGTGTGACCATGACATTTTGTATTGGTTGGATTATTTTTTTTGCATCATGACTAGGGCAGTTTGTTTGTATTGGGTCATACAAGTATACACTGCGCATACATTCATGCAGAGCATAATTAAAGATCATTGACCTGAAGTACTCACATCACCCACTAGATGGTAACATAATCCATCCATCCATTTTCTACCGCTTATTCCCTTTGGGGTCGCGGGGGGCGCTGGAGCCTATCTCAGCTACAATCGGGCGGAAGGCGGGGTACACCCTGGACAAGTCGCCACCTCATCACAGGGCCAACACAGATAGACAGACAACATTCACACTCACATCCACACACTAGGGCCAATTTAGTGTTGCCAATTAACCTATCCCCAGGTGCATGTCTTTGGAAGTGGGAGGAAGCCGGAGTACCCGGAGGGAACCCACGCAGTCACGGGGAAGACATGCAAACTCTACACAGAAAGATCCCGAGCCCGGCATTGAACCCAAGACTACTCAGGACCTTCGTATTGTGAGGCAGATGCACTAACCCCTCTTCCACCGTGCTGCCCTATATATATATATATATATATATATATATATATATATATATATATATATATATATATATATATATATATATATATATATTATATATATATATTTGGATATTTAGAGTATGTGAAAGTTGGACTTCTACCTTACTTACTTCTGTAATCTTCTTAAAGTTTTGTAATCAATCAGAAATATCAAGCAGCTAAAATGTGCCAAACATGGATACGTGTGGAGAGTGTTTTGCCTTTTCCCCATCATGCTTTCTAATGGCTGTAATTTAGAAATTTTATGGTGCTTTTTTGATGTGCTTTTAATAATGCCCACAAAGTTCAGTGAGCAAGTAGTGTTAAGTGTGACCATGACATTTTGTATTGGTTGGATTATTTTTTTTGCATCATGACTAGGGCAGTTTGTTTGTATTGGGTCATACAAGTATACACTGCGCATACATTCATGCAGAGCATAATTAAAGATCATTGACCTGAAGTACTCACATCACCCACTAGATGGTAACATAATCCATCCATCCATTTTCTACCGCTTATTCCCTTTGGGGTCGCGGGGGGCGCTGGAGCCTATCTCAGCTACAATCGGGCGGAAGGCGGGGTACACCCTGGACAAGTCGCCACCTCATCGCAGGGCCAACACAGATAGACAGACAACATTCACACTCACATCCACACACTAGGGCCAATTTAGTGTTGCCAATCAACTTATCCCCAAGTGCATGTCTTTGGAGGTGGGAGGAAGCCGGAGTACCCGGAGGGAACCCACGCAGTCACGGGGAGAACATGCAAACTCCACACAGAAAGATCCCGAGCCCGGGATTGAACCCAAGACTACTCAGGACCTTCGTATTGTGAGGCAGATGCATAATAGCAGAATCAAAACTATTAGACTGCTAAAATGACTGCACTCTCCCGATGGCTAAGATTCCTTATTAAACTCATGGCGTGTCGCGGGTCAACTTAAAAGACGGTGGCGGGTTGCACATAGCCCCGGGCCGTAGTTTGGACACCCCTGGTATATACACCTCTACCTGGGCAAGTGAAAGCATACCTAACCCACAGATAAGTGTTCGTGACAATAACAACTTCACTAGAGTGTTTTTAAAATACATCAGAAAACATCCAGGTTTGATCCCAGCTTCCGCCATAAAATATTTTCAGAACTTTTTGGATGATACATGGACTTAGTTGACTGACACCTCGATCATTACCTGAGAGGTGTCTGTACAGAGGAGGGGGGCAGGAACCCTGCCACACAAAAAAATACAAATGTGCTGACTTGCTTTACGGCATACATCACTCGCCTTTTCTCCATTCGTTAAAAAGACGGAAGTTGAAGCAAATGTCCGCGTGCATCCAGAAAATTAAAACAAGAAGAACGCCCATGTACAATTACTGCTACAAAACAACCAAAGAAATTAAAAGTTTTGTCTGAAGAGACAAAAGAATGAAAAATGGAGGCTACCCGGATAGAAGGACAGTCAAGGATCAACATTGGCCGGCTTTCACTCGCTGTCGGGAGCTCAAATATGAGAAGGGATTTTTGGTCGATGCTGCCTTGGCTCTGTTCCTGCTAAACTAGTAATGCACAATTCAAAATGATAATGCTAATGTTAACTATCGGAAATGTGCGTGGTAGCAATAAATAGAACCAGCTTGACAGTTTGCTGTTCCACTCTACTTCCTATGAAAAAACTTTACCGCTGATCTTTTTTTGCTTCAAGTAACTTTCGATGCTCAAATCAAAATAATGCTAATGTTCGCTATTGGAAATTTGAGTGGTAGCAATAAATACTTGACAGTTCACTGTTCCACACTACTTCCTTTGAAAAAAACTCTATCGCCAGTCTTTTTTTGCTTCGGACCTGCATGCGTCCCGATACATTCTTGGTAGCAGTGTCATGTTTTTAGTGCAATCCAGGCCCGGCCCTAACCAATCTGGCGCCCTAGGCAAGATTTTAGGTGGCGCCCCCCCACATCGGCAGTGAAGTGTATATGACCTTTTTTTTTTACTTACAACTATACCTAATATATAAAGGGGTGGAAAAGTGACTATTACCTGCAGGGCAAACATTAGCTTGCAGAAGGCAATAACAATGTAAACAAAAAACACCTGCTGAAAAGATCTAATACAAATGCCCCTGAGGAATGTAAGGTGGGAGTACTGTAATTACCTAACGTTACATTATTATTTCCCATAACAATTTAGCCCCCTCCACAATATTAACCCGACGTTAAAACAGAACTAGCTATTTATTGATTAGCAATTGCCGAATCATGTAACATTAGCTTAATGCTAAAAAGCCAGGTTACTATCACATTCTGTAACAGACAAATAATTTCATGTAGGCTAACGTTACCTACCTGCTACCTCTGTCTTTTCTCGTTTCTCCTCCTCTTCTTTTCTCTTTTTTCTTCCCTGGGCACCTGACAGTTTTGGCCGTTTTGACATCTTGTGTTGATTTTTTGATGTGGTGACTGTAATGATAGTGTTTGACCACATGGTGGTAGTAAGAGTCTACAAATGACTAGGAACCAATATATAGTATGTGTCAGGTAGGACTCTTGAGAGAGGTACACACCTTGTACGCACGAGTGTTGAAGTAGCGTTTGTAATATGTGATCGTGATTAAAAGACAGTTCTGCAAGTCATCCAACAATGTGTTATTTAAAACAATAACATAACAGTGACGTCCAAAAATAGTCATGATAATGATACGGGAAGGGAGGCGGCGCACCGTGCGGGGGGGGGGGGGGGGGTAATCTTGTAACAAAAAATATTTCTATTAAATAGGCTTTACTTTGTATTTTAATTAACGTGGGATTATTTTTTGTATTTAGAAATAATAATACCAACTTTTTTTTTTTTCTTTTTTTTTTCTCCAACATTTGTGGCACTGGCGTGGCGCCCCCTGATGGACGGCGCCCTTAGCATTTGCCTATACGGCCTATGCCAAGGGCCGGCCCTGTATATATATATATATATATATATATATATATATATATATATATATATATATATATATATATATATGTATATATATATATATATATATATATATATATATATATATATATATATATATATATATATATATATATATATATATATGTATATAAAAGAAATACTTGACTTTCAGTGAATTCTAGCTATATATATATATATATTTTATTTTTTTTTATTTTATTTTTTTTTATTTATTTATTTTTTTAAATTTATTTATTTTTTTATTTTTTTATTATATTATATATATATATATATATATATATATATAAATAAAATAAATACTTGAATATCAGTGTTCATTTATTTACACATATACACACACATAACACTCATCTACTCATTGTTGCACTTGAAAGTGCAATACTTTGCAGCCAGTAGCACAGCCTTAGAAGGAGCATAGGTATGGGAAGCATCTGTGAAATTTAATTTGCAGGAAAGGAGTGAGTTAAGGGTTGAATTGTCCATCCTTGTTCTATTCTCTGTCACTATGTTTCTAACCATGCTGAACACCCTCTCTGATGATGTATTGCTGTGTGGCACGCACAAAAGTGCTCTCATCAAATGCACTAGAGTCTGGTATCTTCCATCTCTCCCTAGCATGGCCCAAAACCGGTCAATCCTTGCTTCCTGAGGAAGATCTTCACTGGCACAATGTTCCCTCTAACTGTTCATGTGTGTGAGCAAACACAAAAACTCCCTGAGCATTCAGTGGAGCATATGTGAGCAACATCACACGTGGCAATACCAGCAGCACACCTGTCTCAAACCAATCTTTTATAATAACACTCAAATGAGAGGAGTCATTTTCATGAGATTATTTAGTAATATTAGTGATTTGACCCACTTGTAATGAAAATAAAAGAAATCTTGTTTTTCATAAGCAATGGATTAGTATTGTACAATATGTCTGGGTGGGGGTCCTGCTTTGGAAATCATGTGTACCCCTTTCAGAGATCCCATTTAGTTCCCCTTAAACATCCTCATATTGCACAATGAAATGTAAGCATAGGATGAAGTGTGCATTCCTGTAACTTTCTCTAGTAACAGCATTCCATGATTAATATCAATAAATTAACATTAATAATAAATGACAGTAGAATAAGCACACGTATGACTGATGAGTCATAGTGTAACTTTGTGTGGTGTTTGAGTTGTCCGACTTTTTGTGTGGCCATAAATGCACCAGTGGCTTAGTGGTATGCGTGTTGGTGACAGAAGACAAGTTGGTTTTGGCCTGGTTTGTACGGCAGAAAATGACTAGTTTTCGAAATATAAGTGTTTTACTTATGTTTTTGGTGTGGTTATGGCTGAATATAAACAGTTTTGCTCAATAAAGTGATTGATATAATTCCTGTCCTCGAAGTATCTCGAGAGACGTTACAATAATTGAACGGTGTTGACGAACACCGTTAGGGCCGCTTGTTGTCACTGTCACTCAGAGTTGCATTGCAAAGTTAAACAGAATAAATGTGTTTATTTTGTTTAGAATTCAGATGGGTTTGATTTGGTGTGCAGCATATGTTTGCTGTGCGCAGAGGACGCTTGAGCAGTGCGCAAGCACTTGGTACTCCACTACTTCTTCGGAGGCTATCCAGATCCAATCGCAGCTGCGGCTTGGAACTTACAAGCGTATTTCTTCAGCTTACTCGTCGTCGGCGTTGCCATGGCTGCATCTTCCTCGTTCTTCTGCTTCGTCTCCTTGTTGTGTGCGCAGTTGTGCACTCTCTTAAAGCCGTAGATGTTATAACGTGATAGGGCAGGCACGCTGTTTATATCGTGGGAAAGCGGACGTGAAAACAGGCTGTCCTCACTCAGGTCCGCATGGAGCTGGAGGGGGCGTGGCCTCCAGCTCCGGCTGAAAATCGGGAGATTTTCGGGAGAATATTTGTCCCGGGAGGTTTTTGGGAGAGGCGCTGAATTTCGGGAGTCTCCCGGAAAATTCGGGAGGGTTGGCCTCATCTTTCTGTTATGCGAGGATAAACAGTGCGTCATGGGAGACTGATTTTAGGGATGCAGATGAGCGAGGTAGCAGCGTAAAGAAAAAAGGGGTATTTATTACTCAAGACAGAGATAACGAGCAACACTTAAGTAGATAACAAAAAGCTAATGTGCATAAAAAAGGGGAAACAAAAGATTGCACCGTGAAAAATACTGCCACAAGTAAAATATGATATGAAGCACAGACTGGCTATCTGAGCCGGGAGGAAGACTATACCGGCAGAAAGGCAAAAGGTTGTTCAGTAACTGGAACTGAGGAGAAGAATCCAGAGCATGTATCAAAGGTCCTGTGTCATCAACAAACAAACAATGTCCCAACAACGAAGGGAGAAAAAGGATCAACTTAAATAGTTCTGATTTCTAACAGAAAGCAGGTGAGGGGAAATGCTATGTGACAAAAGTGAAGCAGCCATGGGAAAACACTAACAAAACCAGAAGAGCCGCCAAAATAAAAGCACAGAACAGGAACTATATATATATATATATATTTATATATTATTTATATATATTTATTTATTTATATATGCACCTTATTGCTTTTTTTTTATCCTGCACTACCATGAGCTTATGTAACGAAATTGCGTTCTTATCTGTGCTGTAAAGTTCAAATTTGAATGACAATAAAAAGGAAGTCTAAGTCTAAGTCTAAATACATGTAAACTAAAAAGTGAAGGCACAAATGTGTTCTTATACGTTTGTATACTAAATTACCCAGAAGTCTTAGTGCTGTGGACAGAAACCGGAAGTAGGTCTGCGCAACACGGGAGGACGGTGATTGTGTCGTTTGAGCGGAAGCGGCCGCCATTGTTGCTGGACGAAGTTTTTGTTTACGTGACTGAACTCAGAGGGCAAACTGAACCCGGTTCAAAAGGCTGGCCACCGTTACAGTTAAATAAAACTGGTGGAGTTGGTCCAAATGAACACGTACGACATACGAGATTTGAGCGAGCTGACGAACGTGTCTTGTATCTCGGTCTTCAACCGAGTCATTTTTTATACAGTCCAAACATTTACCCAAATGTTTGGACTTCTCAGAAAGAGAAAATTGTTGTCCTTTCAGAGGTAAGCCAATAGGATTTGTCACTGTGTGGTGTCTCCTGGAGAAAGTTGTTTCAAACTAAGACTAAAATATCAATATTACAATAATATTAAATGTGAGTGTGAATGTTGTCTGTCTATCTGGCCCTGCGATGAGGTGGCGACTTGTCCAGGGTGTACCCTGCCTTAGGCCCGATTGTAGCTGAGATAGGCTCCAGCACCCCCCGCGACCCGAAAGGGATAAGAGGTAGGAAATGGATGGATGGATTAATTAATGTGGAAAATATTTAAAATATTTTCAGTTTTTCATCTATGAATAGGTGGGATTGTTTTTTTCCCCCCAAATACTGTATGTTGTTTGTAACCCGCAGCTAGCTTAGCTTAGCCAACGCTAAATGCTACAGACAAAACCATGGCTTGATTCAAACTTAATGCTGTGAACACAATAACATGTAGCAGGTGATGGCGCTATAAAAGTCATGTTTGATCGTCTTAAGACTGGCATCCAGGCTATTCATCGTCTCTTTATTAGTTTCCCAACCTAACTTCCTTCGGCTTTGCTTTCACGCTGGAAATGTCACCGAATCATTTATTTCCTGAAGCGATCATGAAAACCATTGTGGCAGTTATTGATATCGCGCTTTCGCGCCATGTTTTGAACGAGTTAAAGAAAAAGAACTCCAGCACAGAGCCTAGTTTTCAGCCAGGGAGATAAGCTATTCAGGGTCCAACAAGACCCACAACGGTGATGTTCTTGCTTCGTTTACACAAGAAGAAACAAACATAAGTTTTGATTGGACAATTGATGAGCGCCTTTGAGGCAGCGCACATTTTTTCAAGTACTGGTTAAAATCCTGGAGGGATTAATTATTCAAGATATACCGTATTTTTCGGACTATAAGCCACTTTTTTCCTACGCTGCATACGCTGTGGCTTTATGAATGTTTTTCTTGGACAACGCCCATATTGTTTTGTGTTCAACAAATGGTTTTCTAATTACACTGACAAAAACACCGAAAATATGTGTTATTGTTTGTGCTATGGCACCATGTTTTGGACGAGTTAGCTGTTGCGAGTTGAAAATGTACTTCCTGTTTTGTGCCTTGAGCCAGAAGTATATCCAGTTTCATCTACTATTCGTCTGTAGCGTTTCTTCTTGGAATGATTCTTCATTCATCACTCCAAGCCACGTGTGTAAGCTTTGCAATATAACTAAAACAATTCATATTTTCTAAACCGTCCCGTGTATGATGTCTGTAGGAATGTTTTCATGCATAGTTGTACGTGCTATCGTAATGTAATCAAGCTCACGTTGCTAGCATTCGCTAATATGCTAGCACGTCTAGGTTAGTATTATTAACTTACAATGGCATTCTTTTTGTATTGTTTCAGTTTTATATATTCACCAAATCGTCACAGTGGAGTTATTGAGTCTGTTTAGCTGATTGGAGAGCTAGCTTCCGCAACACGTGGGTCTATGACGATGGCTTCTGTTTTGTTTGATCAGCCGTTTTACTGCCGGGTCACAGACACCGTTTGGAAACATTTTAAGTATGTAAATAAACGTTTACAAAGTCTTGTAGTCTGGTGCGGCTAATTTATGTACAAATAATAATTTCTTCTAAACTTTGGTGGGTGCGGCTTATATATCGGTGCGCTCATAGATGGGAAAGCACTGTACAGTTGTTCTGCCTATTTCAATCATGTGTTGTCTTATTTTCCCCTTCAGTTCAGCCCATGTCAGTTCAAAGTTTTCTATGGACAAGATTTACAACATTGTTTTAGTTTCATGGTGTGACTTAATTAGTCACGGCTGGGGTTATGTAACGGAGGTTAGTTGCTCGGGCTTGTCAGACACAGCTCGTTAAATCTGCCACCCCTAACGTGCTGCGCTAATTTCGCACAATTGATGTACAACCAATGCACTATGAATCTCATATATTATCTCTGCACAGATCATTAAGGCAGGCAACAAAAATTGAAAAAAAAAATGCTTTTACTGCATGACCTGAGCTTGACCTTTGACCAGAGCGCCACATCGTCATGACGACAATGATGCATTGTTATAATAATGACTAAAAAAGGTGATATTCACCACAGACACGCAGACTAATTGCTTGCACCTCCAGATGTGTGGTATCACCACTAAAGCCTGCTCAGTGGAGCATGTATCGCACAGTCAGACAGACCAGCTGCTTTGAGGAGTTGCAGCTGTTGTGGTAAATTGTTTCGCTCTTTGTTCACACTTCAAACATTTCAAGATAATACGTTTAAAATGTTTTTTTTTTTTTACTTCTGGTACGATACAGATATCGGAGCCTCAAGTATTGGCCAGAACATTGAGCCGATACGATATCAGCATAAACCATGCATACTAGTGTTATTTAGTAGTGTGGAATGTTAGAAAAGGTTTGATCCGGTGAAATGAGTCAAACAGAGAATAATAGTAGGTATAAAAAACACAAATGTATTTATTATTACTTGTCTAGCTTATTGGAGGACATTTGGATGTCAACCGGCTGTCCAGCTTGGCAAAAACTGCAGGACTGCCTGTATCGCACATGATATCACACACAAGTAAACAGGCTGCAGAACTGCTTGTATCGCACATGATATCCCACACAAGTAAACACGCTGCAGGCCTGCTTGTATCGCACATGATATCACACACCAGTAAACACACTGCAGGGCTGCTTGTATCGCACATTTTACATTGAAGCCGATTGAATCCATTACTAGTTTTTTTTCCGATGCCAGACCAATATCGGATATCAAATTGGATTGGGACAATACTACTAAATACAGTAGTTCCCACTTTTTCAATGGTGAGAAAATAATGCATACATTAGGGGTGGGCGTATAGATCGATATATTGATTGTAGTGATACTAAGGTGGGTATTGGTATTGAATCGATACTAATGTGATGGAATTGATACTTTTGGAGCAGTTTTTTGTCTATGAAACCAGCAAATAACTTGTTTTTCCTTCAGAGTTAATGTGGACACAACATTTCACCTCTTACCTCATTATTTATCTTTTTATTGACTTCTTTATACGTATATTTTTGTTGTTTTGTTACTTTTTGGTCATTTACACTAGTAACTTTTTATTTCATATTTGAGTGGAGTTGACATATTTTAATTAATTGTATACTATTTAAAAACATATTTTTTACATTTAGTTATAAAAACATTTTTATTCTGATTTAATCATTTCCTGTGTTACCAAAAATCTAATTCAACTAACTCAGTAGCCCTAGTATCATTTGTCTATAACATTGTTATAAGTACACCACTGCATGAGGTTGTATCCTTATTACTATTAAAGGAAACAAAAAAAAATCAAAAAATTAAGAAATATAAATCAACTTAACAAAGAAAAACTTTTTGAACATTGTAACAGAAAATACTTAAAGTGCATCAGTTTGCCTGAAAATAAAATTGAAATTGTATATATACGATACACACAATACAATAATACCAATATATTGTCTTTTTATGTATTTAAAAAATAATAGTATAACCTGTTCAAAACATTTTGGTTCCTTTTGAGCACATTCAATAATTATGATCAACGTGGTCATTTTTGCGATACGAAAATTTGATATCGTTACATCCCTAAAGTATTGCTATCAACGATAGTAGCCTGTATTTACTTGATGAATAGCGAAATTTACAGTGTCTAAATTGACAGTATACTTTAAAAAGACAAAAATAATGTTTTTGAATTGTTCGTTGAAAATATTTGTCCGAAGGGGCCGAGATGTAGACGACTGTTAGCGTATCGAATGTCATAAAACGGGTGTCGAAAGTGCGGCACCGGGGGCCATTTGCGGCCCGCAGCTAATTTTTCAAAAAAACATTGAATAATAGAACGAACAGGTGTAATGTAATGAGAAATGGTTGCAATATTGACACTAATAACATAAAACTGCCATATAGGCATTTTTTTTAAACTTTAAATTATCATTGCTAAAAAAAATTAAAAAACGTATTAATTAATTAATTAATTAACGAATAGATCTGAAGTTTATCTAGAGATTTAAGTGTTAAAATAAAAAATAATACATATTGATATATAACTTATTTAAAAATATTTTGATTCTTTAATCTGATTTATTTTAAACAGTCATTGTTCCAAAACAATAATGAATCAAAAGCAATGTCGTTCTGAAATGCATTCTCAAATTATTTCACATCAAATATTCATACATGTTTTTTTGTTAAAATATTGCATATTTTGTGATTTTTCTTTAAAAAAAAACAAAACGGGTTGTCTTTGACAAAAGGAACATAAATCATTCAAAAACTCTCTGTCAATGGATAGGTCTGAAGTTAATCTACAGATATTTTAGCGTTGAAAGTAGAACAATATAAATACATCTGACTTGTTTTAAACACTTTAATGACTGAGACCCTTTTGGGTCCACGGGAGTTTTAACAATCCCCAAAAAACAACGTCTATGTCACAATACAAGTTTGCACTGCGGACGCACACGCAAACACACAATTTTCCGGTGGAGAGTCAAAGGTTTGTGTTGGATGGTAACAAGGGCATGTCCTGACCTGCAGCTGAAGCGATCTGTCGACCAAACTCTTGTGAACAGTTCTCTACATGTTCTCCAGTCTGCCCAAACCCCACCTCTCACACAAACACACACACACACACACACACACACACACACACACACACACACACACACACACGCACACACACACACACACACACACACACACACACACACACACACACACACACACACACACGCACACACACACACAAACACATATTCATTGTGTGGACATGGTCTGCATGGTACCGGATCACACACACTGCAAGCTTTAAAGCGTAATTTAGGACTATCATGGTACGGTAAGTAACAAAGTTGTTGTGCTGCAGCTTATTCAACTTGTTTCACTTTTTAAACTCGACTAGTTCTTCTTTTACTTTACAGATTGTGTTTATTCTGGCTATTTAATATTTCATAGACAGAGGCACGCGGCAGAGAGGACCATGGATGTTTCAGTGCTAGGAGTTCTGTCTTTTGGTACCTTTGGGTTTCAATTGGCAGAATAGAAAGGGAAAGAAGTGGTAACTCTTTGGGGATTGAAAATAATGCTAGAGATGGGATTTATGGCTCTTTGAGGATTGATTATTTTCAAAGAGCCATTCAAATGACTGACTTGTTTTTATAGTTCTTTATTCTACTGTTTTGTTTTTTTTAAATCAAAGAAACAATTATTAGTATCAGTTATACTGTAAAATGTAGAGCAGAATACTTAAATTTACACAAATATTGGCTATTATAAAAATAGTGTTGCGTTTTTATAAACATTCCAAAGAACTCGGTACCATATTTCCATGCTTTAGCAGTGACATCACTAGTTTAGACTTTCTTTCATCTGAAAAATGGTGTAAAAATTTAACAATATAGAAAATTATACACAAATAAGTAAGAAAAAAATGCATGATTGTATATACCAATTATAAATAAAACTACAATAAATTAGGACATTTATTTTATATATATCCATCCATCCATCTTCTACTGCTTGTCCCGTTCGGGGTCGCGGCGGATGCTGGAGCCTATCTCAGCTGCATTCGGGCGGAAGGTGGTGTACACCCTGGACAAGTTGCCACCTCATCGCAGGGCCAACACAGATCAAATCCCTTTCAACCTATATTCAATTGAATAGACTGCAAAGACAAGATACTTAACGTTCGAACTGATAAACTTTGTTATTTTTTGCATATATTAGCTCATTTACAATTTCATGCCTGCAACATGTTTCAAAAAAGCTGGCACAAGTGGTAAAAACAGTTGAGGAATGCTCATCAAACACTTATTTGGAACATCCCACAAGTGAACAGGCTAATTGGGAACAGATGGGTGTTGATTGGGTATAAAAGCAGCTTCCATAAAATGCTCATTCATTCACAAACAAGGATGAGGGAAAGGTCACCACTTTGTGAACAAATGCGTGAGCAAATTGTCGAACAGTTTTAAGAACAACATTTCTCAATTGGCTATTGCAAGGAATTTAGGGATTTCACAATCTACGGTCCGTAATATCATCAAAAGGTTCAGAGAATCTGGAGAAATCACTGAAAGGCTGAAAACCAACATTGAATGCCTGTGACCTTCGATCCCTCAGGCCGTACTGCATCAAAAACCGACATAAGTGTGTGAAGGATATCACCACATGGGCTCAGGAACACTTCAGAAAAACACTGTTAGTAAGTACAGTTCGTCGCTACATCTGTAAGTACAAGTTATGCAAAGCGAAAGCCATTTATCAACAACACCCAGAAATGCCGCCGGCTCTGCTGGTCCCGAGCTCATCTAAGATAGACTGATGCAAAGTGGAAAACTGTTTTGTGGTCTGACGAATCCACATTTCAAACTGTTTTTGGAAACTGTGGACGTCGTGTCCTCCGGTCCAAAGAGGAAAAGAACCATCTGTTACAGGGCAAAGTTCAAAAGCCAGCATCTGTGATGGTATGGGGGTTTATTAGTGCCTAAGGCATGGGTAACTTACACATCTGTGAAGGCACCATTAATGCTGAAAGGTACATACAGGTTTTGGAGCAACATATGTTGCCAGCTAAGCAACGTCTTTTTAATGGATGCCCCTGCTTATTTCAGCAAGACAATGCCAAACTACATTCTGCATGTGTTAGTTACAACAGCGTGGCTTTGTAGTAAAAGGGTGCGGGTACTCATCTGGCCTGCCTGTAGTCCAGACCTGTCTCCCATTGAAAATGTGTGGCGCATTATAAGTTAAAAAGTTAAAGTACCAATGATTGTCACACACACACGAGGTGTGGCGAAATTATTCTCTGCATTTGACCCATCACCCTTGATCACACCCTGGGAGGTGAGGGGAGCAGTGAGCAGCAGCAGTGGCCGCGCCCGGGAATCATTTTTGGTGATTCAACCCCCAATTCCAACCCTTGATGCTGAGTGCTAAGCAGGGAGGTAAAGGGTCCCATTTTATGAAACGTAAAATACGACAACTGAGACCCCGGACTGTCGAACAAATTAAGCTGTACATTCAGAATCAGAATCAGCTTTATTGTCATTACGCAAGGTAACGAGATTGAGGCCATTCCATACAGTGCGATGTGAGCATGCTAGAAAAACAATGTGCAAATATATAAAAATATAAAAAATGTAGAAGTGCAATGAATATGGTGTGAAATGAATATATACATGAAAAAAAACAAAAAAAAAACAGGGTGGTTGGTGGAATGGGTTATTGCACCGAAGAGAAGGCAGTTATGAGGGACAATGGGGCAGTCCGTTCAGGATGGTTATGGCCCTGGGGAAGAAGCTGTTCTTTAGCCTGTTTGTTTTGGTTTTAATGCACCTGTAGCGCTTCCCAGAGGGCAGCAGGTGGAACAGGTCAGAGCCAGGGTGGGTGCTGTCCTTGATGATGGCACTGGCTCTGTTGAGGCAGCGGGAGGTGTAGATGTCCGTCAGAGAGGGGAGAGGGCGGCCGATGATCTTCTGAGCCGTCTTGACCACTCTTTGCAGCCTCTCCCTGTCTGCTGCAGTGCAGCTGCCGTACCATACCGTAATACAGTAGGTCAGCAGGCTCTCGATGGACGAGCGGTAGAAGGTCAGCAGCAGGTCAGCTTCAGGTTGTACTTCCCGAGGACTCTAAGGAAGTGTAGCCGCTGCTGAGCCTTCTTGATGATTGATGTGGTGTTGACTGTCCAGGAGAAGTCATTAGAGATGTGGACTCCAAGGTACCTGAAGGTGTGGACCCTCTCTACATGCTCGCCGTTGATGTAGAGGGGGGCAGGGTCGGTGCTGCTCCTCCTGAAGTCGACGATGATCTCTCTGGTCTTGCTGGTGTTGAGAGCGAGGTTGTTCTCCGAAGACCAGGCCGTCAGCTTCAGGACCTCCTCTCTGTAGGCAGCCTCGTCACCCCTGGATATGAGCCCGACCACTGTGGTATCGTCGGCGAACTTGACGGTAAGGTTGTCACTGTGGGCCGGACTGCAGTCATGGGTGTAAAGGCAGTAGAGGAGGGGGCTCAGCACACAGCCCTGTGGGGAGCCGATGCTCAGCGTGCGGGAGGATGAGAGGTGCGGGCCAAGTCTCACATTCTGGGGTCGGTCCGTTAGGAAGTCCCTTATCCAGGCGTTTGTGAGAGGGGGGAGGCCAAGAGTGTCCAGTTTATTGCAGAGTCTGTCCGGGATTATTGTATTGAAGGCAGAGCTATAGTCCACAGAGAGCATCCGGACGTAGCTCTGCTGCTGCTCCAGGTGGTTCAGAGCAGAGTGGAGAGCAACAGCGATGGCGTCCTCTGTGGACCTGTTCGCCCGGTATACGAACTGGTGGGGGTCGAAGTCTGGAGGGATATGGTCCTTGATGTGCTGGAGAACAAGTCGCTCGAAGCACTTCATGATTACCGGAGTGAGGGCCACTGGTCGGTAATCATTCAGGCTGGTGATGGGAGACTTCTTCGGCACCGGGATTATTGTAGATGACTTCAGGCAGGATGGGATGACTGCCTGAGCCAGGGAGAGGTTGAAGATCCTGGTGAGGGGGGGAGCGAGCTGGTGGGCGCACGTCCTGAGCACCTTTCCAGGTACTCCGTCTGGTCCGGTAGCCTTCCTGGGGTTCACAGCCAGGAGCACTCGTCTGACACTGTGCTCCTGTACAGTGAGTGGAGTGGCGCCGGAGCCCGGTGGGGGCGGGGGCAGGGCTGGAGCAGATGAGTGTCGCTGGGGGGTTTCGAAACGGGCAAAGAAACAGTTAAGCTCCTCTGCCAGTGTCGCACTCTGATCCGCAGTTGTCATATTGCAGCCTCTGAAGTTCGTGATGTCATGAACATTAAGCAAGAATGGGAAACAATTCCAATTGAAAATCTTCAAAAATTGCTCTCCTCAGTTTCCAAACGTTTACTGAGTGTTGTTAAAAGAAAAGGAGATGTAACACAGTGGTAAAAATGCCCCTGTGCCCACTTTTTTGCAACGTGTTGCTGCCATTAAATTCTAAGTTGGTGATTATTTGCAAAAATGTTCTTGTCACCGCCTGCTGCCACCTTGTGGTTTGTATGCTCAGTTTTCCCTTGGTGCATCAGACCTGGCTCTTACTTTTTGTCTTCCTCAGAGTTCCTGTGTCTTCCTGTGGGCGGAGCTGCAAGACGTGCACAGCTGTGTCTAATCTCACCAGCACTACTTAAGCAGCACCTGGCCAGCTAGATGGCACTCCTATTCCACTTCTTGACTCTGATCGTATGAAGACTCCTATGCTCCTTGTATTTTTGCTACGTTCCATTTTGGCTATTTCCAGTGCCATCCAGCTTGGTATGTATGTTGATAGTTTGCACGTCTTGCAACTTCGACCCAAAGTTTAGTTAGTTTGTATATTAGCTTTTGTTCTTTTTGTCACGGTGCTCTTTTTGTGTTCTCTTTTTTCGCACCGTCGCTTTTTGTTATATTCTATTTTTGGATCATTGTTGTGATCGCTTCTTTTGTTAAGTAAAGAACTATTTACCAGAGGTGTGGACTCGAGTCACATGACTTGGACTCGAGTCAGACTCGAGTCATGAATTTGATGACTTTAGACTCGACTTGACAAAATGTAAAAAGACTTGCAACTCGACTTAGACTTTAACATCAATGACTTGTGACTTCACTTGGACTTGAGCCTTTTGAATTGACATGACTTGACATGACTTGCTACTTTCCCCAAAACCCAAAGATGAAAAAGTTATTCGGGAGCGCTCCGTATTTTTCATTGTATACTTGTCTATCAGCGTTGCGTGTGTCAGCTGGTGTGGTCTCAGTACAACAGCCAATCAAATTAGATCTACTTTGTTTTCATCACACAGCATTCATCCAATCAAATTGCAGGACAACCAACGAAGAAGACATGTCCAAACCACACGCCAGTGAACAAAAAATGATACCTAAAATAATTTTGTTTGGGTATAAAAATTACGAGGTGGTCAACACAAAACGGTTTGCAGTATGCAACACATGCGGTTCGAAAATTACTGATGGAGAGGCAACAACTTCCAACTTTGTCCGGCATTTGAAGTTGCACAAAGAACGGTAAGTTTTGAATGTAAGATAACGTTTATTGGCAAAGTAACGTGACTTTTATTTGCTGTGTAGTTAAATCAGTGAGGCTGTAAACTCACTGCTAACGTTATAACGTTATTGCAAACACGGGAATCTGTTGCAGTTCACTACCTTATTCATACTTTTTGTTCAGTGATTTTTTTTAAGCAGGGTTACGTTAGTCAATATATCACACGTAACGTTAGACGGCGGTCAGCAGCACCAAGTATTTTAGCCACCTAAAAAAAGACAAAAATAGTAAAATAAAGGTCAGTTAAAATGTATACTATATTATGAATATGTGTACCGTTTTAGCTAGCTTTCTGACATACTGTTGGTTGTTTACCTCAGTGGTCCCCAACCACCGGGCCGCGGCCCGGTACTGGTCCGTGGATCGATTGGTATCGGGCCGCACAAGAAATATATTTTTTTTCTTTTCTTTTTTTAATTAAATCAACATAAAAAACACAAGATACACTTACAAGTAGTGCACCAACCCAAAACAACTCTCTCCCCCCTTTTGTTCTGGGCATTGAACATGAAGACTCTTCCTTCACTGTTACGAGTGGCCATGAGAGTCTTGGCAGTGCCTGCCTCCAGTGCTCCAGTGGAGCGAGTTTTCAGCCATGGTGGCATCATACTACTTCCCCATCGTGCACAAATGACTGACAGACTCTTGGCTAATTTGGTCTTTTGCAAATGCAATGCAGCATAGGGCCCTGACATATAAAAAGTACAACTTTTTTGTTATGTTAACGTATATGTCATGTTTTTTCAATGTTAACACTTTTGTACAAATAAGTACATTTGCACTTTATTTTTCAATGTGTTTGTTCTGTAAAGGAATGAGTTAATGTTTAAAATGACTGGTTAATAGTGCTATTATAAAGTGCAATGTCAGCACAATTTTCTTTCCTGCAATTTAAAATGCACTTGTTTTAATAAATAAATACAGCGTTTGAAAAGCATACACAATCTGTGTTAATATATTAGTCTGTGGTTAAAAGGACTTGAAAGGACTCGAAACTCAAAATGCAGGACTTCGGACTTGACTTGAGACTTTCCAGTCTTGACTTTGGACTTGACTCGGGGCTTGCCTGTCTTGACTCGGGACTTGACTCGGACTTGAGGGCAAAGACTTGAAACTTACTTGTGACTTGCAAAACAATGACTTGGTCCCACCTCTGCTATTTACTCACAAATCCATCTGCATCCTTGGGTTCCTCTGTTCCACATCTAATTGAATTGTGACAGTTCTCAGTTCAAACATTAAATATCTTGTCTTTGCAGTGTATTCAATTGAATATAAGTTGAAAAGGATTTGCAAATGATTGTATTCTGTTTTTATTTACGATTTATACAATGTGCCAACTTTATTGGTTTTGTATAAATATATATGTTACACTTGGGTCGCATGGTAATGCGCCAATTGTTTCCCCAAGATGCAGACGGAACTCCGGAATCAGTGTGTAGGTATGAAAAATGATTTATACTCATAAATCAGGCAAAAATGCAAGCAAACAGGAAAGTGTGCCGACAGCACGGGAAACTATGACAAAGCTATGGAAAAGCTTGGCATAGAAACAAGAGCAAGAAGTAATGATAACCAAACGTAAATGTTGCATGAAGCACGCAAAACAGCCAGACCAAGTGTGATAAGAGGCAGGAATAAACAGCTCTCTGATTAGTGGCCAGGAGCAGGTGAGCGCCCCGACCACTAATGAGAGGCAGGTGGAATAATCAGCACCCATGGCAACGAAAAAGCACAAATCCAGGTGCTGAAAAACAGAACTAAGTGAATCCTAAACATAAAGAAAACATGATCCGGGCAGCGGATCATCACAATATTGATATTTGTACATATGATATAAACATAATGGATATATAATTAATATATTTGGATATTAAGAGTATGTGAAAGTTGGACTCCTACCTACTAGTGCAACTCCTGACAAAATATATATATATATATATATATATATATATATATATATATATATATATATGACACCTGTGCCCAGATGTCAATCAGTCTCCTATTTCAGGCTTATTTCCTAATGCTTTGCCCATTGATTCTTTCTCTGCTTTAACTCCAAGAAAGAAGTTATTCGCCGTCTTTTGATTTTCTCCATTCTTTTTGTAAATAATTTAATTATTTTTAATCTTTTTTTTTTTTTCAGGAGTTGCACTAGTAAGTAGGAGTCCAACTGTCACATACTCTTAATATCCAATTATATTAATTATATTATATATATATATTATATATATATATATATATATATATATATATATATATTAATATTTTATATGTTAATACTATAAGTATTGTACTTATTACACACCAGCTGTTTGTCACGTGCATCTCCGTTGTAGTTCTTATTGACTTGCCTTAATTTGGAGGTATTGAAATCGCCATGTAAAATGCCTAATGCTAATCAGTAGCATGTCAATATCAAAGCCAAATGTTTATTAGCATCATGCTAGCACATTTCTTTGAAAACCGGAGCCTTACTTTATTTACATTGGAGCATTTTTTTAGGTCAATTGCCTTGTTGGCATTGCAAATTTCAATATTACCCGAGGTAGTTCAGCTGAGTTCGCTCTCAGTGCTGCTGGAGTGATCGCCAAGTGACGTGGTAAAAAGTATGTTGCATTAAAACTACTCTGACAAGTATAATCCATACAAATGTCACCTCTGGTGGTAATGCACTCCTTCTTCCTCTGCAGGTGAGTGACTGGCGCATCGGAATGAAGCTTCTTTATTAGAGGAGAGACAAAGATGGCCATTTTGAGTTTTTTTCAGAACTCCGTTTTTTGAGTTGGAGCTCTCCTGCCAGTTTCCAGATCAGTTTCTTGACAAATACACTACCAGAGTTCAAATTTAGTTTGGAGTGCTCAACATTTATAAGCTCACTCAAAGTTTTGTAAGCTTTTTCGTCAGTGGAATCAAATATTCAAATTCTATTTTTTGGGGAGTGAGGTCGACAGCAACAAACACACGAAGATCACTGTCGACATTGTTTTACGAAACCTCGACAAAACAACGCACATGGAGCCGGGTGCTATGACAATGGTCTCGCCAAACCTGTCGCCGAGCGCTACCAGGGCAATGGACTCCTTACAGAGCACGACCAGCCACTTCCTGTCAGCCAACGTCATCAATGTTGGTAAGTGTCTACCTATTTTAACTGTGAGCCGCAAGCTGCATGCTGATTGGTTGTTTCCTCGTGCTGTGTTTTGTGTGTGGCACGCCAGCGAGTAGGGGGTGTCCCGATACCACACTGATATTGTGGCCTTGAGTGCAGACCAATACCTATGTAAACCGGATATAATTTTATTATTTTATAGTATGAAACGTTAGAAAAATGGTAGCTATGAACAACACTAACCTATTTATTATTAACAATGTAAGTATTGGATTTATACTGTCTTTAAGTAGAAGTGGAGTGGTAATTGACTCATTTATTTTAACTCACGACGCAGCAAGTAGAATGATGCGGACACTTTTGTTCCTGGATATTTTCTTACACACTTTTCTGCATTGGAGACTCTGTATGCGTCAGTAATATAATTTGATGTTTGTCTGCATTTAGACCTATTGTTTCATTAAGGACACTTAATAGCGAGGAGAGTGAATCTTTGGGCACTTAACGATTCATTCCGATTCCTGGGGGAAGATACGATTCAGAATCGATTCTCGATTCAAACCAATTCCCGCTTTGTTGGTGTAATAATGATGATTAAACTTCTTCAAAACAGGTTACAGCTTATAAAATCTCTTTTTGATTGCATGGAAATTGCTTAAAATCTATTTTTAAAAGAAAAATGATTCCTATTAAAAAAAAAAAAAAAATTCTAAGTTGATTTTAAAAAGCAATATGAATCGATTTATAATCAGGATGAATACGAATCACAATTTAATTGTGAATCGGTTTGTATGTGTGTGACTATGATTATTTGATTATTTGATAATTTGATTATTTGACAAATGTGCTGTTTTACACTGCAATGTTGTTCATTTATTATTATGTACCGGTATGTCTAGCTTGTGTACTATTGAGTGCTTAGCTGTTGTGTAGCTGCGAGCCCCTATTAGCCTTTAGCTTAGCGTGTTTACCTTTTGTAAATGACTTGACTAAAATAGAATAAATGGTGTGCTTATTGGAGGACATTTAGATGTTGACCGGCTGCTTGTATCGGACATTTTGGATGCAAACTCATATAATCCAATACTTCTTTTTCGGCTGATATCCGACATCAATTCCGGATCGGGACACTCCTACTAAAGAGCACAGTTAGCATGTTAAGTTTTGCTCCATGAAGCCCACAATAATTTCTAGAGTAAGGGGATAATAATCAATTCAAAGGTGGCTTTTTTTGGATAATTTTGAGAAACTGTTTATTGACTCAGCCAAAATGGAGTGCAGTCTTTGGTAGTTTGCTGTCTGACAAAAAAAAAGCAAGCGGTATCAGTGTGAAAATGTGATGTTGAGTTGCATCCATGTTGATGAAGGAAGGAAATGAATCAAGTCCATAATATTATCTAACATTTCGTAACACATGGAACTGGTCCTCTGAGATTTGTGATCAAAAACGTACTCTCACGATCAAATTAGGTTCCTTCAAAGATCACATTATAGTGATACCTTGGTTTTCATACGCCAGACTTTTTGTATGATTTAGTTTTCGATGAAAAGTTTTGTCAAAAGTTTGGCCTCGTTTCCAGATGCTGTCTACAATGAACGGAACAAATGTGTCCGTTTTCCTGCATTGGCGTTGGTAACTCTTTGTCTGTGATGTCTTTGTTTAAAAAACGTATAAAGAAAAAAAGAGCGTTTGAAAAAGATTTATACGATTTGCTATATTTTTTACGGCAAAAATCTATACTTTTTTTTTGCGATTTGGTTTTTGTCAGACTTTTTAGAGTATATTAGTTGTCCCTCATTTATCGCAGCCTTTTGGTTTCAGACCTGACCGTGGTAAACAAATTCACACGACGTAGAATTATTATTAACTAGAATCTGCAATTCCGGAAGGAATTGGTTGTGAATGCCCTGTGAGCGGAACCAAAAGGCGTGAATGTCCAGGGTGAGTGGAGTGTGTGGATGTGGAACGGTTCAAATCGGATGAGAAATGTGGGTTATAGAGAGGTTTGTATATTGCCCATTTATTTTCAATGGGGAGAAAGTCCTGGTAAATCCAGGTAATCGGGGAGTATTCGTAACTGGGAAACATGCTGGTTTGAATATTCGGTGTTAGCGGAGTTTGTGGATGCTGGAACGGTTCAAATCGAATGAGAAATGTGGGATATTCAGTAGATTGTATAATGCCCATTTATTGTCAATAGGGGGACATTCCTGGTAATTCCGGGTAATCAAGAAATATTCGGAACTGAAACATGCTGGCTTGAATGTCCTGAGTGAGTGGAATGTGCAGATGTTGGAACGTTTCGAATCGGTTCAGAAATGTGGGATATGGAGAGGTTTGTATATTAATCATTCATTTTCAATGGGGGGAAAGTCCTGGTAATTCCGGGTAGTAAGGGACTATTCGGAACCGAAACATGCTGGCTTGAATGTCCTGGGTGAGTGGAGTGTGTGGATGTTGGAACGGTTCAAATCGGTTCACAAATGTGGGATATGGAGACCTTTGTATATTGCCCATTCATTGTCAATGGGGAGAAAATCCTGGGAAAACTGGGAATTTGGGGAAAGGGAAAACATGTTTTGTGTTCAATATATGGTCAAAGTAGTAGGGGTGGATGGTTGAAAGCTTGTAAAAAGGGTTTAAAAATGGCGCAACATTTTGAGAATTTAGGGCATTGTAGAACTATGAATATGTCCATTCATTTGAATGGGAATATCGTGGAAATTTGGGAATTTCGGTAAAACTGGGAATCTTTGAAAATATTGATACTAGCACAATTGTCCCAGATGATATGAATGGGTTAGTTGACATTTTTGGAATTGGTTGAAAAATGTTGACGAAGTAACAGTTTGAATTAAGAATGGGTATTGTCCAGGGTGTACCCCGCCTTCCGCCCGATGCAGCTGAGATAGGCTCCAGCACCCCCTGCAATCCCGAAAGGGACAAGCGGTAGAAAATGGATGGATGGCTATTTCAGAATTCCTGGAATTTCAGGAAAACCGGGAATTTGCACAAAAAATTAAATAGGAGCGTTTGTTGTCCCAACTAAGAGTTATGTTTTGAAGGTGGAATGGTCATCTTATATGTGGATTACATTTTTTTGAAAATATCTATTATTGTAGCCATATGGTTGTTAAATTTGAATATTTTTGTGATTTCTGATCGATTGTGAGGGCAATAGTCCCTTCTGTGTGTGCATAGTTAAGCTTGTCATTGTTGTTGTTTTGGCTATTTGATAAAGAAAAAGTTGATCCATCACCTTCTTGTTATGTTTGTTTGATATACAGTACTGTATAGCACTCAAACCTTCACTAGAATATAAACTTTTGTCGGGGCTGCAACCAATTCTTCACATTTACATAGTTTATGGAGGAATTTGCTTCACTATACAAACTTTTCAATTTACAATGACTGTTCATGAAGTTCATAAATGGAGGTTCCAACATGTCTTTGTCTCTTAAACTTCAGCTTCAGATGGTTTTTGGTGCACCACCCGCCAGCCTGCCTTCAGATACAGTTGAGCTGCTTCGCACTCCAAGTGATCTCTGTCGACGGCGATATTTTTGCCCCCGAGCACAAACTTTATCAGCGGGAGGAGGGAAATGAGATAGTCACAACTTACATTACTCAACAAGTACCCGACAGGTTTACGGCGATGCACTCGGCCCCACAAACACGGACTTTAAGGGCTTGTGTTTTCACAGATGGATCAGAGCATGTTAGAGTCATATTTCTCCTCTATTTACTGTCATTAAAACCTGTTATTAACTTGGGTTTGGAAATCCTAGTCAAGTAATCACACTAAATGAGGATCATTGGCACTTTCATGTTAATAACTTGCCAGACCCTGCTAGAAACAAATTTTATTGATAGGAAGTGTTTGTCCATGAAAATATGTGCACACGAGAACATCAATTACTGCTAAAGGACTGCGTACTTTAACTCTGCAGTCATTATAAATATATATTAACTGTATAAATTAGATACAGCAGGAGTACACACAGTTTTTTAGCAGGCGATCTACTTATATATACATGTATGCACATAGTTTTGAGCCTGAATATACAGAAGTTGACCTATAAGTTTTAAAAGCTGACCCAGAAACAGGCACTAGTGCCAAGTGCTTAACAAAAAATACAAAATATAAACATAATTGAACAATCACTTACTGTACAATGTCTGCTCTCATTGAGATGCAGACTTATTGGATGTTTATATCTTCCGGTTTAGATGAAGATTTAATCATCATCCTTTTGTGGTCGCTCATTGCGACCACAAAAGGTGGTCGCAATGAGCATCTTTTCGTGTCTTTCTCGCCATCTCTAGGTCTAAGTTGGAAGTCAAAGTTGACCAACTTCTCGGTTTGTGTCCACAACCTTCTACTATCCAAGTGAAAGGCATGATTCATAATCTAGATTGAACTTTTGCCAACTCAGAGGCGATGCAGCAGCTCAGTATGTCAATATAGCAGCATAAGCTAGTTAGCTCTCTGTGATCACGGTGCTGCTAAAAATAGTTGGTCTGCGTTAGTGCTTATAACAACAATATCGCTAATACTAGGTTAATATTCAGGTCACCACATGGAAACGGAGTACTGTTGGGAGTTTTGGGATGTTTTTTTTTGAGTGTTTTATGAGCGGAATAGTGTATTCCTATTATCTTTATCGTCAACCATAGATCTCATCCTCACTTCAGACCGGCTTAAAATAAAAAATAGTGGGGTCATGATCTGTGGTCTTAGCAACCACTATCTAACCTTCTGCACCCGCAAAATAGCTAAACCTAAAGCCAATGGCCACATAACAGCCCAATCCAGATCCCTTAAAAAATACTCCAGTGATAATTTCAATTTAAAATTAGATGAGTAGAACTGGTCCCCTGTGCTCGCGAGCAACCTGGTCGATGTTGCTTGGGATTGCTTCAAAACAGCGTTCCTAAAGATACTAAATGACATGGCTCCCGTGAAAACAGTCAGGATCAAAGCCCGCTCTGAACCATGGATGCTCCTGGACCTACTAGCTGCCATAAAAGACAGAGACAGAAAATACTCCGAATACCAAAAGTGTAAAACAGAAGTAGATAAACAACCCACTAATAACAACCTCAAATCACTCCTTTCAACTCTCAAAAAGAAATGCAATAAATTGAGAAATAAGTCAACGAACCTGACTAAATCCTTAAAAAAAAAATTACATTAACGACAAAATAGAGGAAAACACAAATAAGCCACGTGAGCTCTGGAAAATTCTCAACAACCAGCTTCCCGGTTGCAGCCAAAAACTTAAAACCAGACTCACCAACATTAACATCAAGGAGGGTGACTCCCTCATTACAGACAAAATGGAGGTAGCAAGCAGACTTAACGCCTTTTTCACCAGTATAGACGCAACTCTTGTCAACAAGCTGTCCCACCGCTCTGGTCGCTTTGGTGTAGAACACATTAAAGCCTTCTACAGAAAGCTAGGAGTATTTAACAATGATTTCAAATTAGAAATGGTTTCAGCGGATGAAGTGCTTAAAAAATTGAGCGCGCTCCACCCAAACAAGGCCACCGGCCTTGACAATATCTCCTCCAGATTCCTCAGGGACTATGCCTCCATCATTTCCCCAATCATCACGCACATAATAAACCTCTCAATTTCACAAGGCCAAGTACCAAAAGATTTCAAGATAGCAAGAGTAACTCCCCTCTTTAAAAAAGGAAGCAAATTGGAACCTGGCAACTACCGACCTGTTTCTACTCTCAGTTCCATTTTGAAAGTAATGGAAAAAATAGTTTATGAACAGGTCGGTGGTTACCTTGCCACCAATAAACTCCTGTACAAATTCCAATCCGGCTTCAGAACTAACCACTCCACTGACACATGCCTTCTCTATCTGACCGACCACATCAAACATGAGGTGGACGTGGGCAAATACTGCGGCATGGTCATGCTGGACCTTCAGCAGGCCTTTGACACCGTTGACCACGCTATACTGTTGGATAAGCTCAGAGCAATCGGATTTGACAAAACCTCATCGAGCTGGATGCAATCTTACTTGGAGGGGAGGGAACAGGTGGTAGAGGTGAACGGCACTGTGTCCCCCCCCCCCTCTCAGTGAGCTGTGGAGTCCCCCGAGGCAGTATATTGGGGCCTTGACTGTTCCTAGTATACATAAACGACTTGTCATCAGCATGCGACTGTGAATTGTTCTTGTTTGCGGATGACTCGGCCCTGCTGATATCAGACAGGGCATACTTGCCAACCCTCCCGGATTTTCCGGGAGACTCCCGAAATTCAGCGCCTCTCCCGAAAACCTCCCGGGACAAATTTTCTCCCGAAATTCAGGCGGACTCAGGTCCTCCACAATATAAAAAAGCGTACCTGCCCAATAACGTTATAATTATAGAATGATGGAGGGCGAGTTCTTGGTTTCTTATGTGGGTTTATTGTTAGGCAGTTTCATTAACGTCCTCCCAGCGTGGCAACAACACACAACAACAGCAGTCACTTTTTTGTATACAGTAAAGCAGTTCGTCTGCGGTAAACCGCAATGTTGTGACACTCTGAAACAGGACAATACTGCCATCTAGTGCATTTGATGAAAGCACTTTTGTGCGTGCCTCACATCAATGTATCATCAGAGAGGGTGTTCAGCATGGTTAGAAAAATAGTGACAGAGACTAGAACAAGGATGGACAATTCAACCCTTAACTCAACAATGAGTAGATGAGTGTTATGTGTGTGTATATGTGTAAATAAATGAACACTGAAATTCAAGTATTTATTTTATATATATACATATATATATATATATATATATATATATATTTATATATATATAATTAAAAAAAAATAAAAAAAAAAATATATATATATATATATATATATATGAAATACTTGACTTGGTGAATTCTAGCTGTAAATATACTCCTTCCCTTTTAGCCACGCCCCCGTCCCACCCCGACCACGCCCACCCCCACCCCCACCCCTTCCCCCCACCTCCCGAAATCGGAGGTCTCAAGGTTGGCAAGTATGAGACAGGGACAAGTCACAGGTAGAGAAAATCCTCAGTGCTGAACTCTGTAGAACTTGCACCTGGCTCGCTGACAACAAGCTATCCATACACTTGGGTAAAACAGAATCCATCCTGTTTGGGTCCCACATAAACCTTAAGAAAGTCAATGACTTCACTATAAAAGTGGGTGACATTGTTATCACCAGGAAGGATGAGGTCACCTACCTAGGTTCCATTCTAGAGGCTAATCTTTCCTGTGATAAAATGGCAACCAAGGTAATCAAAAAGGTCAACCAACGAACGAGATTTCTCTATAGAATCTCCTCTCTGGTCAACAAAAGCACCATGAAGATTCTGGCAGGAACTCTCGTTCAACCCTTTTTCGATTACGCATGCACCTCCTGGTACCCTAGCACCTCCAAAACCCTCAAATCTAGTCAGATTACTTCTAGACCTCCACCCCAGATCCCACCTCACTCCTACCCACTTCTACAAAGTGGGCTGGCTCAGGATGGAGGACAGAGTAAAACAACTTGCACTGAGCCTAGTCTATAAAATCCGCTACACCTCCCTGATACCGAAGTACATGTCAAACTACTTCCTTAACGTAAATGACCGCCATAACCACAACACCAAGGGGAGCTCCACTAACCACGTTAAACCCAGATTCCGATCTAACAAAGGTCTTAACTCATTCTCTTTCTATGCCACATCAATGTGGAATGCGCTCCCAACAGGTATAAAAGAAAGGGCATCTCTATCCTCCTTCAAAACCGCAATAAAAGTACACCTCCAGGTAACTTCAACCCTAAACTAACACCCTCCCCGGATTGTTGTTAATAATCAAATGTAAACAACCAAATGCAGATATTTTTCTTATGCCTTCTGATCTCTCTCTCTCTCGCTCTATGTCCACTACTTGCTGTACATATCCTACCAAGTCAGACCTACACGGTTTCAATATCCATTTCTCTGATAATAACCCCCCCTCCCCCCCTCCACACCCGAATTGTAAATAATGTAAATAATTCAATGTATACACCCCTGATGATTATCTTGTGTGATGACTGTATTATGATGATAGTATATATGATAGTATATATCTGTATCATGAATCAATTTAAGTGGACCCCGACTTAAACAAGTTGAAAAACTTATTCGGGTGTTACCCTTTAGTGGTCAATTGTACGGAATATGTACTTCACTGTGCAATCTACTAATAAAAGTATCAATCAATCAATCAATACTTGTACTTTCCATATTTTACGACATAAAATCCTTAAAAAAAAAAAAACAATTGTTCTTGTCTTATGTAAGGATTGTGAATGATAGGCAAAACTAAAAAAAAGTGTAGCTCCACTTTAAAGAGATGTGTGTGTGTGTGTGTGTGTGTGTGTGTGTGTGTGTGTGTGTGTGTGTGTGTGTGTGTGTGTGTGTGTGACATATAAGGCCAGTTTGTGTTGCACACCCCCAGAAGGTCCAGTGTACGACGCATGCAGCGTGGCACGCTCACGTTTTGCTGCTGACCCAGTTCCATTGAGCTGCCAGCCTCCCCTCTGCAAAGATAAGGAACTCTGCAGAGGTGATTTTGACTTTTTAGACTCCACATGCACGTGTACACAGCAGACGTCCCCCCAACTAAAATTAAACATGCACACATCTTGCATCATATGGTAGGCTAGGACACTAACTTCCTACAGTGATTCATGTACTTCATTGTACCTACAAGTACATTTAGTATACCTGGATTGAGGCAAAGCCTTTAACAAATGTAACAAGCAGTTGTCGGAAGCTAGAAAAAAAAGGAATTTTTTACCTTTCAGTGTAAAGACTGGTGCTGCCCTGAGAAGAAATACAAAGCCAGCAGGCACAAGACGTCGATACAATGTTGTATACGTACAGATCCTTTAAAACTGACTTTAAAACATTGTTGAAAAATAGTTTAAAACATTGAGACAACGTTGATGTCTAATGTTGCATACACGTTGTTGGTTGAGAAATGACCAAATTTCAACGGTCAAATCAACGTCACAACCTGACATTGAGTAAACGTTGTCAAAAAGCATGTTGTTTCAATGTTGTATTTGTGTTGTAGAATATTGGTTGAGAAATGACCAAAATTCAATGGTCAAATCAAAGTGAGAATACAACATTGTGAGGGTTACTCAGTGGTTAGAGTGTCCGTCCTGAGATCGGTAGGTTGTGAGTTCAAACCCCAGCCGAGTCATACCAAAGACTATACAAATGGGACTCATTACCTCCCTGCTTGGCACTCTGCATCAAGGGTTGGAATTGGGGGTTAAATCACCAAAAAATTATTCCCGGGCGCGGCACCGCTGCTGCCCACTGCTCCCCTCACCTCCCAGGGGGTGAACAAGGGGATGGGTCAAATGCAGAGGACACGTTTCACCACACCTAGTGTGTGTGTGACAATCATTGGTACTTTAACATTGATTAAACGTCATCAAAGAGCATGTTGTTTCAACGTTGTATTTGTGTTGTAAAATATTGGTTGGAAAATTACCAAAATTCAATGGTCAAATTTACGTCAGAACCCAACATTGATTAAACATCATCAAAGAGCATGTCGTTTCAACGTAGTATTTGTGTTGTATAATCTTGCCAAATGATTCTCGGGCGTGGCCACCGCTGCTGCTCACTGCTCCCCTCACCTCCCAGGGGGTGATCAAGGGTGATGGGTCAAATGCAAAGAATAATTTCGCCACACCTCGTGTGTGTGTGACAATCATTGGTACTTTAACTTAACTTTAACATTCATTAAACGTCGTCAAAAAGCATGTTGTTTCAACATTGTATTTGTGTTGTAGAATATTGGTTAGAAAATGACCACATTTCAAAGATCAAATCAACGTCAGAACCCAACATTGATTAAACGTCGTCAAAAAGCATGTTGTTTCAACGTTGTATTTGTGTTGTAGAATATTGGTTAGCAAATTACCACAATGCAATGGTCAAATCAACGTCAGAACCCAACATTGTTAAATGTTGTCAAAAAGCATGTTGTTTCTACGTTGTATTTGTTTTGTAGAATATTAGTTGGGAAATGACCAAAATTCAATGGTCAAATCAACGTCAGAACCCAACAATGATTAAACATTGTCAAAAAGCATGTTGTTTCAACGTTATGTTTGAGTTGCTCAACGTCAGGACCTAATTCAACAAGATCTCAACGTTGTTTCAATGTCTTGTGCCTGCTGTGAAGCCATCTGCTTGGTCCCACGGTGCATAAAGAGCTGTCACTCAAACTAATACCTTCTTCTGTTCATTTGGGTTTTTGTCAAGTGGAGAAATTACCCAAATCCCTTTGTAGTAAATAAAGAGCTCAATGATGTCTCGGTCAGAATGAGAAGCAGGAATCAGATGCTTTTTTTCCGGAAACAAGGCTGCTTCTGATTATTCAGTCCCTCCAAGATTTCGAAGGGTATTTTTATTATTGTTGGTGCTTAAAATTGCAATGTTTTGAGTGTTTTTTTTTTTTTTCAATAACGTCGAATCGACATTGAATTTGCTATCAATGTTTTAAGTAGTGCTTGTAATTAACATAAGAAAAGCACAGGATTTCAACAAAAATTGAGAAACCAATACTGTTTTCTTATTATATACCGCACAGACTGAGAAGTAGACACTGGATGGCAGTAAATGCACATCTCATTGTCAAATTACTGTGCTGTTTTAATTCGTTATAACTAATAATATGTATAAATCATTATAATTACAGATAGAAACACCATCAAAGGCTTCTTTCTTGTCCGCTGTCTGCTCTGTTTTTTTTTTTTTTTCACGCTTGAAAAGTGTTTATCTTAAACATTCATTTAAAAAAGGAAAACACATTTACCGCCGCACGTTAGGAGCATTTGTGTGTTGAGAGTGATGTACAGCGCTATTTTTTGTATATGAGACACGATGAAAGATCATCACACATTAACATCTCTAACATGTAAATGCTGCCTCATTGCGAGTCAACATTGCAAATGAAAACATGTTCTAAATTGTCTTACTCTGGATAAATACATATTGAATACATTTATAAATACATGGCAGGGAATGTTTCTATACTACATTACCCAGAAGACATAGCACTGTAAACGGGAACAGGAAGTAGGTCTGAGTTACGCGGGAGGACGACAATTGTGCCATTTTAGCAATAAAGAGTTGACATATTGTTACGTGCGTTGTCGCAGCCGCACAGTTTTCACCTTCTTCTCTGAGGGTTTCGCATACTTGCCAACCTTGAGACCTCCGATTTCGGGAGGTGGGTTGTGGGGGCGTGGTTGGGGGTGGGGCGGGGCGTGGTTAAGAGGGGAGGAGTATATTGACAGCTAGAATTCACCAAGTCAAGTATTTCATACATATATATATATATATATATATATATATATATATCTCCTGAAAATATGCAAACCAAACTGTGTTTGGATAATTGATACTTCAAACTTGCATAAATAAATATTAAGGAATATAACATAACTTGGCTTCTGAGAGTTTCAAAATGTAATGAATAAAATGCTAAAGTTGTTGATGAACAAGCAATTATTTTAATAATTAAATATGGTCATTTTAAATGAATTATTATGATAATTTAAAATCAATTATTATGTTTATTTTAATGTATAATTCTATGGCTGGATGTAATAAGGAGTCACAAAAAATACAATTAAATTTGATGTTTTTAGCAAAATATAGTATTTTTAAGTTAATAAATATATTTATTTTTAGGTAAAATAAACATAATAATACAATTTATCTCTAGTCTGGATGATTTAGTTCTTGTCACCCTGTTGTCCTCCCGTCATGAAAAAAGGCTGTCCTCACTCAGGTCCGCATGGAGCTGGAGGGGGCGTGGCTTTCAGCTCCGGCTGAAAATCGGGAGATTTTCGGGAGAATATTTGTCCCGGGAGGTTTTCGGGAGAGGCGCTGAATTTCGTGAGTCTCCCGGAAAATTCGGGAGGGTTGGCAAGTATGGTGTTATCATTACTTTCGTAATTTGTGTTGCTGAGTCAGCAGTCAGATGTCATCATTATTCTGAGTAAATCTACCTGCCCTCGTTTTAGCTTCAATTTTATTTTGCACTGTCATTACCTGGGAACATTTTCTTAGCATCACCTAAGGCAGTCTTTTTCAACCTTTTCTGAGCCGAGGCACATTTTTTTTTATTGAAAAAATCCGGAGGCACACCATCAGCAGAAAACATTAAGAAATGAAACTCAGCAGCCGATATTGACAGTAAAAAGTTGTTGTCGCAATTGTTGGATATGAGCTTAAACCACAACCAACCGTGCATCACTATAGCTCTTGTCTCAAAGTAGGTGTACGACCTTTTACATCACGCTGTGACTTATTTTGAGTTTTTTGTTGTTTTCCTGTGTATAGTGTTTTAGTTCTTGTCCGCGCTCCTGTTTTGGTGGCTTTTCCTGTTTTGTTGGTGATATCCTGTAGCAGTTTCATGTCTTCCTTAAACGCCATTCCCCGCATCTGCTTTGTTTTAGCAATCAAGACTATTTAAGTTGTTGCTATCCTTCTTTGTGGGGACATTGTTGACTGGATGTACTTTGTGGACGTCGTTTTTGCTCCACAGTAAGTCTTTGCTGTCGTCCAGCATTCTGTTTAGTTTACTTTGTAGCCAGTTAGGTTTTAGTTTCGTTCTGCATAGCCTTCCATAAGCTTCAAAGCCTTTTCTTAGGGGCACTCACCTTTTGTTTATTTTTGGTTTAAGTATTAGATACCTTTTCACCTGCATGCTGCCTCCCGCTGTGGTCTGCATATTGTGATCATGACAAACCATGTTCCTGACATCTACAAAGCAATTAGCTACCGACTGCCACCTACTGATATGGAAGAGTATAACATGGTTACTCTGCCAATCGCTAGACGGCACCGACACTCAACAATGGCACATTATTTGCAGACTATAATACTGGTTTGCAAAAAATATTTTTGCCCCAAATTGGTGAAATTAAATAATCTCCCATGGCACACCAGACTGTATCTCACGGCACACCAGTGTGCCGCGGCACAGTGGTTGAAAAACACTGACCTAAGGAGTGAAATGACTGCCAAAACTACACAAAAACAAAAATATTTTTACTCACGCCCAACGATTTGCAAGGAAAAAAACAATTTCCTGCAAATAGAAAAACCTTTCATAAAATAAAGATTTTTTTCCAATTAAAAAAAACATTCTCAAGTATAAAAGCAATTTTCTACACGTTAAAATTAGTGTGGAAAGGGCAGGGTTGAATACTACTGCCAAAAGTTTTAACTTCAATAAAAAAGTTGTTTTACCAGCAGAAAATTGTTTTTGTATTTGCGAATCTTTTTTTTTAGTTGCAGAAATTAGATTTTTTTTTTTTTTTAACTTGTAAATCGTTTTTTTAGTTGCACAAACATTGTTTTAAACTTGTAAAATGTTTATATTTGCAGAAAGAAAACGTTATACTTCAGAAACGTCTTTTACTTAGTTTTTTTTTTACTTCGGAATCGTTTTTTTACTTCCAGGAAATTGTGTTTTTTTTTTTTTTACTTGCAAATCGTTTTTTTACTTACAGAAAATTGTTTTTAAACTTGCAAATCGTTTTTTTTTTTACTTGCAGAAAATTATTTTATACTTCGGCGACTTGTCCAGGGTGTACCCCGCTTTCTGCCCAAATATACCCCCCGCAACACCGAAAGGGACAAGCGGTAGAAAATGGATGGATGGATGAACTTCGGAATCACTTTTTTCCTTACAGAAATTAGTTTTTATTCTTCGGAATTGTTTCTTCACTTGCAGACATTGTTTTTATACTTCGGAATCGTTTTTTTAATTGCAAAAAATTGTTTTTGGACTTGCAAATCGTTTTTTTTAATTGCAGAAAATTATTTTATACTTCAGTATGTCTTTTCCCTTACAGAACATAGTTTTTATACTTTGAATTCGTTTTTTACTTGCAAAAATATGTTTTTATACGTCGGAATTGTTTTTTTTACTTGCAAAAATATGTTTTTATACATCGGAATTGTTTTTTTACTTGCAGAAAAGAGTTTGTTTTTTTTCCTTGCAGAAAATTGTTTTTATACTTCGGAATCGTTGTTTTACTTCCAGAAATATTTTTATTTTCTTGTTTTTTTTTTACTTACTAATCTTTTTTTTTTTCTTGTAGAAAATAGTTTTTGTACCTGCAAATGTTTTTTTTATTCGCAGAATTGTATTTTATCTTATTAATTTTGGACTAAAATCGTTTTTTTTACTTGCAGAATTTGTTTTGTACTTGCGAATTGTTGTGCGTGAGTAAAAACATTGTTGTGCGTTTGTGGCGTTTTGGCAGTAAGTTCACTCCATAATCATCTGCCTGCTCTCTTCTCCCTGCATTTTGTCTTCCCAGTCCGTGACACATTAAATATTTTTTTTTAATTGCAATTCTGTGTGCCCGTTTACATATGTTACATTAAATATGATGCATATGTTACATTACATATTATACATTATTTATTATACATTCCTTCCACCCGAGTGCAGCTGGGATAGGCTCCGGTACCCTCCGCGACCCTAAAAGGGACAAGCGGTATAAAATGGATGAATAGATATATTATACATTATATATGATACATTTCATATGTTACATTACATATGATACATTATGCTGTATATTATAAATTACATATGTTACTTTACATGTGTTACATTACATATGATACATTGCATATTATACATTATATATGATACTGTGGGAGTCGAGATAATGAGAGCAGTAGTTCTGAGCCGGTGAGTTTATTATCAGACTTCTTTCCACAACAACTACAGCAACTCTCAAACAAAAAACATGATGATGAAACCTTTCACAGAGCCCGTTTGCTTGAGGGTGATAAGCAGTAGTAACCGGGAAACCGAGCTGTGGAACGCAATACTGCATCACATTCCACAGCTCTGAAGTGAACTGAGCTCCCCTGCCTGAGGTCAGTTCAGAGGGTGTGCCAAACCGCTAGAACTAGTTGGAAAAAAACATGAGCAATCTTGTCCGTTGTTGTGGACAAGAGTGGAACTACCTCTGTGTCTTTGAGCGTCCAGAGCAGCGACAACATGGTAGTACCGTGTCTCATCTGTTGTAATCCCCCTGAAGTCGAAACTGGGCTTCTGGAACCAGGGCTCAGGATCGTGCTGCCACAACTCCGGGAGTTTCACTGTTGCAGAGCCGCTACTGGCTGTTTTAATGGTGCCGAGCCGTCAGACATGACAAGACCAGCAGCGGTAAACATTTCCGAAAAACGTTGGGGTCACCAATGTGGGAGTCGAGATAATGAGTCGAGAGAGCACTAGTTCTGAGCCGGTGAGTTTATTATCAGACTTCTTTCCACAACAACAACCCTTTTTACCTGAAAGTGTGTCCCCTTATAACTGGCCACATCCGACCTATCTACCAATCCCCAATCTGGTGATGAGAACAATTAGTGCCCAGCTATAATACATTACAAATATTACATTACATATGATACATTATACAGTATATGATACATTACAAATGTTACATTACATATGTTACATTACATATGTTACATTACATATGATACATTACATATTATATGTAGCCGAGCTAAATTTTATTTTATTTTATTTTAATTTTGGTCATTTATTCACATCATTTTTTGTTGTGAACTTCCCCAAAAGTGTTTCTCATTGTAAATAGGTTCCACTCTATTATTTTCCATTACATACCTTGTTGTTTCCCTGGGGGGTGATTTGGCGTCGCACCTGTGTGTATCCAGCTTCAGTGAGCACTGATGCTTGGAGCTGGTAAGTCACGTTTATGTCTCTCTCCTTTTATTTTTTTATATACTTTTTGGTTGTCGCTCTTAAGCAGGGGTCTCAAACTCAATTTACCTGGGGGCCACTGGATGCAGAAACTGGGTGAGGCTGGGCCGCAAGAAAAGATTTCTTAAAAAAAATTTAACATGCACTTGTTAATGAATTCACCTTCTTTGAATGGCTTTCCCGCTCTAGCAACCATCTCACTCACCATGTAGCTAGCTTCATACTTGCCAACCTTGAGACCTCCGATTTCGGGAGGTGGGGGTGGGGGGGGGGGGGGGGGGGGGGGGTGGTCGGGGGTGGGGTGGGGGGCGTGGTTAATATATATATATATATATATATATATATATATAAAAAATATTTGACTTTCAGTTAATTCTAGCTATATATATATATATATATATATTTATATATATATATATATATATTTTATTACATATATATATATATAATAAATTATTATTTATTTATATATATATAAATAAATAAAAGAAATACTTGAATTTCAGTGTTCATTTATTTACACATAAACACACACATAACACTCATCTACTAATTGTTGAGTTAAGGGTTCAATTGTCCATCCTTGTTCTATTCTCTGTCACTATTTCAGAACACACACATTATACAAATATACATTATAAAATCAATAAGAAAACTGGAGCTCTAATTTGGGAGTCTGAATTAGGATCAGAAGTTCCTATATAAACATTGCGTACTCAAGTCGCCATTTTGTATTGATGACTGCAGCTGTGCACTGGATTCATTCACAAATACAAAGTACAACTCACAAACACTTTAGAGTTAGGCTCCACCATCAGAATGTGTACTTAAACTTATAAAGATCACATGGATATTATTCAGTGAGTTGATTCACCAAAACTAACCTGTTATACAGGAGGAAAAAGCACACAGGACGTTTCAATTGTTCACAGACTGGTCGCGCTCATCAGAATGACAAGACACTTCCGGTCTGCAGGTGATAGCATTCAATTGGGAAGAAACGCCCTACTGCCCCCTACTGACCAATGTGAATACTGATAAATGTGGAATGACAGCTCCAAAAACGAATTCAAACCACAAAATAAAATAAATAAATCAACACAAAAATGTGACACATTATGGGTGGGTCACATATGCATGTACAGTAGATGGCAGTATTGTCCTGTTTAAAAGTGTCACAACATTGCTGTTTACGGCAGACCAACTGCTTTACGTAGACGAAATGCTGTTGTTGTGTGTTGTTACCGCGCTGGGAGGGCGTTAATGAAACTGCCGTACAATAAACCCACATAAGAAACCAAGAACTCGCCCTCGATCATTAGCGGTTTAAATTGTGGGAAAGCGGACGTGTGACCAGGCTGTCAACACGTCACTCAGGTCCGCATGGAGCTGGAGGGGGCGTGGCCTCCAGCTCCGCCTGAATTTCGGGAGATTTTCGGGAGAAAATTTGTCCCGGGAGGTTTTCGGGAGAGGCGCTGAATTTCGGGAGTCTCCCGGAAAATCCGGGAGGGTTGGCAAGTATGCCAGCTTTGACTGCTGCATCGCTCTTTTCAGTTGCTTTCCTGAAGAAATCTTTTTGCCTCAGTAGACTGGGGTCCAGTGCACCACAGTTTTGTATTGTCGCTCGGTCCTTCGGCGGAGTGCTTTGGAAGCTACCGGACCGCTCGTCTTCCCCGCCCGTACTGTTTACAGCGGCGCCAGGGGCGGGAGCGAGCAGGCGGGCGAGCGAGAGAGGGAAGGAGAAAGAGCGTGTGCGGGTGTCGTGGAAAAGCGGCAAAATGTTTCTCTGCTTGAGTCACGCAAGTGACGTCAATGCATATTTGCCAACCTTGAGACCTCCGAATTCGGGAGATGGGGGCATTGGGGGTTTGAGGGGTGTGTGTGTGTGTGTGTGTGTGTGGGGTAGCGGGGGTGTTTTTGTAGCACGGAAGAGTTGGGGCTGCAAAGGATTCTGAGTATTTGTTCTGTTGTGTTTATGTTGTGTTACGGTGCTGATGTTCTCCCGAAATGTGTTTGTCATTTTTGTTTGGTGTGGGTTCACAGTGTGGCGCATATTTGTAACAGTGTTAAAGTTGGTTATATGAACACCCTCAGTCAGACCTGTATGGCTGTTGCTCAAGTATGTCTTGCAGTCACTTATGTGTGCCTGCAGATGCCGCATACAACATGTGATTGGGCCGGCACACTGTTTGTATGGAGAAAGACCGCGTGATGACAGATTCTAGAGGACACTAAAGGCAGTGCCATCACGGAATGCCCCCAATATTGTCGAGAGCCACATACCACACCGTGATTGGTAGATTCCTTCAGCTCCTTACACAACGCTGTCAAGCGCCATTCATTTAAAACTCGCGGGCTGCACTAACATTAAACTTTCATATCAAGGTGGGGGCCGCAAAATAACGTCTCACGGGCCGCAATTAGCCCGCAGGCCGCGTGTTTGAGACCCCTGCTCTTAAAAGTATTTTATAAAAATGCACACTGTCTTGTGACTTGTTGATAAGCATGCGGGTTGAATTCCCAAATTATGGTTGTTAAATTGTTGTAAAAACCCGACTTTTATATGCTAAATGATGTGTGGATTAGCTTAATTAGCTTAAAGCTAGCGGCAGTTATTACAGGGTTTCCTGGTCTCGTAAGTTTGTACACGGGTCAAAAACTCCGCTGGGTGTCTGTGTCGACATCTTGTGTGCTGCTGTGGCATTAATATGAGTGTGTATCATTTCTTTCTTTATTCTTTAGTGGAGAGAGATCCTGTTTACTGTGGACTGTGTGTGACACCCTGTTGTTTTTGTTTCCATTCAAAAAAAGGTATATCTGTTATGAGTTTTTTTGGCATAGTTTATTGTCGAAAAAATATAAAATGAGTTGATGTGAGTGGGGAAAAATGAGGTATATTGCTGTACATATTAAGGATCCTTTTTCTTAATATATATTTTTGTTCTTTGCTGATGTATATATTTTATATACTGTTTTTTTATTTAATTAATTTATTTGAGACTATTTTATGCTTTATTTACCTTTTATTATTATTTTATGTATTATTATTATTTTCGCATGTAAGCATAAATAATTGAATTGAGTGAGCACTGCACTTCAGCGGTCGCGGAGGCAAAAAATCGAACATGGGAGGAGTTCGGGGAAGCCATGGAAAACAACTTCCGGACGGCTTCGAATTCGATTCTGGACCACCATCCGCCGCCTCAGGAAGGGGAAGCAGTGCAATGTCAACACCGTGTATGATGGGGATGGTGTTCTGCTGACCTCGACTGCGGATGTTGCTGTATCTGTAGAGGGAAAACTTCGAAGACCTCCTCAATCCAACCAGCACGTTTTCTTATGAGGAAGCAGTGCCTGGGGAATCTGTGGTGGACTCTCCTATTTCTGGGGCTGAGGTTGCCGAGGTAGTTAAAAAGCTCCTCGGTAGTAAGGCCCCGGGGGTGGATGAGAACCGCCCGGAGTTCCTCAAGGCTCGGGATGTTGTGGGGCTGTCTTGGTTGACAAGACTCTGCAACATCGCGTGGACATCGGGGGCGGTACCTCTGGATTGGCAAACCGGGGTGGTGGTTCTTCTCTTTAATAAGGGGAACCGGAGGGTGTTTCCAACTATCGTGGGATCACACTCCTCAGCCTTCCCGGTAAGGTCTATTCAGGTGTACTGGAGAGGAGGCTACGCCGAATAGTCGAACCTCGGATTCAGAAGGAACAGTGTGGTTTTTGTCCTGGTCGTGGAACTGTGGACCAGCTCTATACTCTCGGCAGGGTCCTTGAGGGTGCATGGGAGTTTGCCCAACCAGTCTACATGTGCTTTGTGGACTTGGAGAAGGCATTCGACCGTGTACCCCGGGAAGTCCTGTGGGGAGTGCTCAGAGAGTATGGGGTAACGGACTGTCTCATTGTGGCGGTCCGCTCCCTGTATAATCAGTGTCAGAGCTTGGTCCGCATTGCCGGCAGTAAGTCGGACACGTTTCCAGTGAGGGTTGGACTCCACCAAGGCTGCCCATTGTCACCGATTCTGTTCATAACCTTTATGGACAGAATTTCTAGGCGCAGTCAGGGCGTTGAGGGTATCTGGTTTGGTGGCTGCAGGATTAGGTCACTGCTATTTGCAGATGATGTGGTCCTGATGGCTTCATCTTGCCAAGATCTGCTGCTCTCACTGGATCGATTCGCAGCCGAGTGTGAAGCGACTGGGATGGGAATCAGCACCTCCAAGTCCGAGTCCATGGTTCTCTCCCGGAAAAGGGTGGAGTGTCATCTCCGGGTTGCCGAGGAGATCTTGCCCCAAGTGGAGGAGTTCAAGTACCTCGGAGTCTTGTTCACGAGTGAGGGAAGAGTGGATCGTGAGATCGACAGGCGGATCGGTGCGGCGTCTTCAGTAATGCGGACGCTGTATCGATCCGTTGTGGTGAAGAAGGAGCTGAGCTGGAAGGCAAAGCTCTCAATTTACCGGTCGATCTACGTTCCCATCCTCACCTATGGTCATGAGCTTTGGGTCATGACCGAAAGGACAAGATCACGGGTACAACCGGCCGAAATGAGTTTCCTCCGATGGGTGGCGGGGCTCTCCCTTAGAGATAGGGTGAGAATCTCTGTTATCCGGGGGGATCTTAAAGTAAAACCGCTGATCCTCCACATCAAGAGGAGCCAGATGAGGTGGTTCGGGCATCTGGTCAGGATGCCACCCGAACACCTCCCTAGGGCACATCCGACCGGTAGGAGGCCAAGGGGAAGACCCAGGACACGTTGGGAAGACTATCTCTCCCGGCAGGCCTGGGAACGCCTCGGGATCCCCCGGGAGGAGCTGGACAAAGTGGCTGGGGAGAGGGAAGTCTGGGCTTCCCTGCTTAGGCTGCTGACCCCGCAACCCGACCTCGGATAAGCGGAAGAAGTTGGATGGATGGATTGATGGATGGAGTGAGCACTGACGCTCGGAGCTGTGGAGAGAGATCCTGTTTACTGTGGACTGTGTGTGACGCCCTGTTATTTTTGTTTCCATTCAAAAAAAGGTGAATAAAGTGTGTGCCTCACTACAAAAGACACAACGCAGAACAGTGACTGTTACATATACATTATATATTATACATTACATGTGTTACATATGTTACATGACGTTTCAGTCTTTCAGGCGAAGAAAGGACGAAAGTGTATACATCTGGTCACTTGGCCAGTGTTGATATTCTGTCATCACAGTTTTCTTAACCAGAGGGGGGCAGTGTCATGCTCTCACTGAATGTAGGACCTTCAGGGTGTCCATCTTTCCTCAAAGAGAGCAAAAAAGTCTTAATATGGAGGTTTGAGGGGTGGTTACTAATAATGAAACGTTAATAACATAAAAACTATAATAATTAGACAAAAACATTTTGCAGCACAAACATAGCACAAACGAATGGCAATGTTATGTTCATATGTGCAACGATATCAATACTGACTGCTACATACTGTATAAAACAAGTTATGGTAAGCATAAAATCTTTGTTTATTGAAACTATTTTCCTTAAAATACACGCTCAGGCTACAAAGTGAGTTTTATCTGATTACTCGTTTAATCGAACAGAATAATCAATAGATTACTAAAATAATCGATAGTTGCAGCCCCACTTTTGTGTGTTCATGTGGAAATACGTGTTGCTTTGTTTATTAATAGAAACTACATTTTAATATAACAATTAAAAGTACACTGTTGATAATTAATAACTATAATGATCTAATTTTAATCTATTTTATTCTATTTTAATGCAAACAGGTTAGTAGGGCAATTTAAATGTTGATGATATGCATTTTTTTTTTAGAAAAAATGAAGGTTATGACAAACAGAAAATCTTTGTTTTTGAAACTATTTTACTTAAAATACACATTGAGGCTACAAAGTGAGTTTTATCTGATTACTCGATTAATCGGACAAAATAATCAATAGATTACTAAAACAATTGATAGTTGCAGCCTTACTTTTGTCTGTTCGTGTGGTAATACATGTTAATTTATTTATTAATAAAATTAACATATTTAATGTAACAATTAAGAGTACACTGTAATAATTATAATTATCTAATTTTAATCTTTTTTTATTTAATTTTTTAATGCACAAATGTGAGTAGTGCAATTTAAGTTTTAATGATGTGCATTTCTTAGAAAAAAAATAAAATATTTGTTTATTGTAACTATTTTCATTAAAATACACATTGAGGCTACATGGTGAGTTTTATCCGTTTACTCGAACAAAATAATCAATAGATTACCCAAATAATCGATAGTTGTAGCCTTACTTTTGTGTGTTCCTGTGGTAATACAGGTTAATTTGTTTAATAATACAATCTAAATGTTTAACATAATTAAGAGTATGCTATAATACTGTCAAGTTGTGATATGTTGTTTTCTTGCACTTCTGAGTATCATTTGCGAGTATGCATTCATTTCAGTTTGTTCTATGTCTGTTGCCGTAGTCAGGAAGTAGCCTTTGCCATTAAGTTGAATGTGCCAATCTTATCTTATGTTGAGTCCTACAAAGTGTTTGTACTGTAAGTATTGTACTTATCACACACCAGCTGTTGTGCATCTTAGTTGTGGTTTTCACAAACAAATGTGTAGGTGTTGAAATCGCCATGTAAAACCGCTAATGCTAATCCGTAGCATGCATATGGCATATCCAGTGTAAATTAGCTTTGAGCCGTGTTTTGAATAATGGCGTTACATAACATTGTTATTTCAACTAGTAGCGAGTGATCTAGTTAACTGCTTTTTTTGTGTTACAACTTCATTCCTGAGACGTCTGATGTAACGCGGCACACTGCTTCTCATGTGGTTGTATGTCAACAAGACAGCGTCAGAAGCACAGCTAGTTCAAAGCAGGAAATAACGTTTTAGTAATGAAAGTAACAACCAGCACTGCTCTAAAATGTACTTGATATAAAAAAAAAAAGGAGGCAACATCACACAGCAAACAACGCACAACATGTAAGTACACACGCTCGTACACACAATACCCCACAATGACAATGTGAAAAAGTATTTTTTAGAAACGTTTGCAAATGTATTAAAAACAAAAAACTGAATACTACAGGGTATTTTAACAACATATGCTAACAGTGTCGCCCTGATAATATAGCTATGTGCGGACGTGCCTGCGCCCCACTAGAGTCTCGATACATCCGCACCCCTTCCTGCCCCTGCGGATACTCCCCTTACATTGGCACTCATTATCATCGATATCCCAGGCAATTAGCACCGATGGCGCCTTCCATCTTGCTATGGCTCCACCGCTACCATCTGCCAGCCGCCACACGCAAGCCTAATGAATTATATAGCAACTGCAAAATATCCTTATGTGCATAATATGGTGTGGCTCTCGCTGAGCCTAAACTTAGGCGATCGGGGAGGATAATGACGGCAATATCATGCAATATTAAAGCGCGTGGAAAGGGAGAGGGTTTGAAAAAACAACAACACGTGTTTTGTAATGTGCTGGACTATTAGTGCAATCGTTGTGTTTATTCCAAGATTTGTAAAGGTCGACTAAGGAGGAACATATAATGTTTGTTCATTGCTATGGGGGTGGTAATAACGCAGTAGTATTGCAATATGTTGCAAAAAATAAAGAAAAAATTGAACAGGGGTGTCCAAAGTGTGGCCCGTAGCTAATTTTTCAACGGCTCAATTGTTAGCATTTTTTTGTTGCTAATTTTGCAAGTATACACCTCAGCGTCAAATATTTTGCTTCTTGACGAATGATAACTGTTAGCATGCTAACATTAGTATGCTAGCTTTTTTTTTTTTTAGCTGATTATTTTAGGTTGACACCTCAGTCATATTTTTGTCCTTGATGCATGCTAACGTTAGCGTGCTACCAAATGCGTGGGTTCTCTCCGGGTAATCCGGCTTCCTCCCACCGCCAAAAACATGCACCTGGGGATAGGTTGATTGGCAACACTAAATTGGCCCTAGTGTGTGAATGTGAGTGTGAATGTTGTCTGTTTATCTGTGTTGGCCCTATGATGAGGTGGCGACTTGTCCAGGGTGTACACCGCCTTCCGCCCGAATGCAGCTGAGATAGGCTCCAGCACCCCCTGCGACCCCAAAAGGGACAAGCGACAGAAAATGGATGGATGGATGGATGGATATATATATATATATATATATATATATATATATATATATATATATATATATATATATATATATATATATATATAGTGGTTAGTGTCCGCCCTGAGATCGGTAGGTTGTGAGTTCAAACCCAGAGTCATACCAAAGACTATTGTCATGATTCGTGGCCGGATCATGTTTTGTTTAGTTATGTTCTGTTAGTTTTGGACTCCCTAAGTTCCTGTTTTGTGCACCTCTGGGTTTGTTTTGGTTTCTATGGGGATTAATTGGCTTCACCTGCCTCTGGTTAATGGTCGGCACGCTCACCTGCAGGCGACCACCAATCAGAGAGATATTTATTCACCTTTCTCGCCATGCTCAGTCTGGCTTCATTGTTTGCTGCATGCAACAGTCACGTTGGTATTCCTGTTTTCTGGCTAATGATTCCTGTGCTAAGTTTTGGTTCTTTAGCTTCTCATGCGAACGCTTTCATTTTGTTTGGTTCCTGTCTTTTTGTAAATTGGATGATTTGAGGAATAAATCATATCCTACCTTCACGCTTTCGTCCGTAGTTGTCCGTTCTGCATCTGGGAGGAACGACTTCGCAGTAAGTTGCACCCACACGTGACAACTATAAAAATGGGACTTATTACCTCCCTGCTTGGCATTCAGCATCAAGGGTTGAAATTGGGGGTTAAATCACCAAAAATGATTCCCAGGCGCGGCCACCGCTGCTGCCCACTGCTCCCCTCACCTCAAGGGTGATGGGTCAAATACAGAGAATATGCAGAGAATAATTTCGCCACACTTAGTGTGTGTGTGTGATATTCATTGGTACTTTAACTTATCTATATATATATATATATATATATATATATATATATATTAGAGATGCGCAGTTTGCGGGCACAACCGCGGAGTCCGCGGATTATCCGCGAATCGGGCGGATGAAATCTAAAAAAATTAGATTTTATCAGCGGGTCGGGTCGGGTCGGGCGATTGAAATTTAAAAAAATTAGATTTTAAATAGATTCAGGCGGGTGGCAGTTAAACCAATTCGGAAATATATATACATAGTTAAATGTTGTTACCCACATACGAAAAACGAGCAGGCACCTGCTGCATATGCCACAACAGAAGAAAAAAAAAAAAGAGATGGACACTTTTACGGAGCGGAGAAGGCCCCCGACGCCTCGCCGGGGTCCGGGACCGAGGCCCCTTCCCCCGAGAGGGCCCCACCGGGAGCCGTAGCTGAGGCGATCCGCGAGAAGGGCCCGACGCACGTCCAGGGTCACCACCGCGCCCACCGCACCGACACCCCGCCTCGTCCGCCTTCGCCGCGGCCGGCGTCACGCGCAGCAGGTAAGCAGCTTACCTGCCCGCCACCCCCGTGGCCGGGGGCTCGTAACAGGGGTCACTCCGCGCGCTCCGCCCGCGCAGCTTACCTGCCCGCCACCCCTGTTGCCGGGGGCGCGTAACAGGGGTCACTCCGCGCGCAGTGCGCTCACGAAAGGGGTGGGGCTCACCCTGGTTGATATAGACAGCAGCTAGGACGGTGGCCATGGAAGTTGGAACCCGCTAAGGAGTGTGTAACAACCCACCTGCCGCATCAACTAGCCCTGAAAATGGATGGCGCTGGAGCGTCGGGCCCATACCCGGCCGTCGCCGGCAGCGAGACGCGCTTGGAGGTGCGCTCAGCGCGGCTCCCATATGATTGCGCACTGGTGTGCGTCTGGGTCGTGACAGCGTGGCACGCGAATGCTGCATTGGATTAGTCTCTTTTCTTTAACAGGCAAAAGCTTTATAACCTCACTAATGCCTTGCATCGTCTATATTAGATATATAACAACGGGCGGGTGCGGGCGGATGGCGGGCGGATGCGGTTCTGATCAAATGTTAGATCGGGTGGATTGCGGATGGTTGACGACTTTCTGATGCGGTTGCGGATGAAATAATTGCCTATCCGCGCATCTCTAATATATATATATACAGTGACGTGCAGTCAATAGAAAGTCATGGAAAAGAAAGAAAATGTAAAAAGAAAAAAAAAAAATTAAATTGTTATATGTATCCAGTGATTATACTATAAAGTTGTTTTCCATTTAACTTCACCCGTTTTAGATTATTTTTATTCAAAATCGCTGAATTTTCACATTTGCCGTTCAAATACTGAGAAGAGACTGTGCGGTGAACAGCAGCCAGTTGAGGCACGTCACTCAGTGCCTCAACATGGATTCCGGACTCGGCTAACTGCTGGCCTGCTGTGCAGTGAGACTGTATTGCTATATGAATTATATTATGCATTTCCATAGTTTAGTTAGCTGAGGTATATAATGTACAGTGTATTTTGTCAACAACTGTATGTGTGTAACGTATTTCTTGTGCTGAGCGATCATAAAACGGCTGCAAAAGACGCACTGGCTGAGGCTCCAGTAATCCCACCTCCTGCACCCCCGCCGTAGAATTGTTATATCAACTAAAGCCCACACTTAAACTTTCCATGTGCAAGATTGAATCTATTTAAAAAAGTTATTTCATAAGAAGCCAAAAAGTGCAAAAACAATAATGTTCGTGTTGGAGGAGTTGTGAATGACTGCAGGGCCACAACATTAGGTACACCTTTAGACTGCAGGTGTATCTAATTCACAACTCCTCCAACACGAACATTATTGTTTTTGCACTTTTTGGCATCTTATTAAATAACTTTTGTAACCTATTTTCATGGGCTTTCCTCTTTGTGATGTTAAGTTCCTGTTATGCGCTGTTATACAGTATATGCCTTGAGCTCTTATTTTGAAGGCGCTAAGAGCGGAAGTGATGACACGGAGTGGAGCGGAGGTTTTTGAAAGAAGGTAAATAAAGTGGTCCTTGTGTAAACTGGAGCCTCCGTGTTTGTTATTTTGTAGTTTCATACAGTATAGGCGACATTTATAAACCCTCGGTTACACTTTTTTAAATAGATTCAATCTTGCACGTGGAAAGTTTAAGTGAGGGCTTTAGTTGCGCCGCATGGACTTAATTTATTAGTAAAGGTAAGACCATAGTAATCATTTTTGGTGATTTAACCCCCAATTCCAACCCTTGATGCTGAGTGCCAAGCAGGGAAGAATGCTGGTATGAGCTTTTAAACATAACCCGTTAACTGCTGCCAATCAAATGGTGAATAAGATACTCTTTAGGGTTCATATGTTTGTAAATCTGACTGTGATGAAGTCAGTGCCTCACCAGCCATCAACCTCACCGCACGTCACTGAGATATATATATATATATATATATATATATATATATATATATATATATATATATATATATATATATATATATATATATATATATATATATATATTAGTACTTGACGCATGTTACAGTTAACATTTTAGCATGTGAACATTAGCATGCTTTCGTTCGTGAAAAAGTTGTATCAGGGTGCCTTTAATTTGAACCCTCAAACCTTTGCGGCCAACATGCGATTCGATGCGTTCATGAATAAATCAATTTATAATTAATAATCCACTAAAATAATTAAACACTCTCATAACTTCGTTGATGAATTATTTTCTGGTGGGGAACGTTAGAAAAGGTTTGATCAAGTAAAATGAGTCAAACAGAGAACAATGGTAGCTATGCAAAACTATAAACTATTTATTATTTACCCTCTCAAAAGTACTTATGCTGTCTTCAGGTTGAAGTGCAGTGGTAGTGGTCACAATAATTAATGAAGTTAAGCTTGTGGCGCTGTGAATTAAATGATGCGAACACTTTTGTTACTGAATACGTTCACGTCGTGCATGTACAATGGTTAAAAAAAACTGCAACTTTTTAATATTTTAACAAGGGATGTCCTCATACAACTTTTTCACCTCCAATACTGACATTGAAGCCTTGAGTATTGACCATCCATCCATCTTCATCCGCTTATCCGAGGTCGGGTCGCGGGGGCAACAGCCTAAGCAGGGAAGCCCAGACTTCCCTCTCCCCAGCCACTTCGTCCAGCTCTTCCCGGGGGATCCCGAGGCGTTCCCAGGCCAGCCGGGAGACATAGTCTTCCCAAAGTGTCCTGGGTCTTCCCCGTGGCTTCCTACCGGTCAGACGTGCCCTAAACACCTCCCTAGGGAGGTGTTCGGGTGGCATCCTGACCAGATGCCCGAACCACCTCATCTGGCTCCTCTCGATGTGGAGGAGCAGCGGTTTTGCTTTGAGCTCCCCCCCGGATGGCAGAGCTTCTCACCTATCTCTAAGGGAGAGATCCGCCACCCGGCGGAGGAAATTCATTTCGGCCGCTTGTACCCGTGATCTTGTCCTTTCGGTCATAACCCAAAGCTCATGACCATAAGTGAGGATGGGAACGTAGATTGATCGGTAAATTGAGAGCTTTGCTTTCCGGCTCAGCTCCTTTTTCACCACAACGGATCGATACAGCGTCCGCATTACTGAAGACGGCGCATCGATCCGCCTGTGGATCTCACGATCCACTCTTCCCCCACTCGTTAACAAGACTACGAGGTACTCGAATCACTCCACTTGGGGCAGGGTCTCCTCGGCAACCCGGAGATGGCACTCCACCCTTTTCCGGGCAAGAACCACGGACTCGGACTTGGAGGTGCTGATTCTCATCCCAGTCGCTTCACACTCAGAGCTGAAGATCCTGGCCAGATGAAGCCATCAGGACCACATCATCTGCAAAAAGCAGAGACCTAATCCTGCAGCCACCGAGCAATTCTGTCCATAAAAGTTATGAACAGAATCAGTGACAAAGGGCAGCCTTGGCGGAGTCCAACTCTCACTGGAAACGTGTCCGACTTACTGCCGGCAATGCGGACCAAGCTCTGACACTTCTCCAAGTCCACAAAGCACATGTAGACTGGTTGGGAAAACTGCCATGCAACCTCAAGGACCCTGTCGAGACTATAGAGCTGGCCCACAGTTCCACGACCAGGACGAAAACCACACTGTTCCTACTGAATCCGAGGTTCGACTATCCGGCGTAGCCTCCTCTCCAGTACACCTGAATAGACTTTACCGGGAAGGCTGAGGAGTGTGATCCCACTATAGTTAGAACACACCCTCCGGTTCCCCTTCTTAAAGAGAGGAACCACCCCCCCGGTCTGCCAATCCAGAGGTACCGCCTCCGATGTCTACGCGATGCTGCAGAGTCTTGTCAACCAAGACAGGCCCACAGCATCCAGGGCCTTAAGGAACTCCGGGCGGGTCTCAACCACCCCCAAGGCCGTGCCACCGAGGAGCTTTTTAACTACCTCAGCAACCTCAGCCCCAGAAAGAGCCCACCACAGATTCCAAAAGCTCTGGAAGACGTGTTGGTGGGATTGAGGAGGTCTTCGAAGTATTCCCTCCACCGATCCACAACATCCGCAGTCGAGGTCAGCAGAACACCATCCTCACCATACACGGTGTTGATAGTGCACTGCTTCGCCTTCCTGAGGCGGCGGATGGTGGTCCAGAATTGCTTTGAAGCCGTTCCGGAAGTCGTTTTCCATGGCTTCCCCAAACTCCTCCCATGTCCGAGTTTTTGCCTCCGTGACCGCTGAAGCCGCATACCGCTTGGCCTGTCGGTACCTGTCCGCTGCCTCAGGAGTCCTATGAGCCAAAAGAACCCGATAGGACTCCTTCTTCAGCTTGACGGCATCCCACACGGCCGGTGTCCACCAACGGGTTCTAGGATTACCGCCACGACAGGCACCAACTACCTTGCGGCCACAGCTCCATTCAGCCGCCTCGACAATAGAGGTGCGGAACATGGTCCACTCGGACTCAATGTCCAGCACCTCCCTCGTGACATGTTCAAAGTTCTTCCGGAGGTGGGAATTGAAACTCTCTCTGACAGGAGACTCTGCCAGACGTTCCCAGCAAACCCTCACAATGCATTTGGGCCTGCCAGGTCTGTCCGGCATCCTCCCCCACCATCGCAGCCAACTGATTGGTAGAAAGCTATGCCCCTCTCTTCACCCGAGTGTCCAAAACATGAGGCCGCAAATCCGATGACACAACTACAAAGTCGATCATGGAACTGCGGCCTAGGGTGCCCTGGTGCCAAGTGCACATATGTACACCTTTATGTTTGAACATTGTGTTCGTTATGGACAATATGTGACGGGCACAAAAGTCCAATAACAAAACACTACTCGGGTTCAGATCCGGGCGGCCATTCTTCCCAATCACGCCCCTCCAGGTTTCACTGTTGTTGCCAATATGAGCGTTGAAGACCCCCAGTAGAACGAGGGAATCACCCGGGGGAGCACTCTCAAGTACTCCCTCGAGTGAATCCAAAAAGGATGGGTACTTTGAGCTGCCGTTTGGCGCGTAAGCGCAAACAACAGTCAGGGCCTGTCCCCCCACCCGAAGGTGGAGGGAAGCTACCCTCTCGCCCACTGGGTTGAACTCCAACGTGCAAGCTCTGAGTCGGGGGGCAACAAGAATTGCCACCACAGCCCGTCGCCTCTCACTGCTGGCAACGCCAGAGTGGAAGAGAGTCCAGCTCCTCTCGAGAGAACTGGTTCCAGAGCCCTTGCTGTGCGTCGAAGTGAGTCCGACTATATCTAGCCAGAACTTCTACACCTCGCGCACTAGCTTCGGCTCCTTCCCCTCCAGCGAGGGGACGTTCCATGTCCCAAGAGCTAGCTTCTGTAGCCGAGGATCGGGCCGCCAAGTGCCCTGCCTTCGGCTTCTGCCCAGCTCACATTGCACCCAGCCTCTATGGCCCCTGCTATGGGTGGTGAGCCCTTTGGAGTGGGGACACACATTGCCTTTTTGGGCTGTGCCCGGCCGGATCCCATGGAGACAGGCCCGGCCACAAGGCGCTCGCCATAATGCCCCACCTCCGGGCCTGGCTCCAGAGGGGGGGCCCCGGTGAAATCTGGGTCCTTCGTTTTTATTTTTCATGGAGGTCTTCAAGCTGCTCTTTGTCTGATGCCTCACCTAGGACCAGTTTGTCTTGGGAGACCTTACCAGAGGGCATAAATCCCCCGGACAACATAGCTCTCAGGATCATTGGGACACGCAAAATCCTCTACCACGATAAGGTGGCAGCTCAGAAAGTAGGAGTATTGGCCAATACTGATATGTATCTGATGCGATATCGGCAGGAATCATACATGACTAAATCCTTAAGAAAAAATGACATTAACGACAAAATAGAGGAAAACACAAATAAGCCACGTGAGCTCTGGAAAATCCTCAACAACCAGCTTCCTGGCTGCAGCCAGAAACTTAAAACCAGACTCACCAACATCAACATCAAGGAGGGCGACTCCCTCATTACATACAAACTGGAGACTTAACACATTTTTTAACCAGCATAGCCACAACTCTAGTTAACAAGCTGTCCCACCACTCTGGTCGCTTTGGTGTAGAACACATTAAAGCCTACTACAGAAAGCTAGGAGTATTCAACAACGATTTCAAATTAGAAATGGTCTCAGCTGACGAGGTGCTCCAAAAATTGAGCACGCTCCACCCAAACAAGGCCACCAGTCTTGACAATATCCCCTCCAGATTCCTCAGGGACTCTGCCACCACCATTACCCTAATCATCACACACATAATAAACCTCTCAATTAAACAAGGCCAAGTACCAAAAGATTTCAAGATAGCAAGAGTATCTCCCCTTTTTAAAAAAAGGAAGCAAATTAGAACCTGGTAACTACCAACCTGTTTCTATTCTCAGTTCAATTTCGAAAGTACTGGAAAAAATAGTTTATGAACAGGTTGATAAATACCTTGCCACTAAGAAACTCATGTGCAAATTCCAATCCGGCTTCAGAACTAACCACTCCACTGACACATGCCTTCTCTATCTGACCGACCACATCTAACATGAAGTGAACGCCGGCAAATACTGCGGCATGGTCATGCTGGACATTCAGAAGGCCTTTGACACCGTTAACCACGCTATACTGTTGAATAAGCAATCGGATACATTTGATAAAACCTCATCGAGCTGGATGCAATCTTACTTGGAGGGGAGGAAACAGGTGGTAGAGGTGAACGGCACCGTGTCCCCCCCCCTCTCAGTAAGCTGTGGAGTCCCCCAGGGCAGTATATTAAGGCCTTTACTGTTCCTAATATACGTAAACAACATGTCATCAGCATGCGACTGTGAAATGTTCCTGTTTGCGGATGACTCGGCCCTGCTGGTATCCGGCAAGGACAAGTCACAGGTGGAAAAAATCCTCAGTGCCGAACTCTGTAGTATTTGCACCTGGCTCGCTGACAATAAGCTATCCATACATTTAGGTAAAACGGAATCCATCCTATTTGGGTCCCAAATCAACTTTAAGAAAGTCAGTGACTTCACTATTAGAGTGGGTGACATTGTTATCACCAGGAAAGATGAGGTCACCAACCTAGGTTCCATTCTAGAGGCTAAACTTTCCTGTGATAAAATGGCAACCAAGGTAATCAAAAAGGTCAACCAACGAACAAGATTTCTCTACAGAATCTCCTCTCTGGTCAACAAAAGCACCATGAAGATTCTAGCAGGAACTCTCATTCAACCCTTTTTCGATTACGCATGCACCTCCTGGTACCCCAGCACCTCCAAAACCCTCAAATCTAGACTCCAAACATCCCAGAACAAGCTAGTCAGGACCTCCACCCCAGATCACACCTCACTCCTACCCACTTCTCCAAAGTGGGCTGGCTCAGGATGGAGGACAGAGTAAAACAACTTGCATTGAGCCCAGTCTATAAAATTTGCTACACCTCTCTGATACCGAAGTATTTGTCAAACTACTTCCATAACGTAAATGACCGCCATAACCACAACACCAGGAGGAGCTCCACAAACCATGTTAAACCCAGATTCCGATCTAACAAAGGTCTTAACTCATTCTCCTTCTATGCCACATCAATATGGAATGCACTCCCAACAGGTGTAAAAGAAAGTGCATCTCTACCCTCCTTCAAAACCGCACTAAAAGAACACCTCTAGGCAACTAACCCTAGACTAACACCCTCCCCCCACCACATCCCACCTCCCCGGATTGTAATTAATCAAATGTAAATAATCAAATGTATATACTTTGTTGGGAACTCGCATGGCTGCCGTTTGTGTGACCCCAAGATGCAAGAACCAGGAGGAGGATGAGCAGGTAAGATTACTTTAATTAACATCAACAGAGAAATGAAAGCAGTCTTGCATGAACGTTCCAACATAAATAGTTTATCATCGAGCACTGAGGAGTGCTCGAGTGAAAACATAAATAGACATGCTGATTGGCAGCAGGTGTGGACCGGCTGTCAATCAATGGCAGGTGGGGAGAAAACAGTGCTCCGCGTAACAAACAGGAAATTTAACAAAATAAGAGCACTGACAGGAAGTAATACAAAAACAAGGAAAACCAACAGAAATTAAGTGACCGATCGTCACATACTTGTTCTTATGCTTTCTGAGCTCACTATAATCCCTGCTCGCTGTACATATCCTACGAAGTCAGACCCACACTGTTTCAATGTCCATTTCTCAGATTATATTATTGTTGATGACTGAAGTGGTGATATCAACCAAACCTGCAATCTAGTAATAAAAGTCTCAATCAATCAATCAACATGCTTGTATTATTTCGTAATGTGGAATGTGAGAAAAGGTTTGATCAAGTAAAATGAGTCAGAGAACAATGGTAGCTATGAAAAACACTAACCTATTTATTGTTAACCAGCTGGAATGGACTGATGCAGTCTTTAAGATGAAGTGGAGTGAAAATTGTTTTTGGCGACACATAGCAATCACAATAATTCATTAATTTTAGTTCATGACACAGTAAGTCAAATGATGCAGACACGTATGTTACTTGGAGACTTTGTATGTGTAAGCAATATGCAACTATGATTATTTGATACTGTGACAAATGTATCATATGTGCTGTTTTACACTGCAATTTGTTAATTAATTATTACGTATGTTAAGTTTGTGTGCTATTGTGTGGTTAGCTGTTGTGTAGCTGCTAGCTCATGTTAGCCTAAAGCCAAAAGACAACCTTGTGTGCTTATTAGAGAACATTCAGACGTTAACTGTCGAGCTTTGCACAAATAAAGCAGGATTGCTTGTATTGCACATGATGTCACACCCAAGTAAACACGCTGCAGCACTGCTTGTATCGCACATGATATCACACACAAGTCAACTCGCTGCAGGACTGCTTGTATCGTACATGATGTCACACACAAGTCAACACGCTGCAGGACTGCTTGTATCGCACATAATATCATACACAAATCAACACGCTGCTGGACTGCTTGTATCGTGCATGATGTCACACCCAAGTCAACACACTGCAGGACTGCTTGTATTGCACTTGATATCACACCCAGGTCAACAACATGCTGTAGGACCGCTTGTATTGCCCATGATATCACACACAAGTAAACACGCTGCAGGACCGCTTGTATTGCACATGATATCACACCCAGGTAAACGCGCTGCAGGACTGCTTGTATCGCACATGATATCACACATAAGTCAATGCGCTGCACGACTGCTTGTATTGCACATGATATGCACACAAGTCAACACGCTGCACGACTGCTTGTATCACACATGATATTACACACATACAATCCTATACTTTTTTTTGTTTTGACTGATATCGGACTCATATTCGATTTAAGACTGGTTTTCCAGAGTTCTGAGTGGGCTCTGAGGCCATCTTCAACAGGTGCACATCATGTGTGGCCCCTTTATGATGTCATCACTGGTTGACTTCCTAACAACCACAGTTGTGCTTCACATACAAATGTTCTATTTATGAATTGGACTATAAAGCATTATTTTATGAATGTATTAACATTAATTCGAGGCATGAAGTCATAAACTGCTCTTGGCTCATTTGTCGGCCTTTACGCCGCTGCGCAGCTAGCTAAGTAATATGTTGCAACTTAATGTTAAGAACCAGGCTTTGTTGGCTCCTGCTGCATAGGGGGCCTCATAAAAGCAATGGTGCAGCTGAGGACAATTCTCCTTCCTCTGCTCCACTTGCAGATGCTGCACATCACCATGCCCCCCTTCCCCCTTGCTCCCCCCACACGTCTTACTCGTTGTCTCTGTCTTTCGTTCATGCCCCTTTCATAATTCATAGCCCGCCCTGCCTTCTTCCTCCGTCCTCTTTTCCGTCACTTCTTCCACCGACACTGGAGAAAACAGACAGGAGGTAACATAACAACATCTGAAACATAAACGTCATTATTAACCAGCATAAATGTTCTGTAACGTTTCCTGTGGAATATGTGCTGCATCTCACCAGTCCGACAGTCGGTGGATCTGTGGTTTTTTTTTGACATAATGAATACTCATTCATTGCTTTTTTATAAAGAAACCTGGAAGAGTAAAACACACACAACACAAATGTTGTTTATTAAAACGGCTGTATGACTATGCTCTTATCATGTTGTATTACTTTATTGCAATAATTTCACAAAATCATTGCTCCCAAAAAAAAGAGGAATAAACCATAATAACAGTAAATGTCATATAAATAAAATTATACATACATATAAATAAATATAAGTAATAGTAATAAAACACTAACAAAATAGGTACATAAAAAGCAAATAGATAAATAATAAATAAAATAAATAATAATTAAACACAAAACATTGTTCCATCTCAACAGTGAAAGAAAAGCCCGTCATTTATTTTTTCATTACTTTATTGCAATAATTTCATAATAATACACAATATGTTGACTTTTATTATTGCCCTTTAAATATATATATATATATATATATATATATATATATATATATATATATATATATATATATATTAATATTACAGTGAATGTCATATATATAAAAAATACTAATAATAGATACAATAATTAATAAGTATATTAACAAATAAATTAATTAATAGACAAATATTAGTCACACATAACAAACACAAGTAAGTACAAAAAAAATGTTATAGATAAATTGTAGTCGTACAAAACAAACAAACAAAAAAATACTCCCATCTCAACAGTGGAAAAAATACCCCCCATATTAATTCTTTAGTATTCATTTGTTCATACTTTATTGCAAAAATTCCACAAATGTATACAAAATATTGACCTTTAACATTGCACCACCTTAAAAAAAAAAAAGGAATAAACAATAATTACAGTGAAAGTCATATATTAAAAATATATGACTTTTAAAAATAAATAAAAATAAGTACAGAAAAAAAAGATAAATAATGTAAATAAAAAACAAAACAAATATTGGTACATAAAAAATGTATAGATAAATAATAGTCGTACAAAACAAACAAACAAAACAAATCATCCCATCTCAGCAGTGGACAAAATGCCCCAATTATTATTTTTTTGTTATTTATTTTTTCATTACTTTTTTGCAACAATTTTACAAAATATTGACCTTTAACATTGCCCCCGCCTCCTTTAAAAGAAAAAAAGGAATAAACAATAATCACAGTGAATATCATAATTTTGTTAAAAAAAAAATAAAAAATAATAATAAATACAATTTTTTTTAAAGTACAGAAAAAATAAATAGATAAATAATGTAAATTAAAAAAAAAAAATCACACATGCAGTTTGTACAGAAGTAAAAATAATAGATACATAGTAGTCGTACAAAACAAACAAGTAAAAAATATTTCCATCTCAACACTGTCAACAATGCCTCTCTTATTAATTTGTATTTATTTATTTTATTCATTACTTTATTGGAATAATTTCACAAAATTATACAATATATTGACCATTAACAAAGCAATAATTACAGTGAATGTCATATATATATATATATATATATATATATATATATATATATATATATATATATATATATATATATATATATGCCTGCAGCAACATAGATAATAAGTCTGAAACGACGGGGTCGCATGGTGATGCGGATGTTGTTCTCCCAGGGATGCAGACGGCTTCGGACACAGCTTGCAGGTAGGAAAATGATTTATTTTAAGACATAAATCATACGGTGAACAAACAAAAATGTGCTCATAGCACGGAAGGCAAAAACAAAGAGACTAGCGTGGGAGCTAGCAAGCAAAAATAGCATAGCGTGAAAAGCTAGCAGGAATCAAAATAGTCGTCATCCGTTGCATACAGCAAATTAGGAAGCCAGGCCAAGTGAGGCCAGGGCAAAGACTAAATAGCCCTCTGATTAGCGCCCGGGCAACAGGTGTGCGTCCCCAACACTAACCAGAGGCAGGTGAAAGCAATCTGCCGTCATGGCAACTGAAACAAACAAAACTCAAGGTGCTGAAAACACATGTGCCTCGAAAACATAAACAAACTATGATCCGGGCAGCGGATCATAACAGTACCCCCCTATAAAAGGACAGATTCCAGATGTCCCTTGAAACCAAAAAAACTAGAACCCAAAAAACAAGAAATAGTTAAAGAGTCAAGGGAGGGCGGAGGGAGGATTTGGTGGTGGGTCGCCAGGCCAAGTGTCCCCGAATCCACCGGGGAAGAGTCAGGTGGCGGCGGCGAATGGAATGCCGCTGCCGCAGGCGAGGCGGGCGACCACGGAAAGGCCACATTCGTGGCCGCCGAGAAGGTGGGCGTGAGTGGTGCCAGAAGTTCAGCAGCCGGAGAGTTCTCCGACAACGTCTTGGGTGTTGCTGCTGTTTGCGCCACTGGTGTACATTCACTGACCTCGAGAGCTGCATGCGGGCCCCAGATTTCCGCTTGCGCAGCCGGACAGCTCGAGGTCGCAGAGACGACGCCGTAGAAGCAGGAGCACGAGATGTAGTCGTCGCCGTGGAAGCAGGAAGAGACGTCGTCGCCGAGGAAGCAGGAAGAGACGTCGTCGTCGCCAGGAAGCAGGAGAAGTTGTCGTGGACGCGGCACCTGGTGCAGGTTCTGGTGCTAGCCTTGGAGCCGCGACTCGTGCTAGCCTCGGAGCAGGGACAGGAGCTGGTCTTGGAGCCGGTGCTGGTGTGAGAATCAGTCTTGGAGCCGGTGCTGGTGTGAGAATCAGTCTTGGAGCCGGTGCTGGTATGTGAACCAGTCTTGGTGCTGGTGTGGGAACCAGTCTTGGAGCCGGTGCTGGTGTGGGAACCAGTCTTGGAGCCGGTGATGGTGTGGGAACCAGTCTAGGTGCCGGTGCTGGTGTGAGAACCAGCCGAGGTGCCGGTGCTGGTGTGAGAACCAGCCGAGGTGCCGGTGCTGGTATGAGAACCAGCCGAGGTGCCGGTGCTGGTGTGAGAACCAGCCGAGGTGCCGGTACAGGAACCTGCCGTGGAACTTGGCGTGGTGGAGCTTGACGTGGTAGAGCTTGGCGTGGTGCAGGTACAGGAGGCGAAGCTTGGCGTGTCAGCTGAGGTGCAGGAAAAGGTGCAGATGCTAGCCGAGGGGCAGCTAGAGGTGGCCTAGCTGGCGGTTGTGGCTTAGCAGGCCGAAAAACCGGTGGTGGCGGCCGGGCAGGAGCTTGCGGCTTAGCACGCCGAAGGACTGGTGGCGGTGGCCGGGCAGGAGGTTGCGACTTAGCACGCCAAAGAACTGGTGGCGGTGGCCGGGACGGGGGTTGCGGCTTAGTTCACCAAAAAACTGGTGGCCGGGACGGAGGTTGCGCCTTAGCACGCCGAAAAACTGGTGGCGGTGGCCGTGCTGGGGGTTGCGGCTTGGCTGAGCGCAGTTGTGCCACTCAACTAGCACAGCTCCTAGCACTAGCCCCCCTCTCAAGACGCGGATACCGGACGCGCTCCTTGCGGTTTGGAACCGTCTTCAAGGGTGGGTGGAGGGAGGTCAGGAGAAGGGCAGAATCCTCCCCTCTAAATTGTCCAAAATGTCTATTCTTACCCCCCACTTGAGACTGGGTGGGAGCACAGGGGGAAAAATATATGTGCAGTGGGCGGAGCAATAGTCACTGGGGGCAGAACCAAAGTCACTGGAGGTAGAGCTTGAAAGTCAGAAAGTGACTGGGACTGACTAGACTTACATTCAACAAAAATGTCCTGATAATGTTTTATCTTGGAATTAAAGTCATTTGGAAGTGGCTGACAGAAAGAAGCAGAAGATATGGAAAAAAAATCTTGATCTATGACGTCATCTGAAGTGGGCGGGGTTACCTCCTCAGGGGGCGCCAATGGAATGACGTCATCGTAGCCGCTGTCCAGGTGACTGACAGCCCAGTGGGGAAACTGTTTGACAAAGTGGTCAATTGGATTGCCAAACATCTGAGAAGGGGAAGCTTGGGCTGCATGTAGCTTGCTTCGGTCCGGGGGAAGAGCTTGCGGGAGCGGCGCGTCTTGACGGCGAGGGAAAGACCTTCTGGCCGGCTTCCGTCTTTGCCGGCGCGCCCGGTACTACGGTGTGCCGGTGATGTCTTCCGACCAGAGGGAGTCGATGGGGATAAGAGAGCCTCCAGCTCCCCACATGAGATTCGACCTCTCCTCCGTCAAATAGCGAAGTGTCTCGGCTTCCATCGCTCGCAACACCATGAGCGTACCTTCATCCATCTCCTAAATAACCGTTGCGGGAGAATTGTAATCTGCTGGCTTCCTACTGAAACGACGGGGTCGCATAGTGATGCGGATGTTGTTCTCCCAGGGATGCAGACGGCTTCGGACACAGCTTGCAGGTAGGAAAATGATTTATTTTAAGACATAAATCATACGGTGAACAAACAAAAACGTGCTCATAGCACGGAAGGCAAAAACAAAGGGACTAGCGTGGGAGCTAGCAAGCAAAAATAGCATAGCGTGAAAAGCTAGCAGGAATCAAAATAGTTGTCATCAGTTGCATACAGAAAATTAGGAAGCCAGGCCGAGTGAGGCCAGGGCAAAGACTAAATAGCCCTCTGATTAGCGCCCGGGCAACAGGTGTGCGTCCAGAACACTAACCAGAGGCAGGTGTAAGCAATCTGCCGTCAAAGCAACTGAAACAAACAAAACTCAAGGTGCTGAAAACACATGTGCCTCGAAAACATAAACAAACTATGATCCGGGCAGCGGATCATAACCAAGTCAGTGTCTTTAAGTCTTCAACACGGGAGGTAAGAGGTGGCACTCTGGATTTTAACATCTTGTCCTGTGTATTTGGAAACATTCCCTCTGGAGTCATCCAGTGACTGCCGTGAATAGAGTGGCTGACAACAAGGGAAAGACCATGTGACTGCTGGAAAGACAGCTGACAGTAGGAAATAGACCCCACCGGGGCAGGCATGGGATAGCTACCCATATCGGAAGGATCCAATAAGTATTTTGGAGACACCCACCAATTGCTACAGACACAACTAAAGAGAGAACACCCCTAGAGTCTGCGAGAGCGGGGGCGGACAATGACTCATCAACGGATACCATGGTTTTAGACCCAAGAACGGAAAAGACTACGAGGAAGACTAGCACTGAACAAGAACCAGGCACAGCATTATCATCAACATTGGAGAAAAGGCTCCAGGTCTGTTCCTTTGGTTGGAAGAAAATAACATCTTCACGGAGGCTTGAAAATACATCAAGGAAAGAAAGGGTGCATGAGAGAAGGAAAACAGGGATCTCGCATTGATAAGTACTTCTTGAGAAGTAAATCAAATCAGTCGAATGAAGTCCAGCAACTGGAGTCTCACCAAAGCTTGCAGAACGTCAGCCTCCCTGAGGAACGAAACTCAAGCACATTGACAGATGCACAGTGCAGAGCCCATCCAGCCAAGGAAACCTGCAGTGGAAAAGAAGATCAGCGGGAGAAAACCTCGGGTGAAATGGTGGGGAGCCTCCCAAAAGAAAGAATGGGCAATCATAAACTCAGACCTAATCAGCATCCTACATGGACTAAAGGGCACAGTCGAAAGAAAGTTTGACAAGATGGGAGACATCATCCACAACTATGGGGCAGAACGATATGGAGCAAGATTCAAAACAGCAAAGGTAAGCACCACAATGCAAGTCCAGACGGCAGCAGGAGATAGAATGCCTGATTCGGGAGAGAAGACACCTTAAGAAGCAGTGGAGGAAGGCTTCAGACAGTGAGAAAGAAGGCATTAACAATCTCCAGGGAAACATCAAAAGCCGGTTAACAACACTAAGACGAGCAGAAAACCTGCGAAAACAGCGGAAAAAGAAAGAACGTGCAAGATCAAGTTTTTTCAAGGACCCCTTTAAATTTGTGAAATCACTTTTCACTGAAGAAAAGGGGGGAAACCTAAAAATGTCTAAGCAGGAGCTGGAGAAACATCTGGGAGAAATGTTTGTGGATGACAAGACGAACGTGCAGACAGCTATTCCATCGGACATCCGACCAATTGAACAACCACAACACCAGATGGACATTAGCCCCCCAAAGTGGAGTGAAGTGGAGAAAGCAGTTAAGCGGGCGAGAGCATCATCAGCCCCAGGGCCAAATGGAGTTCCGTATCGACTCTACAAGAGTGCCCCTGATGTACTTCGCTTCCTGTTGCGGCTAATGAGGGTGGCTTGGGAGAAGTGAATCATACTCAAAGCATGGCGTAGGGCCGGAGGAGTCTTGATTCCCAAGGAAAAGGAATCTACAGATATCAGCCATTCCGCCCCATCAGCCTCCTCAATGTAAAGGGTATGATTTTCTTCAGCCTAACAGACGTGTGGATACCTCAGTCCAAAAAGCAGGAATCCCAGGGTTCTCCAGATGCCTCGAACACACCAGCATAATCTGGTATCAAATCCAGGCTGCGAAGAAAGAGAGGAGAGATCTCCACACCATCTTCCTAGACCTTGCCAATGCATTTGGTTCTGTCCCACACAGTTTCCTCTGGGCATCCTTCGACTTCTTCAGGATACCTAAGACCATCACCAACCTTGTCAAGGCATACTTTGAAGATCTGCAGCTCTGTTTTACCACGCCAGACTTCACCACCACTTGGCACCATATGGAGGTTGGAATAATGGCAGGGTGTACCATCTCCCTGTTGGCCTTCACCATGGCAATGGAAGTCATTATGCGAGCATCCAAGTGGGTAGTGGGTGGCGAACAGCTAAGTTCGGGAATCCGCCTACCTCCTCTCAGGGCCTACATGGATGACATGACAACCATAACAACTACAGCACCCTGCACCAGGCGCCTACTAGGGAAGCTTCATGAGAACATCACTGGGGCCAGAATGAAATTCAAGGCCTCAAAATCAAGAAGCATCTCCATCATCAGAGGCAAACTGACAGAACAAAGGTTTCTCATTGGTGAAGAACCCATTCCAACTGTGTCAGAGAAGCCAATTAAGAGCCTGGGAAGGTGGTATGCCTCAAATCTGAAGGACACTGAGCAAGCAGACAAGCTAAGGCAAGAAGTCACCAAAGGTCTGAAGAACATTGACAGATCTATGCTGCCTGGCAAGCTGAAAATCTGGTGCCTCCAGTTCGGGTTACTACCCCGCCTCATGTGGCCACTAACCATGTATGGTATCTCCCTCACCAGAGTGGAGAAAATGGAAAGAACAATCAGCTCTTACGTAAGAAAGTGGCTAGGTGTCTCTCGATGCCTGAGCAGCATCGGCCTGTATGGTCATGGATTACTTAAACTGCCTCTCTCTAGCCTGACAGAGGAGTTCAAATGCTCCAAAGTGAGGCTCGAGATGACCCGGACAGAGTCGAAGGATACTGTGGTCCGAGCTGCTGCCCCAAATCTGAGAGCAGGGAAGAAGTGGTCAGCTAAGAATGCAGTACAGCAGGCAAAATCTGCTCTTCACCACGTTGACATCGTGGGCCAAGTCCAGCATGGAAAAGCCGGTTTGGGACTTGGAGCGACACGGTCTTCCTGGAGCAAGGCATCCTCTGCTGAGTGGTGCAAGCAGCTTGTGGCCGAGGTCCGTCGACAGGAAGAGTCGAATAGATATGCCAAGGCTGTGGCGCAAGCTAAGCAGGGCCAGTGGACAAGGTGGGAAGGGGTGGACAAATGGAAGATCAGCTGGAGGGACATATGGGAGATGGAATCGAGTAGGGTAAGTTTCCTACTTCGAGCAACCTATGATGTCCTTCCCACCCCCAAAAACCTCAACAAATGCACCGCTGAACCTACTTGAGGCGTCGTGGGCCAGCGAAACGTCAATGAGAGTAGGAGCCCACTTGAAAACCCTAATGATGTGTCTGTCCAGCCTGCAGCAACATAGATAATAAGTCAGTGTCAATAAGTCTTCAACACGGGAGGTAAGAGGTGGCACTCTGGATTTTAACATCTTGTCCTGTGTATACATACAGTATATGTATGTGTATATATATATAAATAACAATAATAAATAAAATAAAAATAAGTAAACATGCTAAATGATGACTTGTCCGCTGAGTATGCAGGCCATGCAAGAACTGGGATGTTTTCAGCGTGTACAAGTCCTTGCAACATAGGGCCGTGCACTGTCAGGCTGCAACATGAGGTGATAGTCTCGGGTGAACAGCACAACAATGGGCCTCAGGATCTCGTTCCGGTATCGCTGTACATTCAAAATGCCATCAATAAAATGCACTTGCATTCGTTGTCCATAACATACGCCTGCCCATACCATAACCCCACCCCTGCCATGGGCTACTCGAGTCACAACATTGACATCAGCAAACCGCTCTCCCACACGACGCCACACTTGCTGTCAGCCATCTGCCCTAAACAGTGAAGAGAACACTTCTCCAACGTGCCAGACGCCATCAAATACGAGTATTTGCTCACTCAAGTCGGTAACGATGAAGAACTGCAATCAGGTCGAGACCCCGATGAGAACGACGAGCATGCAGATGGGCTTTCCTAAGACGGTTTCTCTCCGTTTGTGCAGAAATTATTTGGTTATGCAAACCAATTGTTGCAGCAGCTGGTCTCAGACGATCATGGAGGTGCACCTGCTGGATGTGGAGGTCCTGAGCTGGTGTGGTTACACGTGGTCTGCAGTTGTTAGGCCGGTTAGATGTACTGCCAAATTCTCTGAAATGCCTTTGGAGACGGCTTATGGTAAAGAAATGAACATCCAATTCCCGCGCAACAACTCCAATACATGCATACAAACATGGTGGAATGCACTCCCTTATGAGTTGAGAGCTGCACCTTCTGTTGACATTTGTTTTAAATCCAGTTAGAAACACATTAAGTGTGAAGTCCTATAATATTAAATTTTAATTTTTTATCATTTGATATAACATTTTGTATTACTTTTTTTTGCAATGTTTTTGTTGTTGCATTATTATGCTTCTTTTGATCGTACTATTTGTATTTTAGCCATGAGAAGCACTTTGTGAGCTCTCTCTGTGAGAAGTATCAATAAAAAATACTTACAATATTGACCTACATTCTATTTATCATTGATCATATTACAGAAATATTCTGGTTATGATTGATTAATTATGTCCATTTTATCTCTAATACCAAATGTTAATCTTTCCATTTATATCTGTGCATACTTTTTTCTGAGGTAATTTTTGCATGAGACATAATTATTCATGCTCCAAAGCCCCGACTATTTGTAAAGGAAAAAAAAGAAAAAGTACTGTTTCCTTGGTAACTTGGGGCGTAGGGATTCACTGCCCCACATAGGAGAGAAACCACAGGAAGTAAAAACTGCATTAAATAAAATATTGACAAATATTAATATTAGGGTTGTCCCGATCCGATATTGATAGTGTACATTGGTTTGATATCATCAAAAAAAACAAGTATCAGATTGTATCAGTTTGCGTCCTAAAATTCTGATACAAGAACTGCAGTTAACATCTAAATGTCCTCCAATAATATCACACAATGTCTTCTATTTTAGTCACGTTATTTATAAAGTATATATATGTGTGTGTGTGTGTGTGTGTGTGTGTGTGTGTGTGTGTGTGTGTGTGTGTGTGTGTGTGTGTGTGTGTGTGTGTGTGTGTGTGTGCGTGCGCGATGAGAGAGATGTCGTTTCTTGAGTGTGCGACCCCCGCGGTCAGCAAACTTTTTTTTGCAAATTTTGCAGGTATACACCTCAGCGTCAAATATTTTGTTACTTGATGAATGATACTTGTTAGCATGCTAATGTTAGTCTGCTAACTTATTTTTTTTGCTAATTTTGCAGGTATACACCTCAGCGTCAAATATTTTGTTACTTGATAAATTATACATATTAGCATTCCAATATTAAAATTCTGTTTCGTTTTTGTGATAATTTTGCAGGTATACACTATATTTTGTTACTTGATAACTGATACCTGTTAGTATTCTAATATTAGCATGCACACTTTTTTTTTTACAAATTTTGCAGGTGTCAAATATTTTGTTCCATTGTGAATGATACTTCTTATCATGCTAATGTTAGTATGTTAACTTTTTTTTTGCTAATTTTGCAGGTATACACCTTGGCATCAAATATTTTGTTACTTGATAAATGATACATGTTAGCTTTCCAATATTAGCATGATATAATGGGTTTTTTTGCTAATTTTGCAAGTATGCACCTCAGCATTTGCTTATATTTCTTTGATTCTTTACGCTGTCCAGCCAGCATGCTAACTGTTAGCATTTCAGTTAGGCTTTGGCTCTTTAAAATAGATTCACATGAAAATGTATACCAAATTAGCATTTTCTAGTTCTTTGAAGGCAATTTATATATTGTAATGGTTTTGAAGGTGAAAATTACCAAAATGTCCGCCGCATCCTTTGATTTTGTCAGTCTGTGGCCCTTAGTGGAAAAAGTTATAGCACTCCTGATGTAGATATTGCACGTCCAAACAAAATATGAAGTCTGTTTTCTAAAATTCAGTCAACTAAGAGAAAAGTGCAGCACATGGCGTTTAGAAGCCTCCATCTGCTGTGTGCAGATACGCTTGTGCTGCTGTGGTGTTTGTACTTTGGGCTGACATGCAGTGTTTCATGCAATGTTTGCCAACGTCCGCCATTAAAAAACACAACGGGGGTCTCAAAGGGTCCGTCCAGAAGAGAAGAGCCTTGGGCTTAGTATTTGTTAGATATATCATCTGCGCTCACCAAGGAGATATACACTTTTATATTCGTTACAAAAGACCATTTTTACAGGTGTACGCCAAAGTTTGTCCGACAAACTTTTGCACACTAAATTTCCGCACACGCTATGATATATATATATATATATATATATATATATATATATATATGTATCTGTGTATGTGTGTGTGTGTGTAATCTTGAGGGCAACACTTACGTTTTCAGTCATAAAATTGTTTTGTTTTTTTTAAAAGTAATTTGTTATTAATTTTTTCAAAATTAAACAATTATACATTCTATTCAAATCTATCTGTCGATGTAAAAAACATTGTTTTTTTGTTTTTGTTTTTTAATGTTTTATGCCCTTTTTGTAAAAGAAAACCTTGTTTTTTATGGCAGAAACACAAAATATGCAACATTTTACCCCTGAAAATATTTCAAAGTGGAATATTTTATGTGAAGTAATTGGAGCCTTGAATAAGTAATTAATTCTTAGCAACATTGATTTGAGTCATTATTATTTTTTGAGCAATTAGAGTTAAAAAAAAATCCAACTAAAATATTCTGGGACTTAAATAATAGTGTAAAAATTATTATTTTTTAACTTTCAATGCTTTAGTCTCTAGATCAACTTCAGATCAGTCGATTACCCTTTTTTTTGTTTTTTTATGTTTTAAAAAAATGTTTTAATGGAAAACACAAAATATACTGTGGGGGGAGGTGCAGTCAGTGCTGCCTGTAGGAGGAAAAGTCACCTCCACTGTCCACTGTACTGAAGACGAGCACCAGCGGGCAGGGGCGGGGCATGTGCTGACGGCGAGACACAGCTGGCAGGTGATTAGATTTCACAGGTGATACTTGTTAATCTGTTGTCTTTACAGTAAGCGGTCGGGAGCAGAGGGGGAGAGAGGATATGGACAACACTGAAAAGTCATGTTCTGGGAGAGAAATCGATTATTGAAGAAAACATTATCATTAAAAACCTTGTTAAACCTGCACGTTGGACTCTTGTGCCGTGTCTTCAGTGGAACTGCTAGGAAGCGACTTCCACATATACAATATTTTCCCCCAAAAAATTTCAAGTTGGAATATTTAATGTGAAGTATTTGGAGCCTTCAATAGGTCAGTAATTCATAACAATAATTTTGATTCATTTTTTTTTTTGAGGAGCAATGACAGTTTAAAAAAAAAAAAATCCCCCTAAAATTCTCAGGGACTCAAAAGTGCCCACTCATAAAAGTATACAAATAAGTCCTGCATTATTCTATTTTTTTTTAACTTTCAGCGCTTACATCTCTTGATCAACTTCAGATCTGTTGATTGTAAGGTTTTATTATTTTTTTCATGTTTTTGTTTGTTTGTTTGGTGCCCTTTTTGTCATAGAATTTTTTTTTTTATTTTTTTTTATGGCAAACACACAAAATATGCAAACTTTTATTTCAAAGTGTAATATTTGATGTGAAGTAATTGGAGTTCTGGTTAATAATTCATAGCAACATTGATTTTGATTCATTATTATGTTTTGAGCAATGACAGTTTTAAAGAAAAAACAGCCTGCATGGCATCTTTGTGTTATTAGAGTCAACATTGCAACTTTTTCTCGTTACATTTCACCTGTTTGTCCTTTTATTGCACTTTTTTATATATTTATTTTTGTAATTGCCGCAAGCTGCTGAGATAGGCTCCAGCACCCCCCGCTACCCTGTAAGGGACAAGCGGTAGAAAATGGATGGATGGATATTTAAAAATTAGCTGCGGGCCACAAATGGCCCCTTTGGACACGGGTTGGACATGATTTTGGCCCCAAATTAAATTCCAATTATTCGCTTTGAAAACTCCATTTTCCATTTACCTTTTTGGTTCAAACTTCAAAAGACAACAGAGAAAAGCACACTCTCTTTGTGGGCTTGTGTAGGCGGATCTCGTTTTTTGAGACAACTCTCACTCCACCTTTAAAAAAAAAAAAAAAATGTCAACCAAAGGCAATTTTTATTTTTCAATTTGTAAACAAAACTGGTACTTTGGTTAAAAAAAAATTTTGTTTGCAAATGTATTTTTTTAAATGTCAAACCAACTATTTGAAGTGTTTAGAACTGGATTATTTTGTGTTGACTATTCAAAACCTTTTTTTTTCTCATGAAACAACACATTTTCTTTGCATTGTATTTTCTTAATTATTATTTTTTCAAAGTTTTGGTTGTGAATCAATTTCAATCTTGTGGGCGGGGCCTCCTCTGAACAATATTGGAAGCCTTTTTATTGGTCAGTCTCGAACCACGAGACTGACCTGCGATGAGGTGATGACTTGTCCAGGGTGTACCCCGCCTTCTGCCCGATTGTAGCTGAGATAGGCTCCAGCACCCCCCGCGACCCCAAAAGGGAATAAGCGGTAGAGAATGGATGGATGGATGATGGCACGTGAGGCCCCGCCTCACCTGCCTCCCCTGACTGCATGTCACTGCCATGGTCTCACTAGTTAAGGGAGGGGTAGCGGGGGAATGATTTATGACAGGAAGTATACTTCATATCCAGCTGCCAATGTAATTTTTTAGTTTTTCAAGCTATCCGCCATTTTGGTTGTAGTCCATACTGATTCATGACACTTACAGGCTGAAAAAGCCTCTAATTTTGGCTCGTATCAGAACCATATTGTGCAAAATCCATAACAGTAACTTTAAACATGTTAGTGTTTCTCCTGGGAGACTGTCCAGATGCATGATGAAGCAATATTTCATGATTATATGCACATTGACAGTCATCACAGAGAGCTAAAACAAAGTTAGTTCTTATGGATTAATTATGATTATATTCCCCTAGCTGGAATTGCCTTTAATACAGTCACATAAGACACCTTATCGCATACAATAAGCTGCCGAAACAGTATCATGACGTCTACGCTTATGACGTAGCATAAATTTATGTTTTAAATACGATTATAAATGACGTGCCGCTAAAGAAGCATCATAGTGACCTACCATCTGCCGTAACAGAGAGCTAGCAGGTGTGTAGGAGTACGCCCGACCACGTTACTGACCACATGTTACCTTGTTTTTGATGTTTAGTATTTATTCTTACATGTATACAGTTGACAATAGCTTCAGAAGAGCCAGGAAGAGAATGGAGTAGAGATCGGTCCGGCAACACCGATGCATCGGCGCATGCGTCGAGCTCAGAGAGCAAAACCCTGTCGGTGCGCGTACCGCTTTTAGAAAGTCACGTGACCGATACGCGAACTGTGTCGCACTGACGCCTCCTCTGTGCCCTGTAAGCGGGTCTTTTCTACAGCCGGAGAAATAATAACTAAGAAGAGAAATCGTCTAAAATGTACTACGTTGGAAAAACTGTTTTTTTTAAATAAAAATGTGTAAAAAAAAATAAAAAAATTCCCAGTCCACAAGCATCCTCATTCACAACACGTTCTCTTAGATTTCCAAGTTATGATACATGTTCACATTATTTATTGACTCTATCTAAATGTATTTATTGACCGTATCTAAAAGTCGCCACCTCATCGCAGGGTGTACACCGCCTTCCGCCCGATTGTAGCTGAGATAGGCTCCAGCGCCATGCTTGCCAACTTTGAGACCTCCAATTTCCGGAGGGGGGGAGGGGCGTGGTTGGGGCGGGGGCGTGGTTAAGAGGGGAGGAGTATATTTACAGCTAGAATTCACCAAGTCAAGTATTTCATATATATATATATATATATATATATATATATATATATATATATATATATATATATATATATATATATATTGTATATGTATATACATACAGGTAAAAGCCAGTAAATTAGAATATTTTGAAAAACTTGATTTATTTCAGTAATTGCATTCAAAAGGTGTAACTTGTACATTATATTTATTCATTGCACACAGACTGATGCATTCAAATGTTTATTTCATTTAATTTTGATGATTTGAAGTGGCAACAAATGAAAATCCAAAATTCCGTGTGTCACAAAATTAGAATATTACTTAAGGCTAATACAAAAAAGGGATTTTTAGAAATGTTGGCCAACTGAAAAGTATGAAAATGAAAAATATGAGCATGTACAATACTCAATACTTGGTTGGAGCTCCTTTTGCCTCAATTACTGCGTTAATGCGGCGTGGCATGGAGTCGATGAGTTTCTGGCACTGCTCAGGTGTTATGAGAGCCCAGGTTGCTCTGATAGTGGCCTTCAACTCTTCTGCGTTTTTGGATCTGGCATTCTGCATCTTCCTTTTCACAATACCCCACAGATTTTCTATGGGGCTAAGGTCAGGGGAGTTGGCGGGCCAATTTAGAACAGAAATACCATGGTCCGTAAACCAGGCACGGGTAGATTTTGCGCTGTGTGCAGGCGCCAAGTCCTGTTGGAACTTGAAATCTCCATCTCCATAGAGCAGGTCAGCAGCAGGAAGCATGAAGTGCTCTAAAACTTGCTGGTAGACGGCTGCGTTGACCCTGGATCTCAGGAAACAGAGTGGACCGACACCAGCAGATGACATGGCACCCCAAACCATCACTGATGGTGGAAACTTTACACTAGACTTCAGGCAACGTGGATCCTGTGCCTCTCCTGTCTTCCTCCAGACTCTGGGACCTCGATTTCCAAAGGAAATGCAAAATTTGCTTTCGTCAGAAAACATGACTTTGGACCACTCAGCAGCAGTCCAGCTGGTGTCGGTCCACTCTGTTTCCTGAGATCCAGGGTCAACGCAGCCGTCTACCAGCAAGTTTTAGAGCACTTCATGCTTCCTGCTGCTGACCTGCTCTATGGAGATGGAGATTTCAAGTTCCAACAGGACTTGGCGCCTGCACACAGCGCAAAATCTACCCGTGCCTGGTTTACGGACCATGGTATTTCTGTTCTAAATTGGCCCGCCAACTCCCCTGACCTTAGCCCCATAGAAAATCTGTGGGGTATTGTGAAAAGGAAGATGCAGAATGCCAGACCCAAAAACGCAGAAGAGTTGAAGGCCACTATCAGAGCAACCTGGGCTCTCATAACACCTGAGCAGTGCCAGAAACTCATCGACTCCATGCCACGCCGCATTAACGCAGTAATTGAGGCAAAAGGAGCTCCAACCAAGTATTGAGTATTGTACATGCTCATATTTTTCATTTTCATACTTTTCAGTTGGCCAACATTTCTAAAAATCCCTTTTTTGTATTAGCCTTACACAATATTCTAATTTTGTGACACACGGAATTTTGGATTTTCATTTGTTGCCACTTCAAATCATCAAAATTAAATGAAATAAACATTTGAATGCATCAGTCTGTGTGCAATGAATACATATAATGTACAAGTTACACCTTTTGAATGCAATTACTGAAATAAATCAAGTTTTTCAAAATATTCTAATTTACTGGCTTTTACCTGTATATAAAATATATATACACACATATATATATATATATATATATATATATATATATATATATATATATATATATATATATATATATATATATATATATGAAATACTTGACTTTCAGTGAATTCTAGCTATAAATATATGTTTATTTTATTATATGTATATATATATATATATATATATATATATATATATATATATATATATATATATATATAAATAAAATAAATACCTGCATTTCAGTGTTCATTTATTTACACATATACACACACATAACACTCATCTACTCATTGTTCAGTTAAGGGTTGAATTCTCCATCCTTGTTCTATTCTCTGTCACTATTTTTCTAACCATGCTGAACATCCTTTCTGATGAGGCATTGCTGTGTGGCACGCACAAAAGTGCGTTCATCAAATGCACTAGAGTCTGGAATCTTCCATCTCTCCCTAGCATGGCCAAAAGTTTTGGGCAACCCCGAAGGGAATGAGCGGTAGAAAATAGATGGATGGATGTATCTAAAAAAGATACAAATATATTTTATTTAAATGAAGATATGAAATAATCCTAAATGAAATACAATGACTTGGTTTATGTTATTGTGTATACTAGGTCATAAGTGTCCGCCCTGAGATCGGTAAGTTGTGAGTTCAAATCCCGGCCGAGTCATACCAAAGACTATAAAAATGGGACCCATTACCTCCCTGCTTGGCACTCAGCATCAAGGGTTTGAATTGGGGGTTAAATCACCAAAAATGATTCCCGGGCGCGGTACCGCTGCTGCCCACTGCTCCTCTCACCTCCCAGGGGTTTAACAAGGGGATGGGTCAAATGCAGAGGACAAATTTCACAACACCTAGTGTGTGTGTGACAGTGTGACATTCATAACATCAGTGTCAGTTGAGTCGGTCCATAGGTTGCATGTAGGGATTTTTAATGTCCAGCAGATGTCAGTATTTAGTGACACAGTGTCAACATTGTATCAATACAGTTTTGCAATGTGTCAAAACGCTTCATGACGCCTCTTCAACCCATCACTAAGGAGGGTCTACAGAGAGGCTCATTATCTAGTCCATCTTTTCCACTCACGGTGCGGTAATAAAACTTTCAAATATGTGATGCATTACATTGTATCGTATGCATGTTCAAAATAAACTGAAACCGTAATTCCAATGTGCGTTACTCTTTATCAGTGCTAGTTTAACTCGGTTTTGTGAGTGCAATGCATTGTGGGAACAATGACGCCGACCAGTGATAGTTAGCACAGCCAGTCATGAGGCATTAAAGGCTAAAGAGGGTATTTTGGGTATTGTAGTCTTTTAAGCTATCCGCCATCCTACTTGTAGTGTTGATGCAGTTATACCGTTTTGAATGTACTGTAGTGCCCCGCAGTGGAGAAGGAGTCACACAGACGAGGATGTGCTGCTCAATCGCTTTATTAACCAGCGGTAACTTGTTAATCGGTTGAAAGTAACGCACACACATACACGAGTTGCTGTTAGCCACAACTCACGCTCACACACACTCTCGCTTATCGCCAACTCACCCGCGCATGCGCGTTCACCAAACCCTTAAAGACACAGTACACTAATACAAATATCACAGATATTACACTGCCTCCCCCTTTATGAAGCCCCTCGCCCCGAGGGGTCAACAAGAAAATCCCTGAACCTCGGCGGTCTTTGTGGCCGGCCCTGTTCTGACTCAGGTCCATCAACACGTGGCGCTAACGGCTGAACAGGGGCAACAATGGTGGAATATGGGGAACCTTGATCCACTAACTGTCCATTGCCATCTGGTGAGGCAGGCGCCGTCTCAAACTGGGGAACTTCTCTGCCCCTGTAGGGTGCCAAACGGTCTCTATGCAGGACAACCTTTCGGCCCTTAGGGGGCACTGCAACTCTATAGACTACTTCTCCCACCCTCTCAAGCACCCTACACGGACCGTCCCAATGACTGTCCAACTTGGGGCAACGTCCTTTTTTTCTTTTTGGCGTGTACACCCAGACCAGCTCGTCAGGCCTAAAATCCCGGCCCTTGCTCCGCACGTCATGGTTCCTCTTTTGCCTCAAACCAGCCTTCCCCAACTGGTCTCGTGCGAAGGCATGTGCCGCTTCCATCCGATCCTGCAACTTCCGAGCGTACTCCAGTCCCGGCCGATCCTCGGTGCTGCCTGGTGGTCTCCCAAACGCCAACTCAGCAGGTGTCCGGATCTCCCGACCCAACATCAGCAGGGCAAGGGTGCAGCTTGTGGAACTTTGAACCGCGGAACGGTATGCCATTAGCACTAGTGGAATATGTCGGTCCCAGTCATGCTGATGGTTGGCGGTGAGGATGGCTAGCTGCTGCTGCATGGTGCGGTTAAACCGCTCCACTGGTCCATCACTTTGCGGATGCAAGGGAGTCGTGCGTGTCTTTTGCATGTCCAGTCTTTCACACAGGGCAGCAAAAACCCTAGATTCAAAATTCCTGCCCTGGTCGCTGTGGAGAATATCTGCAGTTCCAAAGCGACTAAACATGCCCTCCAGTAAGGCATCAGCCACTGTCTCCGCTTCTTGGTCCGGCAGTGCGTACGCCTCCGGCCACTTAGTAAAATAATCCATCGCGCAAAGCACATACTTGTTTCCTCTGTCTGTTACGGGAAAAGGGCCCATAATGTCCACAGCTACCCTCTCCATGGGTGCTCCAACCCCTTGCTGCTGAAGCGGTGCGTGTGACCGTTCCTGGGGTCCCTTGTAGGCTGCGCACTCATCACAGCGCCGACAGAAGTCCTCCACGTCCCGCCGGTGCTGACCCCAGTAGAACCCTTGGCGCAACCGACGGAGCGTCTTTGTGCTGCCAAAATGCCCTGAGCCCGTGCCCCCATGACACGCCTTCAGCACTGCGTCCCTCAGAGTCTTCGGGACCACCACCTGCCATCTCTCCTCCCCGGTGGCCGGCTCCTTCCACGCACGCTGCAGTACGTCGTCCCTGATGCGCAGCACAGCAAACTTACTCCACAGGCCCTTGGTGCCGACTGACAGCCCCAACACGCCTTCCCAGGGTGGTCTCCTACCACTCTGGACCCATTGCCGCACTGGTTTGAGATCGCTGTCTTCCCCCTGCCTGGCCGCCCACTCTGCAGCGTCCACAGTCTCCAAAGTGCAGCATGAAGGCCCGTCAGCGGTCTCATCTCCGCGCAGTTCCTTCTCTCTGACGTCTCGCCGGTCACAGTAGCTACAACCATCAATAGCACACGGCCGCCGAGAGAGAGCGTCTGCATTGGCGTGCTGTGCCCCAGCCCGATGACACACACTAAAGTGGAAAGACTGCAGCTCCTCCAGCCATCGCGCCACCTGACCCTCTGGTTCACGAAACGACATCAGCCATTGTAGTGCTGCATGGTCGGTTCTGATGGTGAAGGACACGCCACACAAGTAGTACTTGAAATGGCATACAGCCAACACAACAGCTAACAGTTCACGTCTGGTCACACAGTACCGCCGCTCACTCTTGTTGAAGGTGCGGCTGAAGTAAGCCACCACCCGTTCACCTTCTGGGCCCACCTGCGACAGCACCGCGCCCATACCAACATTACTGGCGTCCGTATCTAGCACAAAAGGCTTAGCTGGGTCTGGAGTAGTGAGGACAGGAGCATTCATGAGGGCCTTCTTGAGCCCAGAAAATGCCTCCTGACAGTCCGGCGTCCACACGAACATCTGATCGTTCTGAAGGAGGCTAAACAACGGTGCGCCACTGCAGGAAAATCCCTTTACAAAACGCCGATAATATGAGGCAAGTCCCAAAAAGCTTTTTAGCTGCTTCTGGTCCTTCGGAATTGGCCAGTCTCTGATAGCGCTGATCTTCTCCTCCAGCGTGCTGATGCCGCTTCCGTCCACCTTGTGGCCCAGAAACTCCACCTCACGCCGCATGAAATGGCACTTCTCTGGGTGTAGTTTCAGTCCAGCTGCCGCAATCCTTTCCAGCACCAGCCTCAAGGAATCAAGGGCTGACTGAAAGGACCGTCCATGGACGAGGACATCGTCCAAGTAGACCAAGCACTCTTGCCTGGGGATGTTAGCGAGCACTGTGTCCATCAGTCGCTCAAATGTCCCTGGTGCGTTGCAGAGCCCAAAACTCATGACCTTGAATTGCCAGTGGCCCCTGGTGGTGCAGAACGCTGTCTTCTGTCGTGACTCAGAGGTGCCAGTATCCACTGCGCAGGTCGAGCGACGAGAACCACGAGGACCCTGAGACCAGGTCCAACGTTTCATCGACCCGCGGGAGTGGGTAACAATCCTTTTTTGTCACCTTATTCAGCGGCCTGTAGTCCACACAGAACCGCGGCCTCATGCTGTTCTTCCTGGGAACCATGACCACGCCAGACGCCCACGGACTGTCAGAGGGTTCTATGATTCCCGCCTCGAGCATGGCGTGGACCTCTCTATCAGCCGCCTCCTGCCGGATCATGGGAAGGCGACGGGGGCGCACCTTGATTGGCCGCGCATCCCCAGTGTCGATGTGGTGTTCAACCAGATGGGTGAGACCCACCTCATTTTCATTGAAGGCGAAAATGTCCTTAAAGTCCCACAGTACGTGCCACAGCCGCTCGCGCTGCTCCCCTTCGAGGCCGACGCAGTTCTTTTCCCAGATGGAGCGGACCGCTACTGTTGTGGACGGCCTGGATGACGTCGCCCCCCACTTTGGACTTGATTCTTCAGGGCGAGCGGACTCTGCCCCCATTATCGGTGGCTGCTGCGTGGTGGATGGTGTCCTCTTGGCTGCGAGCTCCCTGATTGCCTCATCCCTCTCTATGGGGGGCCTGACAGTCTCTTCCCATGTTGTCGGACTGGCGACTGCTGTGTTGACGGACACAGCCACAGTCCGTTCAGTGGGAGCGGTCAGCTTTACTCGCTGGCCACTCGGCAGAACGAGCACCGCAGACCCCAAGTCTATTACACATCTTGTGGCTTTCAAAAAGTCTCGACCAAGTATACACGGGTCGCTCACATCCGCCACCCAAGCGGAAAATGTTGCTGACAAGCCTCCTATTATGAACATAAATGTCGCTCTGCCTTTCATCTGGGCTATTTCCCCAGTCACTGTCTTTAATCTGGTGAGACTTGGTTCTAAAACGGTTCCAGCTGGAACAACGTCCGGTCTCACAATCGTGGCTGAAAATCCAGTATCCACCAGGGCTGTGCAGGCCACGTCCCCAATCTGCACGAAAACATGACATGGGTCCCCCACTTCTGTCCAGCCCACAGTCACAACAGTCTCGTCACTCGAGGGCTGGTGCTCCCGGTAACTGGTTAAAGGGGTCCGTGTCGTCCGGGCTACACGGACCCTCTCCCGTTTCCCTGCTGGTCCTTTCTATTTGGACAGCGCCGCAGCAGGTGGCCAAGTTGTCCACACCCCCAGCAGACAGCAGTGCACGCTCGTCTGTCCTTCTTTTCCTCATACTGGGTTGGGCGGGTCTGCAGCGCACATACAAGTTCCTCCACCCACGCCGGTCTTTGCTCCGCTCCCTGCGTAAACGATGCAGCCGAAACTGGGCGGGAAAATGTCTCAAGTGCTGCCCCAGTGGCGATCTCTCTCTCCATAGCGAGTTCGAGTGCATCTGCCAGGGAAGTGGGGTGGGCGAGCTGGACGCGCAAGCGCAGCTCATCCGGTTTCAGTGCTTGGATGAATTGATCACGTATCAGTTCGTTTTGGATTGCATTCGGCATTCCGATATACGCACGTCGACCCAGCCTCTCGATCCCATGAGCAAGGCACCGAAGCGACTCACCCGGTAGTCTGTCACGGTGCTTAAACTCACAGCGCAAAGAGTCTCTCAAGTCAAACTCTCCAAAACGCCTTTGCAGCGCAGCAACCAGCGCACTGTAATCAAGTCTCTCTTCCGGGTTCAGCAGGAGCAAACAGGACGCAGCTTCTTCTGTCAGTGACAAAGCCAACTGTATTGCCCTCACCTCCTCAGTCCAGCCTGCTTTATTAGCCACAAGCTCAAACTGAATTTTATAAGCTTCCCAGCTTCCTTTCCCGGAAAACTTCAGTGTCCTCAATGCTTCGCACACAAACTCATGGGCGCCGCCATGTTTGTTTACATTCGGCGGCGGCGCCTGCGCTTCTGCGTCATGACGCCGCTCCGTCATGGCGGTACTATTGTCCATGTGGCGCGACACGCTGGCTTCACGGCGTCCGTGCTCGACGCAAACTGCGTCCGGCATGTCAATCGCACACTCTCCAGTTCCTCTCTCTACCTTCACTCGAGCGCTGCGGTCGGCGAACATCCTCTCTCCACAATGCGGGCGGCAACGGGTTGAAATCGAAGCACTTCTGACACCAATGTAGTGCCCCGCAGTGGAGAAGGAGTCACACAGACGACGATGTGCTGCTCAATCGCTTTATTAACCAGCGGTAACTTGTTAATCGGTTGAAAGTAACGCACACACATACACGAGTTGCTGTTAGCCACAACTCACGCTCACACACACTCTCGCTTACCGCCAACTCACCCGCGCATGCGCGTTCACCAAACCCTTAAAGACACAGTACACTAATACAAATATCACAGATATTACACTACTACTTAATATGATTACAGTGGTTTTAGTTTTTAACCCACTGTATTAACTGTAGTTAATGTAAATATGGCATTCTTAGCCACTATTTCACAGCATTATAGCCCATTTATACAAAAGTCTATTTCTATGCCGGTTTAAACCCATATATTACCTTATTTTAGATGTCTTGAACTACCAAGGCTGCTTTTGTAACTGATTTGAGTTGTAATAGATATGTATAATTTAATACAACATGAATAAAAAGTTTAAACATCAAGCTAAGATATTCCCTCCATTGCCTCCCTGAAAAAACAAATTAGTAGTCAAATACAAATAGTATTTAAAAATGTGTCATTAGTTTTATAGCTAATTGTATGGGGTTAAAACATAATGTTTAAAGTGTTTCACTACTCTTAGAGCTCGTAGCAGACAGATACAGATAGTGTTTGGATTGTTTCATTAGTCTTTTAGCTAATGGTGTACCTTAGAAATAGTGTGTCAACGTTTGCGTTAAATTGAATTAAAAAATAGTCATAATATTTAAATTGCTACATTAGTCTTACAGATACAAGTTTAGAAAACTTGTATTTAAGGCAAGAGTATACATAAGTATAATTTAAAAATAGGAACAGTTGGTTCATTACCTTCTATCTAAGACACAAGTAAACATAAGTGTTTTTTCAAAATAGAAAATGAGCTCATAAACTTTTAAGACAAAACATCATTTATAAAATATAACCCTTTTTTAAGAAAAAACAAAGTTTAGAAACTTTTATTTAATACATAGTAAATACGCTTTTATCTAAGAAGTATAAAAGTATACAATATAATCCATCCATCCATCCATCTTCTTCCGCTTATCCGAGGTCGGGTCGCGGGGGCAGCAGCTTAAGCAGGGAAGCCCAGACTTCCCTCTCCCCAGCCACTTCGTCCAGCTCCTCCCGGGGGATCCCGAGGCGTTCCCAGGCCAGCCGGGAGAGATAGTCTTCCCAGCGTGTCCTGGGTCTTCCCCGTGGCCTCCTACCGGTCGGACGTGCCCGAAACACCTTCCTAGGGAGGCGTTCGGGTGGCATCCTGACCAGATGCCCGAACCACCTCATCTGGCTCCTCTCGATGTGGAGGAGCAGCGGCTTTACTTTGAGCTCCCCCCGAATGACAGAGCTTCTCACCCTATCTCTAAGGGAGAGCCCCGCCCCTTTGCGGAGGAAACTCATTTCGGCCGCTTGTACCCGTGATCTTGACCTTTCGGTCATGACCCAAAGCTCATGACCATAGGTGAGGATGGGAACGTAGATCGACCGGTAAATCGAGAGCTTTGTCTTCCGGCTCAGCTCCTTCTTCACCACAACGGATCGATACAGCGTCCGCATTACTGAAGACGCCGCACCGATCCGCCTGTCGATCTCACGATCCACTCTTCCCCCACTCGTGAACAAGACTCCGAGGTACTTGAACTCCTCCACTTGGGGCAAGATCTCCTCCCCAACCCGGAGATGGCACTCCACCCTTTTCCGGGAGAGAACCATGGACTCGGACTTGGAGGTGCTGATTCCCATCCCAGTCGCTTCACACTCGGCTGCGAACCGATCCAGTGAGAGCTGAAGATCTTGGCCGGAGGAAGCCATCAGGACCACATCTTCTGCAAATAGCAGTGACCTAATCCTGCAGCCACCAAACCAGATCCCCTCAACACCCTGACTGCGCCTAGAAATTCTGTCCATAAAGGTTATGAACAGAATCGGTGACAAAGGGCAGCCTTGGCGGAGTCCAACCCTCACTGGAAACGTGTCCGACTTACTGCCGGCAATGCGGACCAAGCTCTGACACTGATTATACAGGGAGCGAACTGCCACAATAAGACAGTCCGTTACCCCATACTCTCTGAGCACTCCCCACAGGACTTCCCGGGGTACACGGTCGAATGCCTTCTCCAAGTCCACAAAGCACATGTAGACTGGTTGGGCAAACTCCCATGCACCCTCAAGGACCCTGCCGAGAGTATAGAGCTGGTCCACAGTTCCACGACCAGGACGAAAACCACACTGTTCCTCCTGAATCCGAGGTTCGACTATCCGGCGTAGCCTCCTCTCCAGTACACCTGAATAGACCTTACCGGGAAGGCTGAGGAGTGTGATCCCACGATAGTTGGAACACACCCTCCGGTTCCCCTTCTTAAAGAGAGGAACCACCACCCCGGTCTGCCAATCCAGAGGTACCGCCCCCGATGTCCACGCGATGTTGCAGAGTCTTGTCAACCAAGACAATACAATATAATACAATATAATACTTTTTTAATACGAGGACATCAGTTAACTTTTATTTAAGATAAATTAGTTGATTGAGAAACACCTTGCGGTGCAGCTTGGACACATCTTCAGTAAAGAACCTAGGTTCATTGGGTGTTTCGGGTCTTTGATCACTATACACCCTCGCCTGGGCGACCCAACCGGGGCTGATCAGGCTCCGGCTTGTGTCCAAGCAGCGTACTACTCCATCCGTCTCCCATCTTGATCCACAACCACCTTGAGGCTTTCTCAGCAGCCTGGCTGATGTTTCTGGTGGCTCTTCTCTCCGGCAACCCTCTGATTTCAAGAAGTCTGAATGCTCGATGCACAGATTGTCCTAGAAAGGCTCTGCAGCCCACTTCTATTAGCTCACAGCGGGCCCTCCAGCCGCTCTCTCTGCATGCCTCGACCAGCTCAAGGTATTTGGTCTTCTTTCGCTCATGGGCCTCCTCCATCCAGTCTTCCCAGGGGACTGTAAGTTCCAGCAGCACAACATGCTTCGTTGAGTCAGAAGTTAAGACAAGGTCTGGCCTCAGGCATGTCCTTGCTATGTGCTCTGGAAACTTCTGCTGTCTCCGTTTGGGGTCTGTGGTTTCTCCTCTGCCTTGACGAAGGAGATGTAATGCCTGACTGGGAGCTGGTGTTTGCTCTGCTGGATTCCAGTGCCAATGGTGTCTGCTACTGCCTTCAGCACCTGGTTCCACAACCGCCATGTGTACCTCCCCTCTCCCAGGGCTTTAGGGCAGCAGCTCAGGATGTGCTCCAGGGAACCCCGTGCCTTGCACAGTGGACATTCAGGTGTTTCTGCCAGCCCCCAGCAATGAAGATTAAATGGACTTGGGAGGACATCATACACTGACTGGATCAGGAACTTGAGTCTTGCTGGTTCTGACTTCCAAAGTTATGTCCAGGTGATCTTCCGGGTAGATGCGTGGTCCCAATTTGTCCAGGCTCCTTGCTGGCGCATGGCCACTGTCTTGCTCCGGTGTTCCTCTTCAACCTCTGCACAGATCTCTCCCTGCACCATCAGCCGTCTCTCTCGACCGTGGGCTTTGTCGTTGCGTGGTCTTGTGTGGCTACCCAGCCCAGCTCGTCCAACTGTCACAGCACCTACTAAGACGCCATGTCTCAGCCTTGTTTCTGCGTGGTCAACGGCCTCCTGTGCCTTCCACTTCCTCCCTGTTCTGACATTGATGCCAGCAGAGGAGACTAGTGTCAGATGAGTCTCTGTAAAGTAACACCTCCCTGGCTTTGGTGACTTTAAACTCCTAGGTCAATCCGGTGAAGGGAAGCTGCAGCTTGTTGGTGTGCCCATATAGGGCGATGCTGCTTAGGCTCTTCGGCAAGCCCAGCCACCTGCGCAGATGCTTGATGATGTTGTGTTCGAAGCCCTCCACAATGGTTACTGGGACTTCGTAGATCAGCAGCGACCAAAGGATTCTCGGCAGGATGCCATGCTTGTATATCCAAGCCTTGAATTTCCCGGGGAGGCCCGACTTGTCCACTGCTGATAGCCAGGTCTTCAGCTCCACATGGGCTGACTGCACTGCTGCCTTGTCCTTCAGGGTGCTGTCAAACATCTTCCTCAGACTCTTCACAGGCTTCTTTGACACTGATGGTATGGGGACTCCATCCAGGCTGAAGCTGTCTATGTCCTCCACTCTCCCCTTCCTCAAAAACAGGGACCTGGACTTGGCTGGCTTGAACATCATTCTCGCCCATGTGATGATCCTTTCCAATCCGTGGAGGAGCCACCGGCACCCTGTCACTGATGTTGTTGTGACCGTCAGATCATCCATGAAGGCTCGGATCGGAGGTTGGCGAATGCTGGAACTGGACTTGGGACCCCTGCATTCCACTTCTGCTGCCTTGACCAGCATGTTCATCATTAGGGCGAACAGTGCCACTGATATGGTGCACCCTGTGATGATACCTTTCTCCAGGCGGTGCCATACAGATGTTATTGCTCCAGAGGTGAATCTCAGACTGAAACTACTGTAGTAGTCTTGTATGACTTCAGTGATCTTCTCTGGAACATGATGTGTCGCCAAGGCTGTTGTCATGAGCTTGTGTGGAATGGACCCATAGGCATTGGCAAGGTCAAGCCAAAGGACAGCCAGGTCTCCTTGGTATTCCCTTGCCTCCCGGATCAGCTGGGTACTGCCCAGCCACTCCTGTGTGTTCCAAGCAGCCTGGCGTGCCTGGGACTTTTCCCTTCTGCACTGAATTCCTCAGGAGGTACTCTGTCAACCTGTTGGCGAGAATCTTGAAAAAGATCTTGCCTTCCACGCCGAGCAGGAAGTGCGTGATGTCACTTGCATTCTCCTCCTTTGGTATCCAGACACCCTCTGCATGGCGCCAATGCTTGGCTGCCTCCCCCCTCCGCCATACTACCCTGACGAGTCTCCACAGCCTCTCCAGGAGTCTCGGGCAATGCTTGTAGACTTTGTATGGCACTCCACTCGGGCCTGGGGCTGCGCTGGTCCTTGCGGCTCGGACGGTGTCCCTGACTTCTGCCAAGGTGGGCTCTTTGATGTTAAACTGGAAGGAGGGTTCTGATAGTGTGGGTAGCCTTCTGCAGGGGGGAAGACAATACTTATACTATAAGAAGAAATTGTTAATCAACTTTTTATTCATACATCCATCAATAATAATAATGGATTAGATTTTATATAGCACTTTTCTATTATTAGATACTCAAAGCGCTCACAGAGAAGTGGGAACCCATCATTCATTCACACCTGGTGGTGGTAAGCTACTTTTGTAGCCACAGCTGCCCTGGGGTAGACTGCCAGTTTGACTGCCAGTTTGCGCCTACGGCCCCTCCGACCACCACCTATCATTCATTCACCAGTGTGAGCGGCACCGGGGGCAAGGGTGAAGTGTCCTGCCCAAGGACACAACGTTAGCGATTTGGATGTCAAGAGGCGGGGAGCGAACCTGCAACCCTCAGGTTTCTGGCACGGCCGCTCTACCCACTACGCCATACCGCCATCCATCCATCCATATTCTACCGCTTGTCCCTTCCGGGGTCGCAGGGCGTGCTGAAGCCTATCACAGCTGCATTCGGGCAGAAGGTGGGGTACACCCTGGACAAGTCGCCACCTCTTCACAGGGCCAACACAGATAGACAGACAACATTCACACTCACATTCACACACTAAAGACCATTTTAGTGTTGCCAATCAACCTATCCCCAGTTGCATGTTTTTGGAGGTGGGAGGAAGCCTGAGTATCCGGAGGGAACCCACGCAGAAAGATCTTGAGCCAATGAATGAACCCAGAACCTTTGTATTGTGAGGCACACACACTAAACTAAAAAACAACAACAACAAAAACAGTAGTTTGGTTAAAAAAAAGTTTTGTAGCAAATGTCTCTTTTTTTTTTTTCTTTTTTTTTTTAATCTTTTTTTTTTTGTTTGCAAATCTGGATTATTTTGTTTTGCAAAAAAACAAACAATACATTTTGTTTAAAGTTTTGGTTGCAAAAAGTAAACAAACCTTAAGAAAATGTGACGAACATGTTAAATTATTTGATTTGTCAACAAAACCAGTATTTTGGTAAAAAAAAAAAAAAAAACTAAAAAAATTAAATAAACATTTTTTCAAACCATCATTTTTGTTTGCAGATCTGGATTATTTTGTTTTGCAAAACACAAACAAACTGTCATAACGACGTGGACTATGGGGTGTTTGTTTTCCCGAGATGCAAGTAAAGTTGGAGTGGACATGGCGTAAAGGTATATACATTATTTTTTTTAACACTAACAAACTACAAAAGGGGTACAAACAAAAGGCGCGCACAAGGCGGAAATGCAAACTTGACTATGAAAACAAAACTAGCACAAAGGCAAAAAGCTATGGACATGAACAAAAACTCGCTAACTGTGACATGAAAAAACAAAACTTACTTGGCATGGCATGAAGCATAAACTGTGATAGCATGGGTAACAGGAGTAATCATGGCATGAAATGCGCAGAGGTAATGTCGCCAGACCGACTAACTGAAAAAGACAGGCTTAAATAACAGTGATATGTTTAACACAGGTGTGTGAGTCCAAACGTGGAACAGGTGAAACTAATGGTTGCTTTGTTGACAAAACAAAGGAATGAAAAAGCAAGAACCAAAAAGAGTCCAAAAACTAAACCGAACATAACCAAAACAAAACATGATCACACAGACACAAACTATACATTTTGTTATATTTTTTTCTAAAATTTTGGTTGCAAAAGGCAAACAAATTTGAAGGACATGTAAGAACATTTAAATTATTTGATTCGTCAACAAAAACAGTATTTTGATTTTAAAAAACAACAATGAAACAGTTTTTCAAACTATAATTTTTTTTTGCAGATCTGGATTATTTTATTTGGCAAAAAACAAACAATACATTTTGTATGGATTTTTCTCAAGTTTGTTTTAAGTTTTGGTTGCGAAAGGCAAACACATTTTAAGAAAATGTAAAGAACATTTTTAAAATTGATTTGTCAACAAAACCAGTATTATGGTAAAAATGTTTTAAAATGTATAGTTGTATTTTCGTTTGCAGATATGGATTACTTTGTTTGAAAAAAAAAAACAAGCAAACTGTATATTTTCTCTGCATTTTCTTAAATTAATTTAATTGTATTTTGTACCCCGCCTTCCGCCCGATTGTAGCTGAGATAGGCTCCAGCGCCCCCCGCGACCCCAAAGGGAATAAGCGGTAGAAAATGGATGGATGGATGGATGTATTTATTTTTTGAAGTTTTGTGTGTGAAAATAAATGGGAAATGGAATGGGAACAAACTTTTTAGGTCAACATCTATTGCTACTAATACTGAATTTAAATAATTTCAACACCCCCTTCAGGCCTTTGATCTTCCCCCTCTCCTATGATCACACTCCTCCTCCTCCAAATTGGACTGCAGCGCCACACATCCAATGTAGACCTCCTGACACGAGGATAGCCCACTTCATAAAGGCATGAAGATCCGCTTGTTCATCAGAGTGGAGCAGCTTTAGTGCATGTTAAGTCCATGACAGCGCTGGATGATGGATCCCAGCAGTCCTGCAGCGTCTTTTCTTGTGTGCTATATCATGTGCGATACAAGCAGTCCTGCAGCGTCTTTACTTGTGTGTGATATCATGTGCGATACAAGCAGTCCTGCAGTGTCCTTTACTTGTGTGTGATATCATGTGCGATACAAGCAGTCCTGCAACGTGTTTACTTGTGTGTGATATCATGTGCGATACAAGCAGTCCTGCAGCGTCTTTTCTTGTGTGTGATATCATGTGCGATACAAGCAGCCCTGCAGTGTCTTTACTTGTGTGTGATATCATGTGCGAAACAATCAGTACTGCAGCGTCTTAACGTGTGTGATATCATGTGCGATACAAGCAGTCCTGCAGCGTGTCTTTTTTTCCCCAGTCAATTCATTTACAAAAGCTAAACATGCTAGGCTATAAGGAGCTAGCAGCTACACGACAACGAAGCCAGCAGTGTCCAAAGTGCGGCCCCGTGGCCATTTGATAATTTGTAAACGGCCTGGGGCAAATTCCAGAAACACGATTACAAAAAAAAAACATAAAAAGTGCAATAAAAGAGCATAAAGGTGAAATTTAACGAGAAAAAATGGTAATTTTGCCTCTAATTACATAACTATAATTACAATAACTAATGCATGCTGTTGTTTCTCTAAAACCCCTATTGCTCAGAAAATAGTAATGAATCAAAATGTTATGAACAGTGTTGGGACTAACGCGTTACAAAGTAACGCGTTACTGTAACGCCGTTAGTTTCGGCGGTAACTAGTAATCTAACGCGTTATTTTTTTATATTCAATAACTCAGTTACCGTTACTACATGATGCGTTACTGCGTTATTTTACGTTATTTTTTATGTAGTATCGGCTAGAAACTGAGGATCTGAGTGTGTTTTATTCCAGCGAAGCAGAGACGTGCTTCTGATTCTTCCTCTGCGCTCTCTGTGTGTGCGTGTGACTGTGTGTCTGAGTGTGAGAAGGGGAGGGGAGGGGGGTGCGCAATACAACCGTTGGCCAACAAAAAAGTAACCACAGAACACTATACGCTAGAGATGCGCGGTTTGCGGACACAACCGCGGATTATCCGCGGATCGGGCGGATGAAATTAAAAAAAATAAGATTTTATCCGCGCGCGGGTCGGGTCGGGTGGATTAATTAGATTTTTTATTTTTTTTTTTTTTGCGGGTGGCAGTTAAACCAATTCGGAAATATATATACATAGTTAAATGTTGTTAGCCACATACGAAAAACGAGCAGCACTCTTTGAAACAGGCAATTATTTATCATCAGGCACCTGCAGCAGCCACAGGCACCTGCAGCACGCCACATCAGCAGAAGAAAAAAAAAATGGCAACACCGGCAGCAAACGTGGTACGCGACAAACTAAAAAAGGGAATACTAAAGACCAGGGAAAAAAAAGGCCAGAAAAGTTCAGCGTGGACTCGTTTTTATGAGGTTGTAAATCAGGATGACAGCAATGCTGGCTACGTGAGTTGCAAGAGCTGCGACGCTGTGTACATCTACGACAGTCATAAAACCGGGACATCGAACATGGTGCATCACATTTGTGCAAAACCCCGAATCTCCACAAACAGCATGAGCAGTTTCGTCCGCCGTGATCCCAGAAGAGTGCCACAGGATGTTAAAACAAGGCTTACAGATGCATGTGTGGACCTGTGCACTAATGATATGCGCCCGTTTGATATAGTCTCGGGTAAAGGGTTTCAACAAGTGGCCCAGTGGTTCTCAACCTTTTTTCAGTGATGTACCCCCTGTGAAAATGTCTTTAATTCAAGTACCCCCTAACCAGAGCAAAGCATTTTTGGTTGAAAAAAAGAGATAAAGAAGTAAAATACAGCGATATGTCATCAGTTTCTGATTTATTAAATTGTATAGCAGTGCTAAATATTGCTCATTTGTTGTGGTCTTTCTTGAACTATCCATCCATCCATCCATCCATCCATCTTCTTCTGCTTATCCGAGGTCGGGTCGCGGGGGCAGCAGCCTAAGCAGGGAAGCCCAGACTTCCCTCTCCCCAGCCACTTTGTCCAGCTCTTCCCGGGGGATCCTGAGGCGTTCCCAGGCCAGCCGGGAGACATAGTCTTCCCAACGTGTCCTGGGTCTTCCCCGTGGCCTCCTACCGGTCGGACGTGCCCTAAACACCTCCCGAGGGAGGCGATCGGGTGGCATCCTGACCAGATGCCCGAACCACCTCATCTGGCTCCTCTCGATGTGGAGGAGCAGCGGCTTTACTTTGAGCTCCCCCCGGATGACAGAGCTTCTCACCCTATCTCTAAGGGAGAGCCCTGCCACCCGGCGTAGGAAACTCATTTCGGCCGCTTGTACCCGTGATCTTGTCCTTTCGGTCATAACCCAAAGCTCTTGGAAAATAATAACTAAAAATAACTAAAAACTTGTTGAAAAATAAACAAGTGATTCAATTATAAATAAATATTTCTACACATAGAAGTAATCATCAACTTAAAGTGCCCTCTTTGGGGATTGTAATAGAGATCCATCTGGATTCATAAACTTAATTCTAAACATTTCTTCACAAAAAAAGAAATCTTTAACATCAATATTTATGGAACATGTCCACAAAAAATCTAGCTGTCAACACTGAATAATGCATTGTTGCATTGTAATGAATGCAATAGCCTACTTGATTTGATGTTCAGTTTATGAACTTACATTCATATTTTGTTGAAGTATTATTCAATAAATATATTTATAAAGGATTTTTGAATTGTTGCTATTTTTAGAATATTTTAAAAATATCTCACGTACCCCTTGGCATACCTTCAAGTACCCCCAGGGGTACGTGTACCCCCATTTGAGAACCACTGACCTAGGCTATACCAAATAAGCCCATGTCTGACCTACAGGGGCGCCGAAAAGGGGGGGTAAAGGAGACGGATTCTAGGGGCCCATGATGGAGGGGGGCCCAGAGAGGCCCCTAATGATGATGAAATTATAATACAGAAAAAATAATGACACTGTGTTGGGGGCCCTGTAAAGATTCTTTTCATGGGGCCCAAAATCCCTAGCAGCGCCCCTGCTAACCTATATTGAGTTCGGTCAGCTAAATAATTTTGATGGTTACGTGTTGTTTGGGCGCACTACAATGCAAAGGAATTAAGGCAATTGCGTAATTGTTTATTGTGGTTTTTTTCTATTGGAGATATACTACTATGTGTGAATAATTATTTGGCCTCGCTTTCAAGTGAAGCGCATCTCCGATTGGCGACAATGTAAGGATATTTAGCCTGCTTTGTTTGTCGCGACCGTCTATTTTCATTATAATTCAAGTTTGATGATAAAGTGCAGTCTGATGGGTTTGATTTCCCCCCTTCAGCTATTTGCCTTGGCCAATAAGTTGCATGTAATTTATTATTATTATTTATTTAATTTATTTTTGTTTAAATAGAGATGACATACATATGTTATTGTATAATTTAAATTTGTGCGCGTGATTGACAGCCTAAGGCTTATGAGGCACATTTTTTATTTATTTTTTTATTTCAACTTAAAAACGTATGAGCCTATGCCTACAACATAGGCTATGTGTTTATCTTTATTTTCCTGCTTGTCGTTGACAATGGAAATTGTCTGATATTTTGTCATGGCTGCAGATCAATCAATAAAGGTTCATCTTTGTCGCAAAATTGTTCACTGTTTCACTGTGCACCCCGCCCTCGTCCCTATTTGAGCATTATAACGTTAACAAGTTAATATTCATTGAAATAAATTCAGAACATTTTTTTTACCTAACGAAAATATAGGCCTAGTCTTTCTAAAACATTGTTTTAACTTCTTAAAAGCCTCGTTCTTCTTGCTGGAACTGCGCACACAAAGTGTGAGGAACGCACTCCTGATCTGAGGGCATTGGCAACAATAGTCAACACTTTCTTAATGGAAATGACAATAATATTATAATAATGATAAATAATATTATCACGCATTAATATCTCTTAGCCACTAATGCGTGGCCAAGATATATTAATTCGTGTATACCGGGTAGAAGGAGACGGCACTGAGACAGGGAGAGCGTTTAGCCTGGGGCGTTTTTATTCAAAAGGGAATTATATATATCTCTATATAAATATATATATAATAATAATAATAATAATAATAATATATATATATTTATATTTGTATAATTCATACAATATATTATCCAATATATTATATGATATTATACTATATATTATATTATATTATATTATATTATATTATATATATCAATATATATCAATATATATATATATATATATATATATATATATATATTAGATGTGTATGTAACCAAACAGGAAATGGGTGTCAGACTATGTGTGGAATTTAACTGGAGGGTTTTACCGTAAGTGTTGGAGGTGCGTGTTGAGAGGAGCGGTGCTGTCAGACAAGGGCGAGGCAGGCAGGGTTTGTCCAGGGGCGGAAGTGTGGTCAGGAGGCAGGAGGAGCATCTCTGGTGGCGGTTGTTTAAGTAGTCGTCCCTCTCATCAGTGTCTTGTGTGTTGATTGAAGATAGAACGCAGCTGCCTGCAGCAGTTTGAGTGGCGTGAGACGCGCTTGGAGGTGCGCTCAGCGCGGCTCCCATATGATTGCGCGCTGGTGTGCGTCTGGGCCGTGACAGCGTGGCACGCGAATGTCTGTGCTGCACTGGATCAGTCTCCTGTCTTTAACAGGCAAAAGCTTTATAACCTCACTAATGCCTTGCATCGTCTATATTAGATATAGAACAACGGGCGGGTGCGGGCGGATGGCGGGCGGGTGCAGGTCTGGTCAAATGTTACATCGGGTGGATGGCGGATGGTTGACGACTTTCTGATGCGGTTGCGGATGCAATAATTGCCTATCCGCGCATCTCTACTATACGCCTATACGGTATAGTGTTCTGTGGTTACTTTTCGGTTGGCCAAGCGGACGTGACGACAGGCTGTCCCCACTCAGATCCGCACAGACCGGGAGGGGGCGTGCCTTAAGTCCGGCTGGAAATCGGCAGAAATTTGGAGAATGGTTGTCCCAGGGAGAGGCAGTGAAATTCGGGAGGGTTGGCAAGTATGAGATATTCTCACTTCTTTTCTTTTGTCGAGCACAAAGAAAAGAACATTTTAGTTAAATGTAAGTTGTGTCTTGGATCAAAGATCCCGTCTACTGCCCAAAACAACAATTCAAATCTGCCTGGTTAGGCTCTGTGTATGTCACGTGTGCCTTCCTTAGGTGAAGCCAGCTTTACAGCTATGTTGTTGATTGATTGATTGATTGATTGAAACTTTTATTAGTAGATTGCACAGTACAGTACATATTCCGTACAATTGACCACTAAATGGTAACACCCAAATAAGTTTTTTAACTTGTTTAAGTCGGGGTCCAGATACAGATATATACTATCAAATATATACTAACATCATAATACAGTCATCACACAAGATAATCATCAGGGTATATACATTGAATTATTTACATTATTTACAATCCGGGGTGTGGGATATGGAGGGGGGGGGGGGGTTAGGTTTGGTTGGTATCAACACTTCAGTCATCAACAATTGCATCATCAGAGAAATGGACATTGAAACAGTGTAGGACTGACTTGGTAGGATATGTACAGCAAGTAGTGGACATAGAGAGAGAGATCAGAAAGTATAAGAAAAAGTGTCTACATTTGATTATTTACAATCCGAAGAGGTATTATGTGGAAGGGAGGGTGTTAGTTTAGGGTTGTAGTTGCCTGGAGGTGTTCTTTTAGTGCGGTTTTGAAGGAGGATAGAGATGCCCTTTCTTTTACACCTGTTGGGAGTGCATTCCATATTGAAGTGGCATAGAAAGAGAATGAGTTAAGACCTTTATTAGTTCGGAATCTGGGTTTAACGTGGCTAGTGTTAGTGTTAGTGTTACTATGCTGTTTGTTACTTATGTATGTTATGTTGCAGCTATTTAAAATAGTTTTGTCAATTTGTTCTGGCCTGAAATAAATTGGCCCTTTGAAACATATCTTTGTCTTTGTGTGTTGTATGTAGAGCACATTGCTTAGCAGAGTTCAGTGATGCAAATGTATGTCAAGTTGATCAACAGATTGTATTATTCTCCAGTGCAATAACAGTACTAAAATGAAGGCTAAAAGGGCATTAATGGGAGCTTTAAAAAAAAAAAAGTAGAAGAAGTAACTAAATAGTTACTTTTCACAGTAACGCATTACTTTTTGGTGTAAGTAACTGAGTTAGTAACTGAGTTACTTTTGAAATAAAGTAACTAGTAACTGTAACTAGTTACTGCTTTTCAGTAACTAACCCAACACTGGTTATGAACAACTTCAAATAAAATATTCCACTTTGAAATATTTATTTGGTAAAATATTGACTAATTTGTGGTTTTCTGTAAAAAAAAATAACGTTTTCATGACAAAAAGGGCATAAAACTCGGCCCTCGGCCAAATGATTTTTCAGCCCAAGTGGCCCCTCAGTCAAAGAGTTCAGGAATCTCTAATCTAGAGATTTGAGCGTTGAAAGAAAAAAATAATGAATGACTTATTTTTACCAATTTTATGGGTGGGGACCCCTGAGAATTTTAGTGTTGTTGTTTTTTAAACAGTCTTTGCTCAACAATTTATATTAAATAAAAATCAATATAACTCTATGAATTATAGACCTAATTAAAGACCCAATTACTTCACATCAACTATTACAATTTGATTGTTTTTTGAGGGGAGGGGGGTGGGGGGTTCAAAGAAAGAAGATTTAAAGGTTTTTTTAATTTGTCATTGTATTTCTACAATAACATTTTGGTGGCACTTAAAAAAGCAAGATGAAACAAAACGAGAAGAACCAACAGCTTAAAACAGTACAACACAATATAAACTGTACACAGTAAAAGATTAAAAATAGACTAAGTAAAACTAGGTGAAAAGTATAAAGTAAAATGTTGCATATTTTGTGATTCCTGCTGACAACGCATCACATCAATATCAGTATCACTACAATGTGTGCCATTTCACCAAAATGAGTGCAATGTGGTCAGCAGAAGGTACGCCACATAAAAGTATCTCAGATATCTTTGAAGCGCTGACGATTCCGTCAATTATTTATTGCATAAAATTCGTCTGAGGCCTCCCTGGCAGATCACGCGTCACATTTTGCGGCGCTCCTTCATCTTTCCGCGCGTGTTCATCACACGGACGTTTGCAGCGTGGCCTCACTGACTTGAGGTCAGATGTTGTGGACTAAAAAACAGCAGTGGGCGTGAAACATCTCATTTGCTTCATCTTCTCACACTTCTTTATGTCCGTCCAAAGCCGCCATGAACTACTTTTCTGACAGCCTCCTATGCCCCGCGAAGTGTCTGACTTATTTGTGTGAAAATCTCAAACTTTTGTTTTGAAAAAAAAACATACAGTCGGAATGGGATTCATATGGCTCCATGTTATCACGGTTTACCTGACACATGAAACGTGACTGTAAACAAGCTTTTCAGGGTTTGGTGTGACAGGAAGAATCAGGCCTCAGGGTCAGAGTCAATGATTCTGTTTATTGCCTCTTGGGTTTTTGCAGGTTCTCTTGCTCTTGCTCTGCGTCTCTCCTCAGTCTCTCCTCAGTCTCTCTCTCTCGCTCGCTCTCCCCCCCGTGGTCTCGGGCGCTGCTAATAAAGGAGACAGGTGATTAGATAACCCGTTTCAGCTGGGAGATCCACTCACCTGTCAGCTGCTTCATAGCTGGCTCCTGCACACGCCCTGCCCGCAGGAGACGCGCGGGCCATGCCCCTTCCACATGCCTCCACCGCCAGATTCAGGCCGGGCAGCCGTCCAGCCGCGCCTCTTTCCCTCCCTCCGTAGAGGAACGCAAGAGGAAGTCGGCCACGTCCATCTGCGTACCCGGTCTGTGGACCACCCGGAAATTGTAGGGTTGTAATGCGAGACACCACCGGGTAATCCGCGCGTTGGCATCCTTCATGCGGTGGAGCCACTGGAGTGGTTTGTGGTCTGAGCAGAGGCTGAAGGAGCGTCCCAACAGGTAGTACCGTAGGGCCCTGACCTCCCACCGGATGGCGAGGCACTCCCTCTCCACCGTGCTGTACCTCGCCTCCGGGTCCGAGAGCTTCCGGCTGATGTATTGTACGGGGTGGTCGATGCCCTCCACCCGCTGGGACAGCACCGCTCCCAGTCCCCTGCCCGACGCCTGTAGACAGAAGGGGATGGCAAAATTAGGCATGTGCAGTACCGGCTCCTCGCAGAGGGCTGTTTTTACCTTTTCGAACAGCCGCTGGCACTGCTTTGTCCACTGGACCAGATCTGGAGCACCCTTTGCGGTGAGGTCAGTCAGTGGGCTGGTCAGGTCTGCAAACCGGGGAATTAACCTTTTTTTTCGTCTTGGGAGGTGGTCAGGCTGCGGGCGCACCTGCCCTCCTCCCAGGTGGTACCCCAAATACTGTACTTCCATCCGGCCAACTGCGCACTTCGCCGGGTTGGCGGTGAGCTCCGCCTGCCTCAGGGACTTGAGCACCGCCCCCACCCGCCGCATGTGCTCTTCCCAGCCGCTACTCTGGATGATGACGTCATGCAAGTAGGCAGCCGCGTATGCAGCGTGAGGGCGCAGTACCTGGTCCATGAGGTGCCGGAACATGGCGGGCGCACCGAACAAGCCAAACGGAAGTGGCACAAATTGGTACAAACCTTCCCGAGTGGAAAAGGCCGTTTTTTCCCTGGACTCTGGCGACATGGGAATCTGCCAGTAGACCTTGGTTAAATCCAGTGTCATGAAAAAATGAGCAGTGCCCAGTCGATCCAGGAGCTCGTCGACCCGAGGCATTGGGTACGCGTCAAAACGTGAAATTTCGTTCACCTTGCGGTAATCCACACAGAACCGCACAGACCCATCCTTCTTCCCTACCAGAACGATGGGGCTGCACCACACACTGATATTCTTCTATTACCCCCAATTCCAGCATAGATTTTAATACCTCCCGAACCACTTTGCGTTTATGTTCGGGGAGCCTGTAGGGCCGAGACCGCACCGTAACTCCCGGGCTGGTCTCAATATGATGTTGGATGAGGTTCGTGTGGCTGGGCCGAGGGGAGAACACATCAGAAAAGCGCCGCTGTAGCTTGGCAACATCCGTTTTCTGCGCTAACGTGAGCAGATTGTAGCAGAGGACCTCTGGCCCGAATTCCTCCTCCTCCTCAACCACCGTTACCTTGGAAACAGGCTCAGCCTCCTTCCATGCTTTCAGTAGGTTGATATGGTAAATTTGAGTGTCTCCGTCCCGGTCCGAGCGTCGGACCTCGTAATCCACATCACCCACTTGCCGTGTGACCTCAAAGGGTCCTTGCCACCTGGCGAGTAATTTCGAGCTGGATGTTGGAAGTAACACAAGCACTTTTTCTCCCGGTGAAAATTTTCTTAGCTGAGTCTCCCTGTTATACACGCGTTGCTTACATTCCTGGGCACGGAGCAAATTCTCGCGTGACAAGTGCCGAATCGTGTGGAGTTTTGCTCGCATGTCCATAACGTACTGAATTTCGTTTTTGCTGGAGCTTGGACCCTCCTCCCAGCTTTCCTTAATTACGTCCAAAACCCCGCGCGGCTTCCTGCCGTATAATAGCTCAAAAGGCGCAAAGCCTGTGGAGGCCAGAGGTACCACCCGGATTGCAAACATTAGGGTATCCAGCCATTTATCCCAATTTGGTTTGTCCACGTGCGTAAACTTACGAATCATGGTTTTCAGCGTCTTATTTAGTCGCTCCACCAACCCGTCAGATTGGGGGTGGTATACGCTGGTGCGGATCGCTTTAATACCCAATAAGCCGTATAGTTCCTTTATCGTGCGTGACATAAAGGACGTGTCCTGGTCAGTCAGAATCTCTTTCGGGATTCCAACTCGAGAGATGACCTGAAACATAGCCTGCGCAACACTCTTTGCAGAGATGGAACGCAGTGGCACTGCTTCGGGATAGCGCATTGCGTAATCCACCAGGACTTGCGCAAAACAATATCCCTGTGTGCTCGAGTGGAATGGTCCGATGAGGTGCATATCAATTATTTCGAAGGGGACCTCCATGAGCGCAATGGGCGCAAGGGCACCTTGGGGGTGGCCGCCGGGTTCACCAGCTGGCAGTCCGGGCAGGCAGGACACCAACTGTGCACGTCTGCCCGGAAGCCCGGCCAATAGAATCGGACCATGACCGGATTGAGTGTTTTATCATACCCCATGTGGCCAGCCATGGGATTGGAGTGCGCCGCCTGTAAAACCAATGCACCCCTAACTCTTCCGGGCTGCAATATACACCCCCTCTACCACCAAACCCCGCCCCCCCAACCCTGCCCGCCTCAACTGACGCACGGAGGGGGGGTGGGGGGTGGTAGCGGGGGTGTATATTGCAGCCCGGAAGAGTTAGGGGTGCATTGGTTTTCCAGGCTGCATGGGATTCTGGGTATTTGTTTTGTTGTGTTTATGTTGTGTTACGGTGCGGATGTTCTACCGAAATGTGTTTGTCATTCTTGTTTGGTGTGGATTCACATTGTGGCGCATATTTCTAACAGTGTTAAAGTTATTTATACAGGCACCGTCAGTGTAACCTGTATCGCTGTTGGCCAAGTATGCATTGCATTTACGTGTGTGCGTGCTGAAGTGACACATATTTTGGGATCAGGCCGGCACGCGGTTGGAATGGATGAAAAGCAGACGTAACGACAGCTCATGGAGGATGATAAACGCAGTGCCTTTAAAGCACGCCCCCAAGACTGTGGTCCGGGTGGACTACGAGGTATAATGACTGATGAACAACTTCGTTCGATAATGAAAGATGCCTCAGCTCAAAACCTGAGCCCCGACATTAATGAACTAGCATCCAAGAAAAGATGGCAGGTATCTGGTTTGGGCACATCAGATTAGATCAGTGTGTTGCAAACTGAGCAGTTTAAAGTCCTGAATGGTTGGTTTATTCATTGTTATTTTATTTTCTAACTTATTAGCCTGTGGAAAAAGTTAATGTTGATATTTACCTCAGAAGGCTGCAAATAGAAAAGAGGCATTACATTTTTATTTAAATTGTATTTGATATACCATTGATATTTTTTAATTATTATTATTATTATTTGAAACTCGATTTTGCATGTCACTATAAAGTTATACAAGCCTTGCTTGTTCAATATTCAATGCAAAACTTGTTTGGGTCCCTATCAAAAGGTTAATTTGGTCAACCTTGGCCCGCGGCTTTGTTCAGTTTTAAATTTTGGCCCACTCTGTATTTGAGTTTGACACCCCTGCCTTAAACTATGTTAAAATAACGGAAAGAAATACGTGCTTAGTATTTTGTCCTTTTTGTTTATGTTGACAAATTCAGGGAATAATTCCTTGGATAAAGAAGGACTTTGAGGATTTAAAAAAGAGTAGTAGATAGTTTTGTTTAGTTGTGGTGTGCTATTGACTTTTTTTGATCAAACAATTGTATGTAATAATAGATAATGTTGTGATACAGTAATATCAATAATTATCAACATCAACCGATACAACACACTAATAACGTAATACAGTAATATCAATAATTATCAACATTGACCGATACAAAACACTGATAACGTGATACAGTAATATCAATTATTCTCAATATCGACCGATAAAAAACACTAATAACGTGACACAATAATATCAATAATTATCAACATCGACTGATACAAAACACTAATAACTTAATACAGTAATCTCAACAATGATCTACATCGACCGATACAAAACACTGATAACGTGATACAGTAATATCAATAATTCTCAATATCGACCGATACAAACACTAATATTGTGATACAGTACAAAACGTCACAAATAGTTTATTTTCATGTCAAGTCGCTGAACCAAAATGTCCAAATGTTATTTTGGTAAAAAGGTGGACATACTTTATTTAGTTCACGAGTCAAGTCACTTTTTGGGGGGGACTTATGAAGTCAGGCAAAGTTAGCATGCTGCACCTGCGCCCCATTGCCAGGTATTTGTAATGTGCTGCTGGACGCCACTTCTGCTGTCAATTACGTGAAGATGATGAATCGCTATCACATGTTTGTGTCGCCTTCTATCGAACGTCTTGCTGCTTACACACTCGCTCTATCCTCTCTGATCTCATCGTGCTGCTTTGTCCTTTCCTTCCTTCTCACACAAATCAACACAGACATTCTTCGTACTCACAACACAAAACACGCTCTTTAGTTGGAGAGTGCTTTGTGAGTCTAAGAGCTGCATTATTACTTGCAAGCTAGCGATAAGTGAGATAGTTTCTAGCCAGCAATTAGCAATGCTTGTTGCCAGGTAGTGATTAAGAAGCTAGTTACCCCCTAGCGATTAATGCGTTAGTTGCCAGCTAGCAATCAGCGGCACTAGCTGCTAGCTACCGATAAGTGTGCCAGCTAATAGCTAGCGAGTAACACTCAAGCTATTAACTGGCGATTAGCAAGCTAGTTGCCACCTCGCGATTAGAAGATGGTTGCCAGGTAGTGATTAATGAGCGAGTTGCCACCCAGCAATTATTGCCCTGGTTGCCAGCTAGAATTTAGCGCCACTCACTGCTAGCTAGCGATAGGTGTGCCAGCTACTAGCTAGCGATTAGCACGAAAGCTACCAACTAGCGATTAGCAAGCTAGTTTCCAGCTAGCGGTTAATAAGAATAGGTTTATATCTACAAATTAGCATGCTAGTTGTCAGTTAGTGATTACGGGGCAAGTTGTCACCTAACGATTAGCAAGATTGTTGCCAGTTAGTGATTAGTGAGCTGGTTTCCAGCTAGCGATTAGAAAAATAGTTTTCCAGCTACCAATTAGGATACGAGTTGCCAGGTAGTGATTAAAGTGCTAGTTGCCACTCAGCAATTAATGGGGTAATTACCAGCTAGAATTTAGTGCCATAAAAAATTAACTGGCGATTAGCAAGCTAGTTACCAGGTAGTGATTAGTGTGTTAGTTTACAGCTAGGGATTAGCAGGATAATTTTCCAGCTAGCAATTAGCATGCTGGTTGCTAGGTAGTGATTAATGAGGAAATTGCCACCTAGCAATTAATGAGCTAGTTGCCAGGTAGAATTTAGCGGCACTTGCTGTTAACTAGCAATAAGTGCGCCAGCTATTAGGTAGCGATTAATGCGCAAGCTATTAACTAGTGATTGGCAAGCTTGTTTCCAGGTAGCGGTTAGCAAGATAATTTTCCAGCTACAAAATAGCATGCTAGTTGTCAGGTAGTGATTATTGGGCAAGTTACCACCCAAAAATGAATGAGGTTGTTGCGAGCTAGAATTTAGCTAATAGCTAGCGATAAATGTGCCAGCTATTAGCTAATGATTAACACGCAAGCTTACAACTAGCAATTATCAAACTAGTTTTCAGATAGCAGTTAGCATGCAAGTTGTCAGGTAGAGATTAATGAGCTACTTTCCAGCTACTTACTCCGGTGAGTAATTAGCATGCTAGTTGCCAGGTCGCGATTAACCAGCCAGTTGTCACCTTGTGAATAATGCGCTGGTTTTCAGATAGACTTTAGCTAGCAATTAGCATGCAAGCTACCAGATAGCAATTAGCCCGCTAGTCCCAGGTAGAGTTAAGTGAGCTAGTTTGCAGCTAGCGATTAGCAAGATATTTTCCAGCTAACAATCAACAGGCTAGTTGCCAGCGAGCAATTAGCATGGTATTTCCTAGGAAGCGACTAACCAGCTAATTGTCACCTCATGATTAATGCCCTAGTTTCCAGCTAGAATTTAGCAGCACTAGTTGCTTGCTAGCAATTGTGCAGCAGCTATTAGCCTGCTAGTTGCCAGGTAGAGGTTAGTGAGCTTGTTTCTAGCTAGCAATTAGCATGCTGGTTGCCAGGTAGTGATTAACAAGGTAGTTTAAATCTAGTGATTGATGCACACGTTTCCAGGTAGCGAATATCAAGCTAGTTGCCAGGTCATGATTGACGCGGTAGTTTCCAGCTAGCCATTAGCAATCTAGTTCACAGATAGCGATTAGCACGCTAGTTGCCGGGTCATGCTAGTTGCCAGGTCGCGATTAACCAGCCAGTTGCCACATTGTGAATAATGCGCTAGTTTTCAGATAGACTTTAGCTAGCAATTAGCATGCAAGCTACTAGATATCAATTAGCCCGCTAGTCCCAGGTAGTGTTAAGTGAGCGAGTTTGCAGCTAGCGATTAGCAAGATAGTTTCCAGCTAACAATCAACAAGCTAGTTGCCAGCTAGCAATTAGCATTGTATTTCCTAGGTAACGATTAACCAGCTAATTGTCACCTCATGATTAATGCCTTAGTTTCCAGCTAGAATTTAGCAGCACTAGTTGCTTGCTAGCAATTGTGCGCCAGCTATTAGCTAGCGATTAGCCTGCTAATTGCCAGGTAGAGGTTAGTGAGCTTGTTTCTAGCTAGAAATTAGCATGCTGGTTGCCAGGTAGTGATTAACCAGCTAGTTTAAACCTAGCGATTGATGCACGAGTTTCCAGCTAGCAAATATCAAGCTAGTTGCCAGGTCATGATTGACGCGGTAGTTGCCAGTTTGCCATTAGCAATCTAGTTCACAGATAGCGATTAGCACGCAACTTGCCGGGTCGTGATTGACGCTTTAGTTGCCAACTAACGATTAGCATGCCAGTTACCAGCCAGGAAATGAGCAGTATTGCAGTGCCATTTATCAAAGTGCGGAAATCAATCACAGTAATAATCCAGCGATTTATCATGAATAGCGGTAAACACTACAATTTCTACTATGTAGGCTGCCGCTTATCTTAGCATTGTAGGCTATCGATAATGAGTGAAAAAAAAAAGTCAACACACTGACTCAAGTAAGAGTACTGTTACTTTAGAATAATATGACTCAAGTAAAAGTAAAAAGTAGTCATCACAATAATTACTTCAGTAAGATTAAGTAAGTAATCCGTGGAAAAAACTACTCAAGTATTGAGTAACTTGTCAAATAATTCAGTTTCCTCTATTTCCTCACCTTCATGCTCTTACGTGTGCCTCCCATACACTAGGGGGCGACTGTGGTCATTTAAGCTTGTTTAGCTATGTGAGAATGTAAATACAAAAGAAGAAGAGAATGCTACACGCTACAGGTAACTTTCAAGCTCCAGATTCATTTCATTTTCTTCTTATTCCTTTCATGAAAATGCATATATACAAGCCACTTTCATCGTTTTTTTTTTCTCATACATTTCCATGATCAGAAAGGAGCAAATGGAAGAATACTATTCTTATATTTATCTGCCCCCTTTTTAACACAATTATTTTAGATGACGTTATATCTGTTCCCTCCACCAACACCCGAACTCCAACATACTTTTTCATTTTCGTTTAAGCATTTTCATAATGACACGTCCAATTAAAATCAAAAATCAGTTTGATATAAGTCCAGTTGTCTCTTTTTGTAACTCTTTTTAAATTCAAACATATTCTTGCAACTTTTGAAGTCTTTGTTTAGAGAATTCCATGCTTTCACACCAGCAACAGACAAGCACATTTGTTTCAAATCTAACAGACCAGTGCACATTTTCACTGCTTTTTGATGTTGTTGGTAATGTTTTAATGTGTTTAAATGACACTTATGGTTATTAGGATCATCAGAGACAGACAAAAAGATCGATTTTATTAGTCAATTGTTTTAGGAGCTTTCTGTTCATCAGCTCCCGGGAAGTGCTGGCGACATGTCACGTCATTAAAGTGTCTTTGGTAACATTCTGACACTTGTTAAACAAGTAGGTTTCTATTTTATCATATACTTTAAAAACATCTAACCTATTTCCGCTTCTACTTAATTGTGCTTGTTTACTGTAAACGGCCCAAGCCACCGGCTTCGTTGCCAGGTGCGTTTGATTGGTGGGATGGAGTTAAGCGTCACTTCCGCTTACGTTTGATACGCCAAACACGCACATGAACATAACAATCGGAACGAAATTCAAAGTCAATCAATCAATCAAAGTTTATTTATATAGCCCTAAATCACGAGTGTTTCAGGGCTGCACAGGCCACAACGAGATCCCACACAGGGCAAGGAACAACTCAACCCAATGGGCTACAATGAGAAACCTTGTAGGGGACATTCAACGTAACGGAGTAAAAGTAGCGTTTCTTCTTCACAAAAATACTCAAGTGAAAGTATGTTGCATTAAAACTACTCTGACAAGTACAATTCATCGCGTTACTACCCACCTCTGCATGTTGGTTACGCTTTTTGACCGAATCAACGCTTCATCCCAATGTTGACGTGCATAACCAGTTTGTTTGCATCTTTCCATCACATTATAATCTTTTCCAAACTCCCGTGAAGAACACAGCCGCCATGTTTGGCTGGTGCTGCAAAGATTGCTGGGAATTAAATAGGTGTGGTAGAATTAAATGTCGCTTCTGTCCATACACTGTGTATGTATATATATATATATATATATATATATATATATATATATACATATATATATATATATATATATATATATATATTGGAGTGAATGAATGATGGGTTCTCACTTCTCTGTGAGCGCTTTGAGTGTCTAGTTTGGGGGTCTGCAAACTATGGCTCGCAAGCCAAATACGGCCCGCCAGCGTCCAATATCCGGCCTGCGGGTGGTCCCGAGTAAAATATATATACAAACCCTGTTTCTATATGAGTTGGGAAATTGTGTTAGATGTAAATATAAACAGAATACAATTATTTGCAAATCCTTTTCAACCCATATTCAATTAAATGCACTACAAAGACAAGATATTTGATGTTAAATTTTTTATTTTTTTTTGCAAATAATAATTAACTTAGAATTTCATGGCTGCAACGCGTGCCAAAGTAGTTGGGAAAGGGCATGTTCACCACTGTTACATGGCCTTTCCTTTTAACAACACTCAGTAAACGTTTGGGAACTGAGGAGACACATTTTTTAAGCTTCTCAGGTGGAATTCTTTCCGATTCTTGCTTGATGTACAGCTTAAGTTGTTCAACAGTCCAGGGGTCTCCGTTGTGGTATTTTAGGCTTCATAATGCGCCACGCATTTTCAATGGGAGACAGTTCTGGACTACAGGCAGGCCAGTCTAGTACCTGCACTCTTTTACTATGAAGCTACGTTGATGTAACACGCGGCTTGGCATTGTCTTGCTGAAATAAGCAGGGGCGTCCATGGTAACGTTGCTTGGATGGCAAAATATGTTGCTCCAAAACCTGTATGTACCTTTCAGCATTAATGGCGCCTTCACAGATGTGTAAGTTACTCATGTCTTGGGCACTAATACACCCCCATACCATCACACATGCTGGCTTTTCAACTTTGGGTCTATAACAATCCGGATGGTTCTTTTCCTCTTTGGTCCGGAGGACACAACGTCCACAGTTTCCAAAAACAATTTGAAATGTGGACTCGTCAGACCACAGAACAGTTATCCACTTTGTATCAGTCCATCTTAGATGTGCTCAGGTCCAGCGAAGCCGACGGAGTTTCTGGGTGTTGTTGATAAACAGTTTTCGCCTTGCATAGGAGAGTTTTAACTTGCACTTACAGATGCAGTGACCAACTGTAGTTACTGACAGTGGGTTTCTGAAGTGTTCCTGAGCCCATGTGGTGATATCCTTTACACACTGATGTCGCTTGTTGATGCAGTCCAGCCTGAGGGATCGAAGTTCACGGGCTTAGCTGCTTATGTGCAGTAATTTCTCCAGATTCTCTGAACCCTTTGATGATATTACAGACCGTAGATGGTGAAATCCCTAAATTCCTTGCAATAGCTGGTTGAGAAAAGTTTTTCTTAAACTGTTCAACAATTTGCTCACGCATTTGTTGACAAAGTGGTGACCCTCGCCCCATCCTTGTTTGTGAATGACTGAGTATTTCATGGAATCTACTTTTATACCCAATCATGGCACCCACCTGTTCCCAATTTGCCTGTTCACCTGTGGGGTGTTCCAAATAAGTGTTTGATGAGCATTCCTCAACTTTATCAGTATTTATTGCCACCTTTCCCAACTTCTTTGTCATGTGTTGCTGGCATCAAATTCTAAAGTTAATGTTATTTGTCTTTGTACCATATTCAACTGAATATGGGTTGAAAATGATTTGTAAATCATTGTATTCCGTTTATATTTACATCTAACACAATTTCCCAACTCATATGGAAACGGGGTTTGTATTTTTTTATTATAATTTTTTAATATGTCCTTTTCAGCCCATCCATCAATCCATTTCCTACTGCTTGTTACTCTTGGGGTCTCCAAGCCGCTTAGCCAAATCATATTGTCTAAAAATGCATTTTCCCATCAATAAGGCTCTTTTAGTCAATTAGTGCACGAGGGAAAAAGGGCGAAATCGTTGGGGAAATGTAAAATAGACTCCGAGTGTAGAGTTTTTAAATATCAGTGGACACATGACTTTTTTTTGTTCAGTGTAAGGAAAAGGCAGTGTGTCTAATCTGCAATGAGACAGATCATATATATATATATATATATATATATATATATATATATATATATACACAGTCATGGTCAAAAGTTTACATACCCTTGTAAAGAACATAATGTCATGGCTGTCTTGAGTTTCCAATAATTTCTACAACTCAATTTTTTGTGATAGAGTGATTGGAGCACATACTTGTTGGTCACAAAAAACATTCATGAAGTTTGGTTCTTTTATGAATTTATTATGGGTCTACTGAAAATGTGACCAAATATGCTGGGTCAAAAGTATACATACAGCAATGTTAATATTTGGTTACATGTCCCTTGGCAACTTTCACTGCAATAAGGCACTTTTGGTAGCCATCCACAAGCTTCTGGTTGAATTTTTGACCACTCCTATTGACAAAATTGGTGCAGTTCAGCTAAATGTGTTGGTTTTCTGACATGGACTTGTTTCTACAGTATTGTCCACACGTCTAAGTCAGGACTTTGGGAAAGCCATTCTAAAACCTTAATTCTAGCCTGTTTTAGCCATTCCTTTACCACTTTTGACGTGTGTTTGGGGTCATTGTCCTGTTGGAACACCCAACTGCGCCTAAGAGTAAATGGGACAATGGAAAAGGAGGGTAATTACCTCCAAATTCTTTAGGACAACCTAAAATCATCAGCCCGGACGTTAGGTTTTTGGCGCAGTTGGGTGTTCCAACAGGACAATGACCCCAAACACACATCAAAAGTGGTAAAGGAATGGCTAAATCAGGCTAAAATTAAGGTTTTATAATGGCCTTCCCAAAGTCCTGACTTAAACGTGTGGACAATGCTGAAGAAACAAGTCTATGTCAGAAAAACAACAAATTTAGCCAAACTGCACCAATTTTGTCAAGAGGAGTGGTCAAAAATTCAACCAAAAGCTTGCCAAACTCGCACTCTCCGCCAACAAAGCAACTTCAAAGGTTCCTTAGATTCAGTTTTGACTTTTTATTTTCAGTTGCAGTCAAACAGCAGCACCTTTGAACCATCTCACATCAGTCAAGTCTGTTGGAATGTTTTTTTGAAAGAGCATCCTTGTTCTGACTCGTTCTGATCCAATTTCTTGTTAGGTTAACACCTCAGACCTAAGCCAAAGCACAGTCTCTCCTCCCTTCTATGGCTGAAAGAAAATCATGATGTTTAAATTGTCCTAGAATTACGTCTACCCCTTCATCCGGGCATATGAATGATATAACAATCCTGCCTGCTTTTGTTCAGTTCCAACTAAAACTTCCCGACAAGTTCTATTATTCACAAGAAACTATCCACTACCTCCCAATTTTGGGAGAAATTTCATGTGAATGCATTCCAGACAGTGTAAAGCAGGGGTGCTCATTACGTCGATCGCGAGCTACCGGTTGATCGCGGAGGGTGTGTCAGTCGATCACCAGCCAGGCATTAAAAAAATAAACCTAAAAATGAGCGATCATAAATCTTCACTATGACGTCACTTTCGTCACTTGATTGACATTCACGGCACCCGAGGGTCTTCTGAGATGACGCTGGCTGCTGGCTGCTGCCAGCTCATTAAAATTACCGACAGGAAGGCGGGAAACACTTTATTTCAACAGACTCTGGCGCCGTACCTGTCGTCAAAACTCCAAAGACCGACTGCACAGTTGCACAGTAGCGCTAACAAAATAAGAGTCTCAGAAAGCTGGCGTGCACAAGCTAGCAAGCTACGGAGTTTGCCGACAATGTATTTCTTGTAAAGTGTATACAAAGGAGTACGGAGGCTGGACAAATAAGATGCCAAAAAACAACCACTTTCATGTGGTATTGGACAGAAAGGAGGACTTTTTTCTCCTCCATTCGAAAATGCGGACGTTATCAGCACCACTGTCTGATTCCAATCAATGCAAAAGTCATCAGAATCAGGTAATACACCAACTTATATTCTTGTCTTCATGAAAGAAAGGAATCTATATGTGTTAAACATGCTTGTATTATCTTTAAACACCTTTAACTTATTAACAATATTAACTATATGTGTTAAACATGCTTGTATTATCTTTAAACACCTTTAACTTATTAACAATAATAACTATATGTGTTAAACATGCTTGCATTATCTTTAAACACCTTTAACTTGTTAACAATATTAACTATATGTGTTAAACATGCTTGTATTATCATTAAACACCTTTAACTTGTTAACAATATTAACTATATGTGTTAAACATGCTTGCATTATCTTTAAACATCTTTAATTTGTTGACAATATTAACTATATGTATTAAACATACGTGTATTATCATTAAACACCTTTAATTTATTAACAATATTAACTATATGTATTAAACATTCTTGTATTATCATTAAACACCTTTAATTTATTAACAATATCAACTATGTGTTAAACATGCTTGCATTATCAATAAACACCTTTAATTTATTAACAATATTAACTATATGTGTTAAACATGCTTGCATTATCTTTAAACATCTTTAATTTGTTGACAATATTAACTATATGTATTAAACATACGTGTATTATCATTAAACACCTTTAATTTATTAACAATATTAACTATATGTATTAAACATTCTTGTATTATCATTAAACACCTTTAATTTATTAACAATATCAACTATGTGTTAAACATGCTTGCATTATCATTAAACACCTTTAACTTGTTAACAAAAACATATATTTCATAAATAAGTAAATATAAATTATATATACAGTATGAATGAGGTAGATCCCCACGACTTGATCAATTGAAAAGTAGCTCGCCTGCAGAAAAAGTGTGAGCACCCCTGGTGTAAAGTAACAAAAAATATAAGCACAATGAGTTAAAAAAACAAGCTAGCATGCTAAAAGTACTATGCTAACAATAGTATGTTAACAGTTAGCATTACTAAAATAACAAAATGTATGACACTGAGGTGTATACTTGCTAAATTAACTACAAAAAAAAAAATCCAGTGAGCCAATGTAAGCATGCTATGCTAAAATGCTAACCATAACACAATATAATACTCTGGGTACCTGAAAGATGTGTTTAAATCGCCAGCCTGCTAAAGTTAGCATGCATCAAGTACCACCATAGCTCAATATTAGCTAAAAAAAAATAAGTTAGGATACCAAAATTAACATGCGAACTGATATCATTCATTAAGTAACAAAATATTTGACGCTTAAGTGTCGGCCTGCAAAATAAGTAAAACAAAAAGTTAGCATACTAACATTAGCATGCTGACAGTTATCATTCCACAAGTAACAACATATTTGACGCTGAGAAATATACCTGCAAAATTAGCAAAAAAAAATCAAAAGTCAATGTAGCATGCTAACAGGTATCATTCATCAGGTAACAGAATGTTTGATGCTGAGGTGTATACCTGCAAAATTAGCAAAAAAACAAAATAGTATGCTAATATTGGAATGCTAACATGTATCATTTATCAGATAACAAAATATTTGATGCGAAGGTGTCTACCTGCAAAATTACCCCCCAAAAAAGTTAGTATACCAACATTAGCATGCTAACAGTTATCATTCATCAAGGAACAAAATATTTGACGCTAAGGTGTCTACGTGCAAAATTAGCACAAAGAAAGTTAGCCTACTAACATTAGCATGCTATCAGGTATCCTTCGAAAAGTAACAAACATTTTTAGGCTGAGGTGTATACCTGCAAAATTATCACAAAAACACAATAGCATGTTAATTTTACAATGCTAACATTTGCCTTTAGAAAATTAGCTGCGGGCCACATATGGCACTTGGTCTGCACTTTGGACACCCCTGGTATACACCACAGCATATTATTTGGCAGGTCATAGAACAGTGATTCATAAACCGTGGCACGGGTACCATGGGTGGCTCTATCTAGTGGTACGCCGAATAATCACTTAATTTAATATTGTAACGTGACTCGAGCCGTTATCACAATGTTCCTGTTCGAACTGTGTGTAATGTTACAGTGGCCAAAAATGTTACCGTAAATCCCAGACTACAAGCCACTACTTTTTTCCTACACTTTGAGCCCTGCGGCTTATTAAACGGTGCGGAATTCCTGGATTTTTCTTCACTGACGGCCATAATGTAAATAGTAAAAAAATAAATAAATAAGGAAATACAGTGAAAAGGTGTTTTATTGTTTGTGCTATGGTGCCATCTTTTTCCATTTAGTGCCTTCAACCAGAAGTAGAAGTACTGTTCTGTCTTTTAGTCGTCCATAGAGTTTCTACTCTAATGGATTCTTCATTCATCACTCTAAGCAACATTTGTAAGTTTTACAATATATTTTAAAACAATTCTTACTCACGAAACCGTCCCATGTGTGATGCCTGTAGGAGTGTTTTAATGCATATTTGCATATGCTATCATAATGTAATGAAGTGAGCGTTGTTAGCATTAGATAATATGCTAACACGTTTACGAGTACGTCTGTTAGTATTATTAACTTACAACGGCATTATTTTTGTCTTGTTTTAGTTTCACAAAATTCTCAGTAAATTCACTAAACGTCACCGTTGTAGAAATTATTGGAACACTCAAGACAGCTGATTGGAGAGCTAGCTTGTGCAGCTAGTGGGTCCATGACGATGAGTTCTGTTTTATTTGATCATCCGTTTTACTGCCGAGTTACAGACACCGTTTGGAAACAATTAGGGTATGTAAATAAACATTTGCAGAAACTTTCTGTGTAAATAACTCATTTCACAACGTATATATATGCGGCTTATAGTCCGTTGCGGCTAATATATGGAATTAAATTGTTTTCCCTAAAATGTATTGGGTGCAGTTTACAGTGCGCTCTGTAGTCTGGAAAAAAAGGTAAACATACGTATTTGACAAAACCTCTGCCTTGTTTTTAATGAATACTTAGGCCTACTAAGCTACTGTATTTTAATGTTGGTGGCTATGGTGGTACATGAAGAACCAAGTTTTCTGGGGTGATAATAGGTAACAACAAGTATAAAAAACACCGGACTAGAGGAATCTTAATCTCTGTGTTGTTCTCCACATTAGCAAGAAAAGCTTCTCATAATTGGCCCCTGCACTCCTTCTCCTACAAGGATGTCAAGACTTCAAAGTCATCCTTATTATGCTTCTGCTCCGCGTCGGCAATGTTTGTTTTCTTCTCAATCGCACGGCCCACTTCCCCACGCACATACACGCTACTGTGAGGAAAGATACAACACAGTTGAGGTGTTGACGACAATCAAATGAACGTCCAATGAACCTCCATTATTGTAGAAAGTGAGCCGATCATAATTGTCAGCTCAGCCCTAATTCGCACCGTGTTACGTCCTCATTACAGCCTATTAAAAGTCCAAATTCCAACAGAAACAATTACAACGTGACAGCTTTCAGGCCCTAAAATGATGGTTTGCTCGCAGGCTGTTTGCACGCTCCTGCAGGGCATTTAATGGGATCACTCAAGGACCGTGTATTTGGTTGCTAATACTACCGGGTACTTTGTTTAATCAGTTGTACCTTTTGCACTCTTAATACAAACAATAATTTTTTGTAATTCATGCATGCAATTATTCATTGCCCTTAAGGGGAACTGCACTTTTTGGGGGAATTTTGCCTATCGTTCACATACATTATGAGAGGCAAGAACACACATCTTTTTTGGGGGGTAGTATGCACACTGCAAGTATATATATATAATGTAGTAACAGACACCTTCATAACAATATGTAATATGTTTTATATACACACTGCAATGCAGCTGAGATAGGCTCCAGCACCCCCTGTAACCCCGAAAGGAACAAGCGGTAGAAAATGGATGGATGGAAGTATATATTTATATATACAAATCCCCGTTTCCATATGAGTTGGGAAATTGTGTTAGATGTAAATATAAACGGACTATAATGATTTGCAAATCCTTTTCAACCCATATTCAATTGAATGCACTACAAAGACAAGATATTTGATGTTCAAACTCATAAACTTTATTTTTTTTTGCAATAATAATTAACTTAGAAATTCATGGCTGCAACACGTGCCAAAGTAGTTGGGAAAGGGCATGTTCATCACTGTGTTACATGGCCTTTCCTTTTAACAACACTCAGTAAACATTTGGGAACTGAGGAGACACATTTTTTAAGGTTCTCAGGTGGAATTATTTCCCATTCTTGCTTGATGTACAGCTTAAGTTGTTCAACAGTGGTATTTTAGGCTTCATAATGCGCCACACATTTTCAATGGGAGACAGGTCTGGACTAAAGGCTGGCCAGTCTATTACCCGCACTCTTTTACTATGAAGCCACGTTGATGTAACTCGTGGTTTGGCATTGTCTTGCTGAAATAAGCAGGGGCGTCCATGGTAACGTTGCTTGGATAGCAACATATGCTGCTCCAAAACCTGTATGTACCTTTCAGCATTAATGGCGCCTTCACAGATGTGTAGGTTATCCATATCTTGGGCACTAATACACCCCCATACCATCACAGATGCTGGCTTTTCAACTTTGCGCCTATAACAATTCGGATGGTTCTTTTCCTCTTTAGTCCGGAGGACACGACGTCCACAGTTTCCAAAAAACAATTTGAAATGTGGACTCGTCAGACCACAGAACACTTTTCCACTTCGTATCAGTCCATCTTAGATAAGCTCAGGCCCAGCAAAGTCGACAGCATTTCTGGGTGTTGTTGATAAACGGTTTTCGCCTTGCATAGGAGAGTTTTAACTTGCACTTACAGATATAGTGATCAACTGTAGTTACTGACAGTGGGTTTCAAAAGTGTTCCTGAGCCCATGTGGTGATATCCTTTACACACTGATGTCGCTTGTTGATGCAGTACAGCCTGAGGGATCGAAGGTCACGGGCTTAGCTGCTTACGTGCATTGATTTCTCCAGATTCTCTGAACTCTTTGATGATATTACGGACCGTAGATGGTGAAATCCCTAAATTCCTTGCAATAGCTGGTTGAGAAAGTTTTTTCTTAAACTGTTCAACAATTTGCTCATGCATTTGTTAACAAAGTGGTGACCCTCGCCCCATCCTTGTTTGTGAATGACTGAGCATTTCATGGAATCTACTTTTATACCCAATCATGGCACCCACCTGTTCCCAATTTGCCTGTTCACCCGTGGAATGTTCCAAATAAGTGTTTGATGAGCATTCCTCTACTTTATCAGTATGTATTGCCACCTTTCCCAACTTCTTTGTCACGTGTTGCTGGCATCAAATTCTAAAGTTAATGATTATTTGCAAAAAAAAAAAATGTTTATCAGTTTGAACATCAAATATGTTGTCTTTGTAGCATATTCAACTGAATATGGGTTGAAAATGATTTGCAAATCATTGTATTCCGTTTATATTTACATCTAACACAATTTCCCAACTCATATGGAAACGGGGTTTGCATATATATATATATATATGTATATATATATATATATATATATATATACATATATATATATATATATATATATATATATATATATATATATATATATATATGTATGTATGTATGTATGTATGTACAAATGTAGTAACAGACACCTTCATAACAATTTGTAATATGTTTTATATACACACTGCAAGTATATATATACATATAAGGTAGTAACAGACATCGTCATAACAATATGTAATATGTACAATATACACACTGCAAGTATACATATAATGTAGTAACAGACATCTTCATAACAATATGTATTATGTACTATATACACACTGCAAGTATTTATATAATGTAGTGACAGACACCTTCATATCAATATGTAATATGTACAATATACACACTGCAAGTATATACAGTATATATAATGTAGTAACAGACACCTTCATGACAATAAGTAATATGTACAATATACACACTGCAAGTATATATATAATGTAGTAACAGACACCTTCATAACAATATGTAATATGTACAATATACACACTGCAAGTATATATATATATATATATATATATATATATATATATATATATATATACATATATATATAATGTAGTAACAGACACCTTCGTAACAATATGTAATATGTACAATATACACACTGCAATTATATGTATGTATATATATATATATATATATATATATATATATATATATATATATATATATATATATATATGTATATATATATATATATATACGTATATAGTGTAGTAACAGACACCTTCATAACAATATATAATATGTACAATATACACACTGCAAGTATACAGGTAAAAGCCAGTAAATTAGAATATTTTGAAAAACTTGATTTATTTCAGTAATTGCATTCAAAAGGTGTAACTTGTACATTATATTTATTCATTGCACACAGACTGATGCATTCAAATGTTTATTTCATTTAATTTTGATGATTTGAAGTGGCAACAAATGAAAATCCAAAATTCCGTGTGTCACAAAATTAGAATATTACTTAAGGCTAATACAAAAAAGGGATTTTTAGAAATGTTGGCCAACTGAAAAGTATGAAAATGAAAAATACAATACTCAATACTTGGTTGGAGCTCCTTTTGCCTCAATTACTGCGTTAATGCAGCGTGGCATGGAGTCGATGAGTTTCTGGCACTGCTCAGGTGTTATGAGAGCCCAGGTTGCTCTGATAGTGGCCTTCAACTCTTCTGCGTTTTTGGGTCTGGCATTCTGCATCTTCCTTTTCACAATACCCACAGATTTTCTATGGGGCTAAGGTCAGGGGAGTTGGCGGGCCAATTTAGAACAGAAATACCATGGTCCGTAAACCAGGCACGGGTAGATTTTGCGCTGTGTGCAGGCGCCAAGTCCTGTTGGAACTTCAAATCTCCATCTCCATAGAGCAGGTCAGCAGCAGGAAGCATGAAGTGTTCTAAAACTTGCTGGTAGACGGCTGCGTTGACCCTGGATCTCAGGAAACAGAGTGGACCAACACCAGCAGATGACATGGCACGCCAACACTAATTTAGTGTTGCCAATGTCTCTGGAAGTGGGAGGAAGCCGGAGTACCCGAAGGGAACCCACGCAGTCACGGGGAGAACATGCAAACTTCACACAGAAAGATCCCGAGCCCGGGATTGAACTCAGGACCTTCGTATTGTGAGGTACATGCACTAAACCCTTTGCACATGCCCTTTAAAAAAAAAAAAAAAAAAAATATATATATATATATATATATATATATATATATATATATATATATATATATATATATATATATATATATATATATATATATATATATACTGTATATACAAACTCCGTTTCCATATGAGTTGGGAATTTGTGTTAGATGTACATATAAACGGAATACAATGATTTTCAAATAATTTTCAACTCATATTCAGTTGAATATGCCACAAAGACAACATATTTGATGTTCAAACTGATAAACATTTTTTTTTTTTTTTGCAAATAATCTTTAATTTTAGAATTTGATGCCAGCAACACGAGACAAAGAAGTTGGGAAAGGTGGCAATACATACTGAGAAAGTTGAGGTATGCTCATCAAACACTTATTTGGAACATCCCACAGGTGAACAGGCAAATTGGGAACAGGTGGGTGCCATGCTTGGGTATAAAAGTAGATTTCATGAAATGCTCAGTCATTCACAAACAAGGATGGGGCGAGGGTCACCACTTTGTCAACAAATGCGTGAGCAAATTGTTGAACAGTTTAAGAAAAACCTTTCTCAACCAGGTATTGCAAGGAGTTTAGGGATTTCACCATCTACGGTCCGTAATATCATCAAAGGGTTCAGAAAATCTGGAGAAATCAATGCACGTAAGCAGCAAAGCCCGTGACCTTCGATCTCTCAGGCTGTACTGCATCAACAAGCAACATTGGTGTGTAAAGGATATCACCAAATGGGCTCAGGAACACTTCAGAAACCCACTGTCAGTAACTACAGTTGGTCCCTACATCTGTAAATGCAAGCTAAAACTCTCCTATGCAAGGCGAAAACCGTTTATCAACAACACCCAGAAATGGCCTCCATGCCCATTGAGCATGAATTTCACTTGCTGAAGTCAAAACTGAAGGGAGAATACCCAAAGAACAAGCAGGAAGTGAAGACAGCTGCAGCGGAGGCCTGGCAAAGCATCACCAGGGACCAAACCCAGCGTCTGGTGATGTCTATGTGTTCCACACTTCAGGCTGTCATTTACTGCAAAGGATTTGCAACAAAGTATTAAAAAGTGACAATTTTATTTATGATTATATTAGTTTGTCCAATTACTTTTGGTCCCTTAAAAAGTGGAAGGCACGTATACAATGTGTTGTGATTCCTACACCGTTCACCTGATTTGCATGTAAATACCCTCAAATTAAAGCTCAAAGTCTGCACTTAAAGCAGATCTTGATTGTTTCATTTCAAATCCATTGTGGTGTTGTACAGAGCTGGAATACTGAAAATTGTGTCAATGTCCAAATATTTATGAACCTAACTGTATGTTGCCAACCAAGCAACGCTACCATGGACACCCCTGCTTATTTCAGCAAGACAATGCCAAGACACGTGTTACATCAACGTGGCTTCATAGTAAAAGAGTGCGAGTACTAGACTGGCCTGCCTGTAGTCCAGACCTGTCTCCCATTGAAAATGTGTGGCGCATTATGAAGCTTAAAATACCTCAACGGAGACCCCCGGACTGTTGAACAACTTAAGCTGTACATCAAACAAGAATGGGAAAGAATTCCACCTGAGAAGCTTAAAAAAATGTGTCTCCTCAGTTCCCAAACGTTTATTGAGTGTTGTTAAAAGGAAAGGCCATGTAACACAGTGGTGAACATGCCCTTTCCCAACTACATTGGCATGTGTTGCAGCCATGAAATTCTAAGTTAATTAGTATTTGCTCCAAAAAAAAAAAGTTTATTATGAGTTTGAACATCAAATATATTGTCTTTGTTGTGCATTCAATTGAATATGGGTTGAAAAGGATTTGCAAATCATTGTATTCCGTTTATGTTTACATTTAACACAAATTCCCAACTCATATGGAAACGGGGTTTGTATAAAAAATGTTTTTTAAAATACATCCATCCATTCTCTACCGATTGTCACAGGGGTTAGTGCGTGTGCCTCACAATATGATGGTCCTAGGATCAATCCTGGGCTCGAGATCTTTCTGTGTGGAGTTTGCATGTTCTCCCCATCACTGCGTGGGATCCCTCCGGGTACTCCGGCTTACTCCCACTTCCTAAAACATGCTCCTGGTGATAGGTTGATTGGCAACACTAAAATTGGCCCTAGTTTGTGAATGTGAGGGTGAATGTTGTCTATCTGTGATGGCCCTGTGATGAGGTGACGACTTGCAGCTGAGATAGGCTCCAGCACCCCCCGCGACCCCGAAAGGGACAAGCGGTAGAAAATGGATGGATGGCTGTTTATATGAATATATGTATATCAATCAAAGCTTATTCACGAGTGTCTCAAGGGGCTGATATACATATATATAAATATATGTATGTATATATATGTATATATACATATATATATATATATATATATACAGTATATACACACATACATTATGGTGTCTTCAAAGTGTGCATTATTTTGCTAATACCAACTATTCATGTTTACATTCTGTAGGGGAGCTCTGCTTCACTGTGAAAACTTTTCAATGTACAAACCATGCTCTAGAACCAATTAAGTCCGTAAATCGAGGTTCCACTATGCTTGCACTACTTTGCGTACATGCAGCGGTACTTTACTCACGTCTGGTGTGCATGGCAACCAAGGTTGCTGGAATGGTGTATTTGTGTATGTGTGTGTGCGTGTGCGTGTGCGTGCGTGTGTGTGTGTGTGTGTGTGCGTGCGTGCGTGCGTGTGCGTGTGCATGTAATTGAGGGAGTAAGAGAGACAAGGCACCATTGTAGCGGCGTCACCAACACGTGAGATAGAAGTATAATAATAAAAATAGGTTCACACATGATGTAAAGAGAGAGGCGTAGACAGACAGGGGGGGAAAAAAGCAGAGACAGGAGAGAGCAAGGCAGCGTTTTTCTCCTCCGCCTCTTACTCGCTTTGCCATCACTCGCTTTTGCAACTCAGCGGCAAGCAGCATGGAGCGGGAACCTCCAAGATTCAGTATGTAATCCTTTTGTACTCTCACCTGCCTTTGTTTGTCACTCCTTAACTTGGCTTGTGGTATTTTCTCTTGACTTCCCATCGCGTAAGCTTGTGTGTTTGTAAAAGTTAGACAATCCATCTTCTTTACAATTAAGCATGCTTTTATTCATGTTTATGTCAATATATCATATTGCTGTCAGGCATTTGGAGCATGTTCAAACTGCAGTCACTTAATTACATAGAAAAATGACTACTTTATTTAAATACACCTTAATTACCTCCTCCAAGGCTCTTATCTTGCACCCTGCAGTGTTTAATTTCCATCAAGCTCGTTTTTGGTGCATTGTTTGCTCGTCGGTGCAGGTTTTTTTTTTTGGGTCCATAATTTGTGTCACTGGACCCCCGATGGATCAACTGGCATTACGATGTACTGAAATAAACATTTCATGACATTTGGAATTACGGTAGCACACATCTATGCTGAATTCAAAAGGTTTTAGGCCACACCACAGCAATATTATGACATGTACTGCATATTAAATAAGACGTGCTGTTTTGTAGTTGTTTGGATGTTTGCAGAGGAACATTTCGTGTATCAGATATTATTTGGTGTACTACCTTCATAAGTCAAGGTTTTACTTCACTGGATTAGCTATTGTGGTATTCATTTATTCTAAGATATGAATTACTTGACTCTTATTTTAAAGGTGGCGTTAGAGAGCCAATTGTGAAATTTCTTTTTTGGGACCCCGAAAATGTGACATTTTTCACCATAGCTGCGCGCCTGCAAAATATGGGAACTTTTTATGCATGTTAAGGGCCTCAAAAACGAAAATAAGAAAAAAGACAGCAATTTCAATAGGGCCCTTACGGGCTCGCTGTGCTGCTCGGGCCCTTGCGGGGCTCGCTGTGCTGCTCGGGCCCTAATAATAAACACAGTTTATTTACAATCTGCTGGATTGATATTCCAGTAGGTTCACTCGGGTGATACAACGTTAAACGCCTGGTATTGATGAAACCAGAACCAAACCATGGAAACTACTTCACGAGTACAAAAAACTAAATCAAAAATGCAAACAAATAAAAACAATAGAGGGAATGCAGGCTGAACAATTAAAGAATATTAGACTGTCGTCAACACATTTCTTCCATCAGTAACCTAGCATTGCCTTCACTCAGAATCTGTAATTACTTTTTCATTTGTGCTCAGTTACACTGAACGGAATATTGTCCTCTGTGGTTATCTTAGCCTCAACTACTTTTTTTTACCTAATGTGGAAAAGACACATTTAGAAAAGGAGAACTGATGTTTATTTGCTAGCATCATGAGCCAATCAAATCAGCAAAGTAAACTAGCTTGACGAATAACCATCTTGTCTCCTTTTTTTCCACGGACTTCAGTCTTTTCTTGATGCAGTCTTTTTATCTTGACATGTTGTCTCGTTCCGATAAAACTGCCTGGTGTGACACGCCTGATTCCGCTGGATGCTGATTGATCGAATCGATCTTATGCCTTTAAACCTTTAATAAGATTGATTTGGAACATTTAAAATGTCATTGTTTAAGTATTTATCATTTTCAAAACCAATACAATATATATATATATATATATGTGTGAAGTGAAGTGAAGTGAATTACATTTATATCGCGCTTTTTCTCAAGTGACTCAAAGCGCTTTACATTGTGAAACCCAATATCTAAGTTACATTTAAACCAGTGTGGGTGGCACTGGGAGCAGGTGGGTAAAGTGTCTTGCCCAAGGACACAATGGCAGTGACTAGGATGGCGGAAGCGGGGATCGAACCTGCAACCCTCAAGTTGCTAGCACGGCCGCTCTACCAACCGAGCTATACCGCCCCAAATATAAATATATATATATATATATATATATATATATATATATATATATATATATATATATATATATATATATATATATATATATATATATATATATATATATATATATATATATATATATATACATACACCCACCTAGTACCAACCTTGTCATGTCCGTTATGTCCTGAGCAAGACACTTCACCCTTGCTCCTGATGGGTGCTGGTTAGCGCCTTGCATGGCAGCTCCCTCCATCAGTGTGTGAATGTGTGTGTGAATGGGTAAATGTGGAAGTAGTGTCAAAGCGCTTTGAGTACCTTGAAGGTAGAAAAGCGCTATACAAGTACAACCCATTTATCATTTATTATATATATACAGGTAAAAGCCAGTAAATTAGAATATTTTGAAAAACTTGATTTATTTCAGTAATTGCATTCAAAAGGTGTAACTTGTACATTACATTTATTCATTGCACACAGACTGATGCATTCAAATGTTTATTTCATTTAATTTTGATGATTTGAAGTGGCAACAAATGAAAATCCAAAATTCCGTGTGTCACAAAATTAGAATATTACTTAAGGCTAATACAAAAAAGGGATTTTTAGAAATGTTGGCCAACTGAAAAGTATGAAAATGAAAAATATGAGCATGTACAATACTCAATACTTGGTTGGAGCTCCTTTTGCCTCAATTACTGCGTTAATGCGGCGTGGCATGGAGTCGATGAGTTTCTGGCACTGCTCAGGTGTTATGAGAGCCCAGGTTGCTCTGATAGTGGCCTTCAACTCTTCTGCGTTTTTGGGTCTGGCATTCTGCATCTTCCTTTTTACAATACCCCACAGATTTTCTATGGGGCTAAGGTCAGGGGAGTTGGCGGGCCAATTTAGAACAGAAATACCATGGTCCGTAAACCAGGCACGGCTAGATTTTGCGCTGTGTGCAGGCGCCAAGTCCTGTTGGAACTTGAAATCTCCATCTCCATAGAGCAGGTCAGCAGCAGGAAGCATGAAGTGCTCTAAAACTTGCTGGTAGACGGCTGCGTTGACCCTGGATCTCAGGAAACAGAGTGGACCGACACCAGCAGATGACATGGCACCCCAAACCATCACCCAACCATGCAAATTTTGCATTTCCTTTGGAAATCGAGGTCCCAGAGTCTGGAGGAAGACAGGAGAGACACAGGATCCACGTTGCCTGAAGTCTAGTGTAAAGTTTCCACCATCAGTGATGGTTTGGGGTGCCATGTCATCTGCTGGTGTCGGTCCACTCTGTTTCCTGAGATCCAGGGTCAACGCAGCCGTCTACCAGCAAGTTTTAGAGCACTTCATGCTTCCTGCTGCTGACCTGCTCTATGGAGATGGAGATTTCAAGTTCCAACAGGACTTGGCGCCTGCACACAGCGCAAAATCTACCCGTGCCTGGTTTACGGACCATGGTATTTCTGTTCTAAATTGGCCCGCCAACTCCCCTGACCTTAGCCCCATAGAAAATCTGTGGGGTATTGTGAAAAGGAAGATGCAGAATGCCAGACCCAAAAACGCAGAAGAGTTGAAGGCCACTATCAGAGCAACCTGGGCTCTCATAACACCTGAGCAGTGCCAGAAACTCATCGACTCCATGCCACGCCGCATTAACGCAGTAATTGAGGCAAGAGGAGCTCCAACCAAGTATTGAGTATTGTACATGCTCATATTTTTCTTTTTCATACTTTTCAGTTGGCCAACATTTCTAAAAATCCCTTTTTTGTATTAGCCTTAAGTAATATTCTAATTTTGTGACACACGGAATTTTGGATTTTCATTTGTTGCCATTTCAAATCATCAAAATTAAATGAAATAAACATTTGAATGCATCAGTCTGTGTGCAATGAATAAATATAATGTACAAGTTACACCTTTTGAATGCAATTACTGAAATAAATCAAGTTTTTCAAAATATTCTAATTTACTGGCTTTTACCTGTGTGTGTGTGTGTGTGTATATATATATATATATATATATATATATATATATATATATATATATATATATATATATATGTATTCTACCGCTTGTCCCTTTTGGGGTTGCGGGGGGTGCTGGAACCTATCCCAGCTGCACATGGACGGAAGGCGGTACAGACAGGTTTTGGAGCAACATATGTTGCCATCCAAGCAACGTTACCATGGATGCCCCTGCTTATTTCAGCAAGACAATGCCAAGCCACGTGTTACATCAACGTGGCTTCATAGTAAAATAGTGCGGGTACTAGACTGGACTGCCTGTAGTCCAGACCTGTCTCCCATTGAAAATGTGTGGCGCATTATGAAGCCTAAAATACCACAACGGAGACCCCGGACTGTTGAACAACTTAAGCTGTACATCAAGCAAGAATGGGAAAGTATTCCACCCGAGAAGCTTAAAAAATGTGTCTCCTCAGTTTAGATTTAGATTTATTGGTCCCCTTGGGGAAATTCATTTTCACTGCCGTACATTTGAACAATAGACATTACACATCACAAAAACAAAAATAACAAAAAGACATCCTACATGACCAACACACATTTACAGGCTTGTCAGACAGGTCGGCCGGGCCTGCTGTTAAGGGCGGCTATAGCTGCAGGGATAAGGCTTTTCCTGAGGCGGGCCCTCCGGAATTTGATGGTTCTGTACCTGCGCCCTGATGGTAGTGGGATGATGTATTGGTGTAGTGGGTGAGTGATATCCTGGACTATTGTTTTTGCCAGTCAAGTGATGGACCTGTTGTTTAAGTCTGAAATGTTGGGTGTGGGTAGGCCGATGATTTTAGCTGCTATGTTTGTAATGCGTGTGAGTTTGGTCCGGTTGGTTACAGAAAGCATGGTGAAAAAACATGTGCAACAGTACATAAGGATGGGTTGAACAATGCTTTAAAGTAATAACAGGAGATGAGGTGCAACGTATAGTCCTTTGAGTTTTCGGATGGCTGACAGTCTTTGTTGACTTCTTTTTTGAATGTCCGTGGTGTGCTGATCAAAGGTATGTTTATTGTCCAAGGTTATGCCCAGGTATTTAAAAGTGTCAACTGTTTTAACTGTTTGTGTGTTTATGATGATGGGGTTCTGAGGTGAGGGGAGGTTGAACCATATTTATTTTGTTTTATTGACATTGATTTCCAGATAACTGGCTGTGCATGACTCTGTGAAATGTTTGACTGTGTTATGATAGTCCAGGATGGATTGACTGTTGGAGAGGAGTGCGAGAATGGTTGTGTCATCTGAGTATTTTAAGTATGTTGTGGTGGGTGAGATGCTATGGCAGTCATTGGTGTAGAGTGTGTACAGGAAAGGGCTCAACACACATCCCTGTGGGACTCCGGTGTTGATGATAAGCATCGGGGATGTGTTTGAGCCCACCTTTACCGCTTGCAGTCGGTCGGTGAGGAAGTTGTGGGTAAGGTGGATCAGCTGAGGGGGGATGTTGAGCTGGTGTAGTTTCCGGATCAGTAGATTTTCTCTGTAGGGAGTTGAAGGCGGAGCTGAAGTCCACGAAGAGGATCCTGGCAAAGTTGCCTGAGGAGTCCAGATGCTGGAGGAGGAGATGCAGCAGGCAGGCCACAGCATCCTATGTGCCCCTCCTGGCCCTGTAGGCGAATTGGAGGGGGTCCAGGTGTGGGGTGACAACTGGAAGGATGATGTAAAGCAGCAGTTTCTCCAGGCACTTAATAATTATGGATGTGAGGGCTATGGGGCGGTAATGGTTGAGTTCTGTGGGTCTGGATTTTTTCGGTACTGGGATGATTGTTGCAGTTTTCCACAGTGTGGGTATTGTTGCAGTCCAGTAGCATTCACAGAAGACTGAGTGTATGATAGGGGTATGGCACAGTCTCCGATCACCCTGGCTGGAATGCCATCGGGCCCTGGTGCCTTGCCTGGCTTGCAGCGGCTCAGCTGGCGCCGTACAACCTCCTCTGTGAAGGGGGCCGGTTTTTTGGGGTCTGGTGGTGGTAGGGCTCTCAGCAGGTCCTGACACTCTGGTGAGAAGTCCAATTTATCAAAGCGGGTATAAAATATGTTCAGGTCTTTAGAGAGGGTTTCTGGGTCACTGACAGTGCATGATGTTTTTGTTTGGCATCCTGTCAGGGTTTTCACCTTCTGAAATGCCTGTTTGATGTTCATGTTGCTGAATTCAGTTTCCAGTTTGTTTTTGTACTTCAGTTTTGCTTTAAATACCTCGTTTTTTAAATTCCTATGTTTTGTCTTGAGGCTGGCCCAGTCCTGTTGCCTGAAGGATTTATGTTTTCCCTCAGCCTCTTTTTTAATTGTAGGGTAATCCATGGTTTGGTGTTGGGATAAATATGTATTGTTTTGGTTGGAATTGTGGAGCTGATGCAGAATTTGATGTAGTCTGTGATGACAGAGACCCTGTCATTCAGACTACCATCAAAAATGGCCCAGTCAGTACAAGCTAGGGAGCCTTGGAGTTGAGTGGTGGCATCCTCCATCCACTGGGGGGCACTGCTGCAGTGTGGTTTGTGGCGTTTTAGTTCCTGCTTGTGTTGTGGTCAGCAGCTCCGAGCGGAGGATTTGAACGGGCACGGAAGGCATCGGTGATGTTCCCGTAGCATAAGTCCAATATGTTTCCCCTTCTTGTTGGAATGTCCACATACTGTTCAAAAGATGGTAAAACATTGTCCAGTCTGCATCCATAAAAGTCCCCCAAATAAAGCAGCAGAGCACTGGGATACTTAGCTAACATGGCATTAGCATCCTCGGCTATCAGCTCTGCTGCTGTGTTGATGTTAGCACTGGGGGCTACATAAATACAGCTGACCACAACAGTGGGGAATTCCCGGGGGAGATAGAAGGGACGGAGCGACAGGGTCAACAACTCCAGCTTGGGTGTGCACACTTTACGGTGCACTTTGATGTTGTTACACCATCTGTCGTTGATGTAAAGGCAGACCCCACCGCCTCGCGTCTTCCCCGAGTGCTTTGTCCTGTCGGACCTGACGATGGTGAAATTGTCCAGGCTCACCTCAGAGTCCAGCCAGGTCTCACTGAGAGCGATGATACAGATGTCTCCGAAGGCCCTTTCAAAACGGCACCTTGCATGTAGTAGATCCATCTTGTTACGGAGTGATCGTATGTTGGACATGATGATGGTGGGCAGAGGAGGTTTAAAGGGACGTCTAGGCCTGGTGTTACTCCACACCGAGGCTCGATGGAGCAGGAGTTCATCTCGGTTGTAGGTGAGTAGCCGGTCGTTAGTGTCAGGCTGTAGTGCTAGGCTATCGCAAATCAGCGATAAGATTGTGAAAAAGGCGGCGATCACCTTGTAACTTGTCATAGCTGATCCGTCTGACTTTTGCCTACATACAATGTGACAGTTACACGTAAGGCACGGGCATAAAACATACATAAGACACTAGACACAGGGTACGGTCAGAGCTGTCGCAGTAGAGCATGCAGCATTTTGAAAAGTGTTGTTAAAAGGAAAGGCCATGTAACACAGTGGTGAACATGCCCTTTCCCAACTACTTTGGCACATGTTGCAGCCATGAAATTCTAAGTTAATTATTATTTGCAAAAAAAAAAAAAGTTCATGAGTTTGAACATCAAATATCTTGTGTTTGTAGTGCATTCAATTGAATATGGGTTGAAAAGGATTTGCAAATCATTGTATTCCGTTTATATTTACATCTAACACAATTTCCCAACTCATATGGAAACAGGGTTTGTATACACATACATACATATATATTATTTATGTATATATATATATATATATATATATTTATATATATATATATATATATATATATATATATATATATATATGTGTGTGTGTGTATATACATATATAAATATATATATGTATGTGTATATATGTATATACATATATATATATATATATATATATATATATATATATATATATATATATATATATATATATATATATATATATATATATATATATATAATGTTTTTAGCTCAATATGCGGCCACCAAGTCAAAACCTTTGGACACCCCTGCTTTACCGAATCCAAAAGAGGTCAGTACTCTGAACTACTGTCTGATCTCGTCTACTGGGTTAAACTCCAGGCTCTGAGTCGCGGGGCAACAAATATTGCCAACCCCGCACTTCGCCTCTCACTGCTTGCCACGCCAGAGTGGAAGACAGTCCAGCCTCTCTCTCTCGGACTGTTTCCAGATCCCTTTGGAATTGGGGGTTAAATCACCAAGAATTATTCCCGGGCGCGGCACCGCTGCTGCCCACTGCTCCCCTCACCTCCCAGGGGGTGAACAAGGGGATGGGTCAAATGCAGAGGACAAATTTCACCACACCTAGTGTGTGTGTGACAATCATTGGTACTTTAACTTTTAACTTAACTTTGCCTTGCATCGAAGTGAGCCAGACTAGTTCCAGCCGGATGGTCTCCACCAGCTCAGAAGCTGGCTTCTAAAGCCAAGGACTATCCAGCTCCCAAGGCACCCAAACTCTATGCCACCTCCTTTGAGCAGTGAGCCTGTGTCCCTGTTTTATTGGTGCGGATGCAAGATACAAGTACTGATATTGTCGGAATAGTGTCGTAGTTATGAGAGAGCTACAGAAGTCCCAGAGGGAGTTTGTGACGTGGTCTCATCTGTGTTACAGTCGTGGTTCGTACGATACATACATGTATGTGGAGCATGAGCAATGATGCCTGGCTAATTATTAAATAACTCCATATCACCATATGCAACATCAAATATGTGAGCATGCTCTGTTTCAGCTTGTTCTGTCTTCAATGACTATACAAACTGGACGGTTGAGCTTTACCCTACTCACAGGGAACTTTTATTCAACAGTTGCCATTCAACATAACCGGCACACTTCTCCCGGTGCGTCACTCTAAACCTTCCAGGTAGGAACAACACACAAACAAGCAATTTCTATTGCTACATCCTCTTTCTTTGAAAAAAAGACAGTATTATTTTCAAATATTAAATCCAACCAAATTAACTTTTAAGTTGCTACTATACAAACTCAAAATAGTATGCATTTTCAAATTGCTACTTATTTAAAACATTCTTAGTGTAAAACAAATATTACATTCAGTTTCACAGTGCATAACTTTTCTTTCTTTTTTTTTTCTTCTTTTAGTTACCGAACAACGTACCTTAGCTTTAGCTTATTTTCAGAACATAACCATAAGAGCCTTTACTCATCATACCTAAACCTCAGTTCACATTTCTTTCTTTCTTTTCTTTTTTTTTTTCTGATCCTAAGTACACACAAAGTCATTCAAATGTCTTGGACGCTGTACCACACGTCCTGACCGTGTAGTGTTTTGTGAGCTCTCAGTGTTTTGAGACACTGGGCCGAGTCTCGTCTCAGTTTGGGGTTGTTCTGACCTGTCCGGTTGCATATCCACAGCTTTTCTCAGATGGCGACGATTTCTTCTGAGAACACTGCCTGTGTCCAGCTCCACTGCATATGATCTGTTACCAAGTGGAGTGCTCACTGTAGCCTTTCTCCAAAAGGTGTTCGCATCAAAAGGCTGCACTCGCACAACATCACCTGGTTTGAAAGAGTCCATGTCCTTGGCAGTTTGGTTGTAGTATTTTGATTGTCTCTGTCGGTTCTTCACGAGTCCTGACCCATTGTTGGTCACTTTTAGCTCGAGTAGGCTGTCTCTGATTGATAGAAGGGACCTTGTTCTCCTGCTTAAGAGTCTTTGTGCAGGGCTCGAATCCAAACCTTGGGTTGGGGTGTTGCGATGATCCAACATGGCTAGATACGGGTCCTGTTCAGCCAGTTTTGCCTTCCTCATCAGTCATTTGGCCGTTTTAACAGCTGATTCCGCTTTGCCATTACTTTGCGGATAGCCAGGAGAGGAAGTTTTGTGCATAAAGTCCCATTTTTGACTGAAATTTGCAATCTCTGCAGAACTAAATTGGTGTCCGTTGTCTGAAAAAATAACGTACGGAATGCCTTGTCGTGCCAAGTGAGCTGTCAGCTTTCGAATGACTGTGCTTGTCTTTGTATCTGGCAAGTAGTCCACCTCCCAGAAATTGGAGTAGTCGTCCACAGTCACTAGATACTCTTTGTTGTCAAAAGTAAACAAGTCTGTTCCAACTTTAGCCTATGGTCTGGTACAGTGACGTGCGGTGAGGTTCATGACTGGTGAGGCACTGACTTCATCACAGTCAGATTTACAAACATATGAACCCTAAAGAGTATCTTATTCACCATTTGATTGGCAGCAGTTAACGGGTTATGTTTAAAAGCTCATACCAGCATTCTTCCCTGCTTGGCACTCAGCATCAAGGGTTGGAATTGGGGGTTAAATGACCAACAATTATTCCCGGGCGCGGCGCCGCTGCTGCCCACTGCTCCCCTCACATCCCAGGGGGTGAGCAAGGGGATGGGTCAAATGCAGAGGACAAATTTCACCACACCTAGTGTGTGTGACAGTCATTGGTAATTTAACTTCACTTTAACTTTACACATACAAACTGTAGCACACAAAAAAGCACATTTAATAAAAAAAACGTTATTATGGTCTTACCTTTACTTATAAGTGCGGGAACAGTGGTGTTCGTGTTGGAGGAGTTGTGAATGAATGAAATATGAAATCCGTGCTGCAGTCGGCAGGTGTACCTAATGTTGTGTCCCTGCAGTCGTTCACGGCTCCTCCGGTGCGAGCAATGTTGTTTTTGCACTTTTTGGCTTCTTGTTAAGTGACTTTTTTTGGGTGGATTCGGTCTTGCACGTGGAGGGTTTGGGTGTGGGCTTTGGTTGGTGTGGCGCTCCTATCGGGGGGTGCAGTCTGCGGCGGAGGTGCAATAACCGGCACCAGGAGGCGGGATTACGCGAGCCTCACACAGTGCGTCTTCGCAGCAGTTTTATGATTGCTCAGCACAAGAAATATGTTACACACATACAGTTGTTGACAAAATACACTGTACATTATACACCTCAGCTAACTAAACTATGGAAATGTATAATATAATTCATATAGCAATACGGTCTCACTGCACAGCAGGCCAGCAGTTAGCCGAGTCCGCAATCCATGGTGAGGCACAATTGAGTGACGTGCCTCAACTGGCTGCTGATGACCGCACCGTCTCTTCTCAGTATTTGAACAGCAAATGTGAAAATTCAACGATTTTGAATAAAAATTATCTAAAACTGGTGAAGTTAAATGGAAAATAACTTTATAATATAATCACTGGATACATATAACAATTTAATTTTTCTTTTTTCTTTTTACATTTCTTTTTTTCTTTCTTTCCTGCACGTCTGTCCATTTCCATAGACTCTCTTTGTGTGTGTTGTCTTAGTATCTCACAATCGTCTGACAGATGCTCGTAAAACTTGGACAAATAGTTCACTAGTCCTACCAGTCTTTGAACATTTGTCAGTGCAGGCATTTCCGTGACGGCGCACACTTTCTCTGGGTCAACTTTGAGTCCTTCCGCCGTGAGCAGATGACCAATGTATGAGACTTCCTGTTTCCTGAGCTTGAATTTGTCCGCGTTCAGCTTGATGTTTCTTTCTCTGCACCTTTCTAGAAAAAGTCTCAAGTTCTTGTCATGGTTCTTGACTGCATCCTCTTTTGTGTCTCCTTCTCCTGTAATCAGGATGTCATCTGCAATGATGTAGTTGCCTGGCAAGTTCTCCAATGCCTGTGTTAGTTTACGTTGAAAAACTTCAGGCGCTGAACTAATGCCCATTGGCATTCTCAGCCACCAAAATCGACCAAAAGGAGTTGCAAATGTCGTCAGATAGGTCGACTCTCCATCTAGTTTCACGTGCCAGAAGCCGTGCTTCACATCACACACAGTGAAAACTTTTGCTTTTCCAGGTCTGGTAAAATGTCATCTATTGTTGGAAGTGGAAAATGGCTTCTCTTCAGAGCTTTGTTGAGTCGATCGGGTCTTGGGTCGATACAAATTCTGGGCCTGCCATTGGGTTTCTGTACCGACACCATGCCACTGATCCATTCGGTGCTGCTTTCCACTGGTGCGATTATCTGTCTGTCTACAAGACTTGTGATTTCCTCTTGAAGTGGTTTCATCATAGCCACTGGAAATCTTCGTTTTGGAAGTTTGACGGGCTGCACAGTTGTGTCGATTTCCAATTTATATTCACTTTGTAAGCAGCCTTCGCCTGAAACTCAGTCTTTATGTCATCCAGCTGCCAAGTGTCTCCTGTCACCGGCTCTTTTGTCACAATACTATTTAGTGCATAAATGTTGTCGTATTGGACCTGAATGAGTTTCATTCCTTCACTTGCGCTGCGGCCAAGAAGTGCAGTTTTACAGTCTGCTCCTACAACTTGAAACTCAACTTTGTACTTCTTCTGATTTCTTGGATTTGTCATCTTAACTTTGCATTTTCCTAACGGACACAACTTAGACTTATTGTACATTACCAACACCTTGTCAGTGTGTTCCAATTTCACATCTGGATTCAGCAGGTTGATTGGAATGACGTTGCAAGTTGCCCCGCAGTCAATCTGGAAGTTCACAATGTTTTCCTTAATCTTCATCCCAGCAAACAGTTGCTCTGTTTTGCCGTTTTGTTTCTCTATTTGGTTCACTTCTGCTGTTTTTGTTGTTACTGCTGTGACTGTCATTATCTCTTCACATGAATCTGAATCAGTCTCTGCTATTGTGTGAACTTTTGCGCGACCCGAGGGTCCCTGGTTCAATCCCCACCTAGTACCAACCTCGTCATGTCCGTTGTGTCCTGAGCAAGACACTTCACCCTTGCTCCTGATGGGTGCTGGTTAGCGCCTTGCATGGCAGCTCCCTCCATCAGTGTGTGAATGTGTGTGTGAATGGGTAAATGTGGAAGTAGTGTCAAAGCGCTTTGAGTACCTTGAAGGTAGAAAAGCGCTATACAAGTACAACCCATTTATCATTTATTTATTTATTCTTTCATACCTGTACTGCTTCTGCATGCCACTGCAAAATGATTGTCCTTGCCACATTTGTTAAATTTTTTCCCAAAAGCTGGGCACTTTTGCTTGAGCCTTTCATGTGTTTTTCCACAGTATTTGCAAGATATTTCATTAATCCTGACTTTTCTCGTTGCATGTTTTACTGCATGTACGTCCTCTGCGCCATGTCCTTCTATCGCTTTGCTGTACTATCGTGAAATCTCCATTGACCTGCAAATTAGTAAACATTTGTCAAGATCTAACTTGTCCTCTCTGAGTAGTCTTTCTCTCCAACTTGAGCTGTGCGTGCCGCAAACAATCCTGTCTCTTATTAGCGAATCTTTTAGTTGCCCAAAGTTGCAGGAACTTGCCAGCGATCTCAAGTCGGTCACATACGTGTCGATTGATTCTCCCGCAGTTTGGTTTCATGCGAAAAATCTGTATCTTTCCACGGTTTCATTCACTTTGGGGTTGCAATGTCCATCGAGCTTAGTGATCAAACTGGAAACAGTCACTCTTGTGTCTGAGCCTATTAGCGTTCCACATAGCTCTCTGCCGCGTTCTCCAATGAGGTAGTAAAAAAGTTTTACCCGCGCTGTTTCTTCTGCATCCGACATTGCTAGCTCGATATACAGCCCAAATTCTTCTTTCCAGGTCTTCCATGACTTGGCATACACCTTTGTTGAGGGGGTTTTAATCCATCCATCCTCTTACCTCTTGAGCTTGTATTCTCTGCCTGCTCAGTGGTCATGACGCGCAGCTCACTGTTATGCTAACAGCACTTAGCTTCCTTTAGCTTCGTTCGAAAAAAGAATATTCTCAGTTTTTTCGGTACCTGTGCTGTCCTCACCGCTCAAAACGATCCGCTGCCACCATGTTTCAGCTTGTTCTGTCTTCAATGACTATACAATCTGGACGGTTGAGCTTTACCCTACTCACAGGGAACTTTTATTCAACAGTTGCCATTCAACATAACCGGCACACTTCTCCAGGTGCGTCACTCTAAACCTTCCAGGTAGGAACAACACACAAACAAGCAATTCCTATTGTTACATGCTTGTTGAATTAAAAAGTCTCATCAGTAGAATATTTTGGTTTCCTTTGATTTGAAAGACAAATAACAATAACATCAATCCGATTGTATTCATATAGCACTTAATAACAAGGGCCTCAAAGGGCTTTGCAAACTCACAATGACATTCCCTGATCTAAACCCATATCCGGGCAAGGGAAAATACTGATATGCAAAAACATGTTGACGCACACTGATCTTGAATACTTAACACTTTCAAACAGGTTTCAATAAAGTAATCAATTTTAAAATACATGGGTTCAGTTTTTTGAAGACATAGTGTTAGCATTCATGCTAGCTAGCGATTAGCATGTTCGATGCAGAGTTTTTTAAAGTGTGATAATTAATTACAGTTTTACGATAATTACAATTTGAAACGGTAATACTGATTAGAGGTGGAAAATCTTTGCGCAACTCACGATTCGATTCCAATTCTTTGGGTGACGGTTCGATTCAGAAACGATTTTCGATTCAACAGAATTCTAGTAATATATTTTGTACATTCGTTATAACAAAACATTTCCATAACAGGTTACAAAAGTGTCTACTGGCTGCTGGCGTACGACTTATACAAGGTCAAGGTTACTTTAACAGTAGTTGTTCATGCAGTTTTGGACGAAAAATTGTCTTTAAAAAAATGTATTTTTAAAATGTTATTTATTAAATAATTACAGAATGTTAATCAATCTAATAAAAGAGCAACTGCTATGTAATTCCATCTTTACAATACTCGGTAGGGGTGTAAATCTTTGCTCGCCTTAATGCACGGAGCCCCCCACCTGATCCGGCTTCCCAGATTTCGACGGTGGAAAGCAATGATAGGTTTTCATAGCTGTCAATCACAGACAGCTCACCTTCGTGTAGCAATTGTGTACGCTCTCTTTCGACTGCATTGTTTTTTCCCTGCTTCTCCGAGCGGGGCGCGAACCCGGGTTGTCAGTGTGCGAGGCGACTACTGAGCTAAAAGAACAGGCAATCGCATTATTCTTGAAGTCGACTGGCTTCTGCTACATGGAGATGTATTCATTAACAAAATAGTTTTTTTAATGACTAATATTGTTGCATTGTTGCTGTTCTGTTGAGTCAAATCCTGATTTTTTTATTTTCAAACCTGCCGGGGTGGGGAAATCCCCCACCCCGGCAGGGGTGGGGGATTTAGGTTTTTGAGGGAGGTGTTGAGGTTTTGTGGTGGCCCCAAAACCCCTTAAGCCCTAGGACTCCCCTGAGATAAGGCAGCCCTCTGTGGGCACCTAACGATTCGATCCGATTCCTGGGGTGCCGATTCAATTCAGAATCGTTTCTCAATTTAACACGATTCTCGATTGCAACCCATTCCCACAATGTATTATTTGGTGTAATAATTATAATAAAACTTTTTCAAAACAGATTACAGACTAGAAAAGCTCCTTCTAGTTGCATACATACATACTATATATATATATATATATATATATATATATATATATATATATATTAGGGATGGGCGATATATCGAGTTTGTAAAATGTATCGATATGTTTTTAAACAAGATATGAATTAAGAAAATATCGTAATATTGATATCTTTTTTTTAATTTACACGTTAAAATGACCAAACACTGCTAATTTGTTGTGTTCCTTGTTCTCCCCCGCTCCACGTCAATGGGCTACTGAACCCCTCCCCTTCCTCCTTCCAAGACGTGCTTGCACGTATAAGAACATTCATGATTGGTTGTTTGTTACCCCCCGCGACCCTAAATGGACAAGCGGTAGAAAAAAATGGATGGATGGATGGAGTCACGATTCGTTGAGATTAGGCCAATCAGAGGCAAGATAGGGCGGGTCATCGAACCAGGAAGGGAAATCACAACAGACATCCCAAATGACGACAATAGAGTCCTAGGAGAGAAGAGGGAATTTTCAAGCCGGCAATTTATATATTAAATTAAAAAGTGCCTGCAAATAATTTTTTTATCTGAGTTTGATACATATTGTATTATTTGCACAGCTACGTTATTTATTTTACGTAGATAGAATATTTTTCTAATTTATTTGTCATGTAATTCTGTGCTACTTAAACAGTTTATTTTCTGTGCTGTGAATACCCATCTTGACTAACTGGGTTAATAAAAGTACCACTGACTGTTTACAGTACAGTTGTCATTCACTTCAATTTCAGTGAATCTCGCTCAAAAATTAATATCTTTATATGTATACTTTCACCGGAAAATATATCAAGATATATATCGAATATCGATTTAACTTTAAAATATAAATTTTCGGACATATCGCACAGCTCATATATATATATATATATATGTATGTATGTATGTATGTATGTATGTATTTATTTATATATATTTATATATGTATATATATATACATATATAAATATAAATATATATATATATATATATATATATATATATATATATATATATATATATATATATATATATATACATATATATATATATATATATATATATATATATATTAGGGCTGCAACTAACGATTCATTTGATAATCAATTAATCTGACGATTATTACTTCGATTAATCAATTAATAATCGGATAAAAGAGAAAAACTAAATTTCTATCCTTTCCAGTATTTTATTGGGGAAAAAAACAGCATACTGCCGCTATGTTCTTTCAACTTGTCAAATAAAACAAGGAAAATGTTACAAAAATGCACACTTTTGACACCCCTGCTATAGATAATAAAAAATTTAATCTGATAAATCTATGGATAAAAAGCAGAGCCTGACGACGCATGCGTGTTATCACAATTCTCTCGCTATCTCTGTCTCTCCCCCTCTCTCACGAATGCTGCTGCACGCACAATTTGTTTTGTTTTTAACCTTCTTAACAATGAACATACATTGAAAATATACGCAACCCTAACTCAAAATGCCGTACATTTGAGGCATTTAAGAAACACCGCTCGGACAGCCCCGTAAAAGAGGACATGTCCGATGAAAAGTGGACGTATGGTCAGTACCTCTTTTGGTAGCATGCTAGCAGCTAACGGGCTACGATAGACTGACCATACGTCCTTTTTTCACCGGACATGTCCTCTTTTGCGGAGCTGTCAGGGCGGAGTTTCTTAAATGCCTCAAATGTCCGGCATTTTGAGTATTGTTTACACAACGTGCAGTACGCTACTTAATATGTCCGTGTGGAAACTCGTTCGGTACACCTCTGCACTGAACCAACGGAAACGGTTCGATACAAATACACGTACCGTTACACCCCTATTATTTAGATTTTTGTTTTTCAGCTGTTTGTAAATGTTGCAGTTTATAAATAAAGGTTTAAAAACAAATTTAAAAAACGTAGCCTCAGCGCATGCGTATAGCATAGATCCAACGAATCGATGACTAAATTAATCGCCAACTATTTTTATAATCGATTTTAATCGATTTAATTGATTAGTTGTTGCAGCCCTAATATATATATATATATATATATATATATATATATATATATATATATATATATATATATATATATATATATATATATATATATATATGTATATATACACACATATATATAATCTGTAAAAATTTGCTGTACAGTATGTGCGCTAGGGTAAATTTTTCAGGAGCACTATTACAAAAACTCACACTAATGATAGAATGCTAAAAATGTTACATGAACATGAAGAATGTGGGATTTACAATATTAACTATGAATGATAAAACACTGAATATTAACAACATATGAACATCGCTCCTTTTTTACTTCTCTTCGATCCACATCTTTTACAATCAGGCGAAACGCAACACAAATGCAACAAACACGGCAAAATATGATTGCAAAGGGTAAAAAAAACACCTACAATCTGATAAAATATCACTTCTCTGCAGAACTTTGTTGTAAGAATCAGCTTCCGCATCTGTTCTGACGCTAGCGTTTCAGGCTGGTTGCTCTGGAAACAAACCCCGCCCACTGTGAGAGGGGCCTGTCTGAGCCGCTGTGACGTAGAGTACCGTAATAACTTGTGTGTCACTCAAAAGCGCAGATTCCAAACATTGTAATACTTTGTAAAGTTCAAGACTTAGGGTAATCAAAAACAGCACTGCACATCATAATGGCGGCTACAGGTTGGTGTTAAAGGTCTAAAAAAAATATTGGGATCTTAACGGGCCGTTATTTGTCCGGCTCAAAACCCACCTCTTTTGTGCTGCTTTTATGTGATGACTTTAGGTCATTGAAAGGCGCCTTACAAAACAAATGTATTATTATTATATTTCACATGCAGACATTTATGCTTGTCAAGGTTCAAGTACTACACTATTGCAGCTTACACACGCAAAAGTTCATTGCTGCTACCTTTTAGTGTTTCCAATTGCAGTGTCAGTGTCACTTCATGATACACAATGCAGTATGTACAGTATATGTAGTGTTACTGGTTGTGCTCAGTGCATCGATTAAACTGCACATCACTGGGAAACTGACAGAGCCATAAATGCTGCACAAATATGCACAATATAATTTGTGTATTTACTTTTAGAATGACATCAGTAACACACAAAGGCGCCACGCCAGCTAAAGGCATACTGTACATGTACGGACCTACAAACCAAGTATTTCAATGTATATTCGCAATTAGTATTCAAATTATTATTATTATTATTATTTCTGGTTACTATTTTTACTTGTGTGTCTTTGTTTACTTGTGCAAAGCTGAGCAGCCAGTTAACATGGAAATTGCCTCCAATAAGCACAAAGTGTCTTCTATTTTAGTCAGGTCATTTACAAAAAGGTAATAAAAATGCTAGGCTACAGGCTACTAGGAGCTAGTAGCTATGCAACAGCTAAGCACACAATAGCATGCAAGCTAAACATACATTATATGTAATAATATGTATGACATAATAATATATTATGACATAATATGCACAATACAATATGCAATTAACCTATTGTTTACCTTGTCTTACATACATTCTTCTTACCTTCTCTTATTTACTTATTACCATCGCTAATGTTCTGTTACCTACTTCTTACCTTCTTCTACTCTCCGTTGCCTATTTATTACCTTCTCTTACCTACATCTTACCTTTTCTTACCTTCTCTTACCTACTACTTATTACTGTTACCTAGTTATTACCTATTTCACAACTTCTTTCATCTACTTTTTTCTTTATCTTACCTTCTCTTACCTATTTCTTGCCCTTTCTTACCTACTTTTTACCTTCTCCTACCTACTTTTTACTTTCTCTTACCTACTTTTTACCTCCTCTTGCCTTCTGTTACCTACTTTTGCTTTCTCTTACCGACTTTTTACCTGCTCTTACCTATTTCTTACTTTCTCTGACCTTCTTTTACCTACTTTTTAACATTGCTAACATGCTGTTATTTACTTGTTACCTTCTCCTACCTTCAGTTACATACTTTGTATCTTCTCTTACATACTTCTGACCCTTTATTACCCACTTGTTACCTTCTCCTACCTAATTTTTACTTTGTTACCTAATTCTTACCTCCTCTTACCTTCTGTTATCTGTTTGTGCTTTCTCTACTAACTTTTTACCTAATCTTACCTACTTCTTACTTTCTCTTACCTTCTCTTACCTACATTTTACCATTGTTAACCTTCCGTTACCTACTTTTTACCTTTACTTAACCTCGGTTACCTACTTCTTATATTTTTCTACCATTTGTTACATTCTGGGCAGCACTGTGGTACAGGGGTTAGTGCATGTGCCTCCCAATACGAAGGTCCTGAGTAGTCCTGGGTCCTACGCTCAGGATCTTTCTGTGTGGAGTTTGCATGTTCTCCCCGTGACTGCGTGGGTTCCCTCCGGGTACTGCAGCTTCCTCCCACCTCCAAAGACATGCACCTGTGGATAGGTTGATTGGCAACACTAAATTGGCCCTAGTGTGTGAATGTGAGTGTGAATGTTGTCTGTCTATCTGTGTTGGCCCTGTGATGGGGTGGCGACTTGTCCAGGGGGTACCACGCCTTCCGCCCGAATGCAGCTGAGATAGGCTCCAGCACCCCCGCAACCCCAAAAAAGGGACAAGCGGTAGAAAATGGATGGGATGGATGGATGTCACATTATTCTTACCTTCTTCTACCCTCTGTTACCTACCGTATTTTCCGCACTATTAGCCGCACCTAAAAACCACAAATTTACTCAAAAGCTGACAGTGCGGCTTATAACCCGGTGCGCTTTATATATGGATTAATATTAAGATTCATTTTCATAAAGTTTCGGTCTCGCAACTACGGTAAACAGCCGCCATCTTTTTTCCCCGTAGAAGAGGAAGTGCTTCTTCTTCTACGCAAGCAACCGCCAAGGTAAGCACCCGCCCCCATAGAAGAGGAAGCGCTTCTTCTTCTACTGTAAGCAACCACCCGCCCCCGTAGAAGAAGAAGAAGCGCGCGGATATTACGTTTCATTTCCTTTGTGTGTTTACATCTGTAAAGACCACAAAATGGCTCCTACTAAGCGACAGGTTTCCGGTTCATGAAAAGACGCAATCTCTCCATCCGCACACGGACTACTATTTCACAGCAACTGCCTAAAGACTTTCAAGAAAAGCTGGCTACTTTCCGTGCATATTGTAAAAACAAGATAGCTGAAAAAAAGATCCGGCCAGAGAACATTATCAACATGGACGAGGTTCCACTGACTTTTGATATTCCTGTGAACCGCACTGTGGATACAACGGGAGCACGTACGGTGAATATTCGCACCACGGAATGAGAAGTCGTCCTTCACTGTGGTTCTATCTTGCCATGCTAATGGCCAGAAACTTCCACCCATGGTGATATTCAAAAGGAAGACCTTGCCAAAAGAGACCTTTCCAGCCGGCGTCATCATAAAAGCTAACTCGAAGGGATGGATGGATGAAGAAAAGATGAGCGAGTGGTTAAGGGAAGTTTACGCGAAGAGGCCGGGTGGCTTTTTTCACGCAGCTCCGTCCATGTTGATATACGACTCCATGCGCGCCCACATCACGCTGGTTTTTAATATATTATTAAAGTTTGACTGACCTATCTGACTGTTTTTTTGACATTCCCTTTAGCGCAGTTAGATGCGGCTTACAACACGGGGCGGCTTATAGGTGGACAAAGTTTTGAAATATGCCGTTCATTGAAGGCGCGGCTTATAACCCAGGGCGGCTTATGGTGCGGAAAATACGGTACTTCTTATTTTCTCCATACTGAAATTTTACCTCCTCTTAACATCTGTTACCTACTTTTTACTTTCTTTTACCTTCTCATATCGACTTTTTATATATATATATTTGTATTTATTTATTTATTTTTAAAATTCCATTTTAAAAATTATGAATTGATTTTGAACTAGGATGAATAAAATACCAATATTTGGTGAGTTGGACAACATTTGATTACATCATCTCACGGCATTGTTTAACTTTGGAACCTTTGTTTTAAGTGAGGTTATTTGTTTATTTCAGTTATCCCACCTTTACTGCTAAAGTGGATTATTTTGCAACAAAAAAGTGCCATATCAGATGAGTAAAAAAAGATGTTGTCGTCTGTGTCTTGCTGACTTACATTTTTACACCCGCAGTATTTTAGCGTGTCACACTTCAACACATCTACCTCTATCAGAAGTGTGTTTCCGCTAACTCCCATAAGGAGGAGGAGTAAATAAAGTTGTTCTACTGAACAAGCTCGATGTCTTGTGGCAGCTCATTGACAAGCTAATACGATCGTTGACAGGTGGCGTGCTGCACGCGCTCAGCCAGCATTTTAGGAACGTGCAGGAAGACATTTTTATCTGACAAAGGCAAATGATGATGAAGGCCTGCGTACCCGTTTGATGGATGGATGGGAAATAAAATGTCTTCCTGCACCCACTTGGGGAGTAGAAGCTGTGTCACGGTATGCAGGCTGTATGTTCCCTGTCAACTTTGAGATTGTCTGCAAAGAAGCGTGAAAAGCAGCAGTTTCTGTGCGGCCTCCTGGTGTACACTCAACAGCCAAAAAATTAGGGACACCTCATGGAAATATGATACAACCCAGGGGTGTCCAAACCTTTTCCAGCGAAGGCCACTTGATACATTTTATACATTAAAGACACTAAAACCAATACTATGTGGTCTATACTAAAATATCTGGACACAACATCCACATCTTAGCTTTGTGTTATCAGTAACAAGGCACATTCTATGTAATTCTTCCCACAATGTTGCATATTCAACCATTAAAAATTCCTGAATCTACTAAAAATATAAATACTGCTGTATATTGGCCACAAGACGAGAATTTTGAAGCCAAACGCCTCAGTCAAAAATAGTAACTTGGTGTTTGACACATGCTAACTGTTAGTGTGCTAACTTATTTTTTTAACCTATTTTTTTAACCTATTTTGCATGCGGTGGTATCAGTAACAAAGACAAGATGGCGGCGCCCTGATGGCAGCGGCTTGCAGACGCTCTTGGAAGTGTAGAGCGATTTGGCAAAAATACCCGTCAATTCTGTCTATTTCATGGCTGGCTCACAGCGTGGACACTTCGTGATCACATACGACCGACAGACGATTCTGGATGTGGATAGATCGGGCCGTTATAGACTGAAAGATGCGTGTACTTTGGACCTCCTCGCTAGCATGGGAATACTTCGCTGGCTACATCCAGCGGTCTTTGAAGCAGCGGAGTTAAGTGTCAACGGAAGACACGTAAGCGGTGTGAGCGGAAGCAGAAGCGGGGATGCCGAGCGGGGCTAACAACAAAGCGAAAGGCTAATCCTCAAAGAAGCGCTAGTCCGGGTGAGAAATCAGTTAAAATAGAACTAGCCAGCGCCAGGCTGGATAATCCCTGCGCACATAGCAATTATTTTACAACAATATACAACTCACAAAATGTTTTTCCTGTGATGTCTTTGTCAGAAGTAGACATGCACTCTACTGAGGTGGCAAGTTATGATGCGTTCAGTTTATCACAACATCAAGCAAACAATCGGAAAATTCCTGTCATATCAATTCCTAGATATGGTCGAAATTATTTGAAGTGCACTACACATAATAAACGCAACATTATTAATATTGCTACTACGGATAATTTCAACAAAAACTCCTCAAAACAGCCCACTGCCTATAATATGGGCTTCTTAAACATAAGATCATTATCTTCCAAAACGTTATTAGTTAATGAGGTCATTAGAGACAATAATCTTGACGTCATTGGTCTCGCCGAGACCTGGCTCAAACCAGACGATTTCTTTGCGCTGGGTGAGGCGTCTCCTCCTGGCTATGCGGGAGCGCATATTGCCCGTCCCATTAAAAGGGGTGGGGGAGTCGCACTCATATACAACAAAAACTATAACCTCACTCCTAACCTAAATAATAAATATAACTCGTTTGAGGTGCTTACTATGAGGTTTGTCACACCGCTGCCTCTCCACCTGGCTGTTATCTACCGCCCCCCAGGACCCTATTCGGACTTCATCAGTGAATTTTCAGAGTTTGTTGCTGATTTAGTGACGCACGCCGACAATATAATCATAATGGGGGACTTTAATATCCATATGAATACCCCATCGGACCCTCAATGCATGGCGCTCCAGACTATAATTGATAGTTGTGGTCTTACTCAAATAATAAATGAACCTACGCATCGCAACGGTAATACGATAGATCTAGTGCTGGTCAGGGGTGTCACCACCTCCAAAGTTATGGTACTCCCGTATACTAAAGTATTGTCCGATCATTACCTTATAAAATTTGAAGTTCTGACTCATTGTCAACAAACTAATAATAATAATTACTATAGCAGCCGCAACATTAATGCTGCCACAACGATGACTCTTGCTGGCCTACTGCCTTCGGTAATGGCACCATTCCCAAATTATGTCGGCTCTATTGATAACCTCACTAACAACTTTAACGACGCCCTGCGCGACACCATTGATAGTATAGCACCGCTAAAGCTTAAAAGAGCCCCTAAAAGGCACACCCCATGGTTTACAGAAGAAACTAGAGCCCATAAATTATCGTGTAGAAAGCTGGAACGCAAATGGCGTGCTACTAAACTTGAGGTTTTCCATCAAGCATGGAGTGATAGTTTAATAACTTATAAACACATGCTTACCTTAGCTAAAGCTAAATATTACTCAAATCTCATCCACCTCAACAAAAATGATCCTAAATTTTTGTTTAGTACAGTAGCATCGCTAACCCAACAAGGGACTCCTCCCAGTAGCTCCACCCACTCGGCAGATGATTTTATGAATTTCTTTAATAAGAAAATTGAACTCATTAGAAAGGAGATTAAAGACAATGCATCGCAGCTACAACTGGGTTCTATTAACACAGATACGACTGTATCTACGACGAATACCGTCCTCCAAAATAGTTTCTCTCTCTTTGATGAAATAACATTAGAGGAATTGTTAAGATGTGTTAATGGGACAAAACAAACAACATGTTTACTTGACCCATTTCCTGGGAAACTTATCAAGGAGCTTTTTGTATTATTAGGTCCATCAGTGCTAAATATTATAAACTTATCACTTTCCTCTGGCACTGTTCCACTAGCATTAAAAAAAAGCGGTTATTCATCCTCTGCTCAAAAGACCTAACCTCGATCCTGACCTCATGGTAAAATACCGGCCGGTGTCCCACCTTCCCTTTATCTCGAAAATCCTCCAAAAAATTGTCGCACAGCAGCTAAATGAACACTTAGTGTCTAACAATCTCTGTGAACCTTTTCAATCCGGTTTCAGGGCAAATCACTCTACGGAGACAGCCCTCGCAAAAATGACTAATTATCTACTGCTAACGATGGATTCCGATGCGTCATCTATGTTGCTGCTTCTTGATCTTAGCGCTGCTTTCGATACCGTCGATCATAATATTTTATTAGAGCGTATCAAAACACGTATTGGTATGTCAGACTTAGCCTTGTCGTGGTTTAACTCTTATCTTACTGACAGGATGCAGTGCGTCTCCCATAACAATGTGACCTCGGACTATGTTAAGGTAACGTGCGGAGTCCCCCAGGGTTCGGTTCTTGGCCTTTCACTCTTTAGTATTTACATGCTGCCGCTAGGCGACATCATACGCAAATACGGTGTTAGCTTTCATTGTTATGCTGATGACACCCAACTCTACATGCCCCTAAAGCTGACCAACACCTACTCAGTGGCCTAGTGGTTAGAGTGTCCGTCCTGAGATCGGTAGGTTGTGAGTTCAAACCCCGGCCGAGTCATACCAAAGACTATAAAAAAATGGTACCCATTACCTCCCTGCTTGGCACTCAGCATCAAGGGTTGGAATTGGGGGTTAAATCACCAAAAATGATTCCCGGGCGCGGCACCGCTGCTGCCCACTGCTCCCCTCACCTCCCAGGGGGTGAACAAGGGGATGGGTCAAATGCAGAGGACAAATTTCACCACACCTAGTGTGTGTGTGACAATCATTGGTACTTTAACTTTAACACGCCGGATTGTAGTCAGCTGGAGGCGTGTCTTAATGAAATTAAACAATGGATGTCCGCTAACTTCTTGTAACTCAACACTAAGAAAACGGAAATGCTGATTATCGGCCCTGCTAAACACAGACATTTATTTAATAATATCACCTTAACATTTGACAACCAAACAATTACACAAAGCGACTCGGCAAAGAATCTGGGTATTATCTTCGACCCAACTCTCTCGTTTGAGTCACACATTCAGAGTGTTACTAAAACGGCCTTCTTTCATCTCCGTAATATCGCTAAAATTTGTTCCATTTTGTCCACTAGCGACGCTGAGATCATTATTCATGCGTTCGTTACGTCTCGTCTCGATTACTGTAACGTATTATTTTCGGGTCTCCCTATGTCTAGCAGTAAAAGATTACAGTTGGTACAAAATGCGGCTGCTAGACTTTTGACAAGAACAAGAAAGTTTGATCATATTACGCCTATACTGGCTCACCTGCACTGGCTTCCTGTGCACTTAAGATGCGACTTTAAGGTTTTACTACTTACGTATAAAATACTACACGGTCTAGCTCCGTCCTATCTTGCCGATTGTATTGTACCATATGTCCCGGCAAGAAATCTGCGTTCAAAGAACTCCGGCTTATTAGTGATTCCCAGAGCCCAAAAAAAGTCTGCAGGCTATAGAGCGTTTTCTATTCGGGCCCCAGTACTATGGAATGCCCTCCCGGTAACAGTTAGAGATGCTACCTCAGTAGAAGCATTTAAGTCCCATCTCAAAACTCATTTGTATACTCTAGCCTTTGAATAACCCCCCCTTTTTTTTTTTTTTTTTTTTTTTTTTTTTTTTTTTTTAGACCAGTTGATCTGCCGTTTCTTTTCTTTTCTCCTCTGCTCCCCCCTATCCCTTGTGGAAGGGGAGACACACAGGTCCGGTGGCCATGGATGGGGTGCTGGCTGTCCGGGGTCGGGACGGGGTGGACCGCTCGCCTGTGTATCGGTTGGGAACTTCTCTACGCTGCTGACCCTTCTCCGCTCGGGATGGTTTCCTGCTGACCCCACTGTGGACTGGACTCTTACTGTTATGCTGGATCCACTATGGACTGTACTCTCACAATATTATGTTAGACCCACTCGACATCCATTGCATTCGGTGGGTTACCCACATATGCGGTCCTCTCCAAGGTTTCTCATAGTCATTCACATCGACGTCCCACTGGGGTGAGTTTTTCCTTGCCCTAATGTGGGCTTTGTACCGAGGATGTCGTTGTGGCTTGTGCAGCCCTTTGAGACACTTGTGATTTAGGGCTATATAAATAAACATTGATTGATTGATTGATTGATGTTTTACCTAATTCTGCCCTAAATTAGCATTATCAAGCATAAAAATGGCTAAATGAACTAAAAATATCAATACTACAGTATAGTAGTACCAAAACTATGAGCCCGCACTGTTCAGTATTGTGGCCACTGATTGGGTCAGTCTCAGGCAGAATTACTAACATTAGCATGCTAAAAAATGTTTTGCCAATTTTGCAGTCGAACGCCTTAGTCACATAACTTGGTACTTGACACTTTTAGCATGCTAGCAGGTAACATTACCAAGCAAACTATTTTAGCCAATTTTGCAGCTGAATGCTTCAGAGTCATACAACTTTGTACTTGACACATGCTGTTAGTATTTTAATTTTAGCATGCTAACATTACCATTTTTGTCAGCCAATTTATCAGCCAAATGCCTCAAAGTCGTATAACTTGGTACTTGACACATGCTAACTGTTATCATGCTAATATATCCATGCTAGCATGCTAACATTACCAAGCTAACTTTTTTAGCCAATTTTGCAGTCAAATGCCTCAGAGTCATATAACTTGGTACTTGACACATGCTAATTGTTAGCATGTTAACATTACCATGCAAACTTTTTTTTCGCCAGTTTTGCAGCCGGACGCCTCAGAGTCATATTACTTGGTCCTTCAGTCAATCAATCAATCAATCAATCAATCAATCAATCAATCAATGTTTACTTATATAGCCCTAAATCACAAGTGTCTCAAAGGCCACAACGACATCCTCGGCTCAGATCCCACATCAGGGCAAGAAAAAACTCAACCCAATGGGACAACGAAAAACCTCGGAGGGGACTGCAGATGTGGGGACCCCCCCGCTCGGCGACCGGTGCAATGGACGTCGAGTGGATCTAGCATAATATTGTGAGAGTTCAGTCCATAGTGGATCTAACATAATAGTGAGAGTCCAGTCCATAGTGGGGCCAGCAGGAGATTATCTTGAGCGGAGACAGGTCAGCAGCGCAGAGACGTCCCCAACTGATGCACAGATGAGTGGTCCACCCTGGGTCCCGACTTTGGACAGCTAGCGCATCATCTGTGGAGAGGGGGGCAGAGCAGCAAAGAAACGGCAGATCAACTGGTCTAAAAGGGGGTCTATTTAATGGGACTTAAATGCTTCTACTGAGGTAGCATCTCAAACTGTTACCGGGAGGGCATTCCAGAGTACTGGAGCCCGAATAGAAAACGCTCTATAGCCTGCAGACTTTTTTTGGGCTCTGGGAATCACTAATAAGCCGGAGTTCTTTGAACGCAGATTTCTTGCCGGGACATATGGTACAATACAATCAGCAAGATAGGATGGAGCTAGACCGTGTAGTATTTTATACGTAAGTATTAAAACCTTAAAGTCACATCTTAAGTGCACAGGAAGCCAGTGTAGGTGAGCCAGTATAGGCGTAATATGATCAAACTTTCTTGTTCTTATAAAAAGTCTAGCAGCCGCATTTTGTACCAACTCCATCCATCCATTTTCTACCGCTTATTCCCTTTGGGGTCGCGGGGGGCGCTGGAGCCTATCTCAGCTACAATCGGGCGGAAGGCGGGGTACACCCTGGACAAGTCGCCACCTCATCGCAGGGCCAACACAGATAGACACACACATTCACACTCACATCCACACACTAGGGCCAATTTAGTGTTGCCAATCAACTTATCCCCAGGTGCATGTCTTTGGAAGTGGGAGGAAGCCGGAGTACCCGGACGGAACCCACGCAGTCACGGGGAGAACATGCAAACTCCACACAGAAAGATCCCGAGCCCGGGATTGAACCCAAGACTACTCAGGACCTTCGTATTGTGAGGCAGATGCACTAACCCCTCTGCCACCGTGAAGCCCTTTGTACCAACTGTAATCTTTTAATACTAGACATAGGGAGACCCGAAAATAATACGTTACAGTAATCGAGACGAGACATAACGAACGCATGAATAATGATCTCGGGGCGGTATAGCTCGGTTGGTAGAGTGGCCGTGCCATAAACCTGAGGGTTGCAGGTTCGATCCCCGCTTCCGCCATCCTAGTCACTGCCGTTGTGTCCTTGGGTAAGACACTTTACCCACCTGCTCCCAGTGCCACCCACACTGGTTTAAAATGTAACTTAGATATTGGGTTTTCACTATGTAAAGCGCTTTGAGTCACTAGAGAAAAGCGCTATATAAATATAATTCACTTCACTTCACATTAGGGATGTCCCGATCCAGGTTTTTGCACTTCCGATCCGATACCGATATTGTTTTTGCACTTCGGATCCGATACCGATACTGACCGATACCGATACTGACCGATACTGGCCTATCCGAGCATGTATTAAAGTTTAAAGTTATTTAGCCTACTTAGTTGTTAGAATCATGTTGAAAAGGGTTTTAGTACTCTTGATAACAACTAGCCAGCTGAATTAGGGGAGTTTGAATAATACACAATGGTTGGTAACAAGAAACTGACTTGTTTATTCAAGGATAAACACAAAATAGACAAAATTATACATGACAAACAGAAATGGCATCATTGAAACTAGGGCTGGGCGATATGGCCTTTTTTTAATATTGCAATATTTTAAGGCCCCCCCCCCCTTGTTCTCGCAGCAAACATAAATGAAAGCAGGGCAATCGCACTCGGAAGCGCTAATGTGCTCAGGGAGAAGAAGACCAACGCAAACATTCAAGCCTGAGGCGGTTTGCTGTGCTTCTGGGAGGAAGTCGTTAGTTTTCTGCCTCGCAGCCAATCACTGTCACCTAGGTAGCAGCCTCATTGGGAACCATAATGTTCCCCAGCGCCATGTCAGGGGATGAAGTCTGACAATACCATCGTCAATCTTCAGGTGCAAAAGTATGTCCTTGAGAGATAAGAGAATAGGTCCATGTCCTGTTTGCCAATTATCCAGCAGGCACAAGACATTGAAACTACGTTGAGAACTTGTTGAATTAGGTCCTGACGTTGAACAACTCAAACATAATATTGAAACAACCTGCTTTTTGATGACGTTTAATCAATGTTGGGTTCTGATGTTGATTTGACCATTGAATTTTGGTCATTTCCCAACCAATTTTCTGCAACACAAGTAAAACGTTGAAACAACATGCTTTTTGACGACGTTTATTCAATGTCAGGTTATGACGTTGTTTCGACCGTTGAATTTTTGTCATTTTCCAACCATTTTTTTACAACACAAATACAACGTTGAAACATAATATTTTTTGATGACTTGTATTCAATTTTAGGTTGTGATGTTGTTTTAATTGTTGAATTTTGGTCTTTCCCAACCAATTTTCTACAACACAAATATAACGTTGAAACAACATGCTTTTTGACGACATTTATTCAATGTCAGGTTGTGACATTGTTTCGGCCGTTGTTGAATTTTGGTCATTTCCCAACCATTTTTTTACAACACAAATACAATGTTGAAAAAACATGCTTTTTCGCCACGTTTATTCAATGATAGGTTGTGACGTTCTTTTCACCGTTTTTCCTAACCAACAGCGTGGATCCAATGTTGGACATCATCAATCTTGTATAAATTTACAAATTAAACTATGTTGTTTCACAGTCCGTTTTAAATGACATGTACGTATAATCAATGTTGTATCAATGTTTCGAGTCATTCATTCATGGCCATGAATCTAAACCAGTTATCAGACTCTCCTCCTATTATTTGAATGTGGATCCAAACATCTCAGTTAATTGATGAGGTGCACTCCACGGTGGGCTCGGTCCACACTCTGGGTTACAACCCTAATTGGCGAGGTCTCTGGGGGGCGACGGCAGACCGGCAGCATTTTATTTGCGAGCAGGCAGTCCCTTCACCCTCTGCCTCACTAAGATCCCAAATGAATTCAGGCACAGATCTGCACTTAGAGAAGTCCTGTTATCTCCAGGTGATGAGGAGGAAGATTTAATTGGAAGTCAATCTGCGAGTTCTGTCCAGCTTGTTCTGCACTGATTCACACCCAACAAACACCAACTTTCTCCACATACCTGACTGCTTGGAACAAAGCATTAAAAGAAGGACTTTACCACGTAATTTCTGTATGTTTTTTCTTGTCAGGGTAAGCTACATTCACAACGCCTCATTCCCATTGTTTTGTTCATTCTGATCATTTTACGTATCATTCACAAAAGGAACGTAAACATGTCAATCAATCAATCAAAAATTATCGATGTTGTCCTTCATCACAAGTAGGGCTGGGCCATAAAACGATATCAATATACATCGTGATAGACATGGATAATGCGTTTGATGAAATGTTCAATTGTCTTTTACTTCTTCGACGGAAGAGACTGAAAGTATGGAATCAAGGTTGGTTGCATTAACAAAGGCACTCGCTCTCTGGTAACCGAGCAACTGATCACTGATCAGAGGGAGTGACACGCTAACAGCCAATCAGGTGACAGTATCAACGATCAAGTTTGCTTGTCTGGCGGTTGATTCTTTGCATGGAGTGAGAAGAGAAAATCAAAATGAAGAAATTGTGGCTAAAAGAGGAAAACTCAAACGCACGTGCCAACTGTTTAACCAGTTAAATGTGTCCCTGCATAGGCATGGGTACCAAATTCGATCCTTTTTTTGGCACAGAATCTCGCAGGTCCCAACATAAGTAAAGCAAGGCTCCAATTTTCCAAAAATGTGCTAGCTTGATGCTAATATACACTGGCTTCACTATTGACATGCTACTGATTAGCATTAGCAATTTTACATGGCAATTTCACCACCTCTATGTGTTAACAAAAACTACAACTAAGATACACGTTACAATCAAGCAGCCTGTGTGTAATAAGAACAATACTTACAGTATTAACACTTTTTAGGGCGCAGCAAAATACTAGATTTAGCAAAGATGGAACTGTCTATCCTACACACCATAAACTATACACTACTGCCATCTAATGTCTGGGACTTGCAACTGTAAACGAGACTCAGAAATGTGTTAAGAATAAAAAGGTATAACAACGGGACGGCAATGTTGCAATAAAAAAATATATTTTACTATGAAAAATAATTCATATGTTTATTAACACACACAAAAGTACCAAAAATTGGTACCTTTGAGTGCCGGTATCGATTCCTAGGTACCAGGAATTGGTATCGTATCGGTTCGCGCAGTCACGTCCTGACTTCCTTGTTTAAATTGACAGAGATATCAATTCCATCCATCCATCCATCCATTTTCTACCGCTTATTCCCTTCGGGGTCGCGGGGGGCGCTGGAGCCTATTTCAGCTACAATCAGGCGGAAGGCGGGTACACCCTGGACAAGTCGCCACCTCATCGCAGGGCCGAGATATCAATTCGTTAAAGTTAAAGTTAAAGTACCAATGATTGTCACACGCACACTAGGTGTGGTGAAATGTGTCCTCTGCATTTGACTCATCCCCTTGTTCGCTCCCTGGGAGGTGAGGAGAGCAGTGAGCAACAGCGTTGGCTGCGCCCAGGAATCATTTTGGTGATTTAACCCCCAATTCGGCTCCTTGATGCTGAGTGCCAAGCAGGGAGGTAATGGGTCCCATTTGTATAGTCTTTGGTATGATTCGGCCGGGGTTTGAACTCACAACCTACCGATCTCAGGGCGGACACTCTAACCACTATGCTAATCTCTCACAGGATCTCATTGGTTTGGTTTTAGCCAGTTCATGTGAGTATGCTTGTGGAGGGGTACAATAACATCGCCTGCAGAGGGCGCCCATTTGACCAATTTATCCTGACTGGGATGAGATACCAAACTCCTTAAACTTCCTGCCGGTTTCCTGTGGCATCCTCTCGCGGAATGTTCTATGGCTTCCGCAGGGACCCTACCGCTTCAACGTGTCAGCTCGCCCGCGACACGGAACAGAACATGTGTCGTGGGAGTGTGGAAGGTGCCACACCTGCCTCACATCATTCCCCTTTGTTTACATGGCAGGAAGGGCCTCGCTGCTCGCTGTCGCTAATTGCTGACAGCCTTGGAGTCGCATGCGCCGCGTTTGGGACTGGCAAAATAAAAGACTGGAGATTTTAGCAGCTCTGTTGCATTGCCTTGCAGGTGTTTTTACGCTGATACGCCGCTTTTCTCGCTCCTCTGAGGTGATAGAATTTCATACATTTGTAATTAAACAAGGGAAATTACATTATTATGGCTGTCAAAGAGTTTCAATATTTAATCGTGATTAATCGCATTAATATGTAGTCAACTCATAATTATTTCTGATTAATCCCAGATACACAGATCATTTTTTAATTTTTCAATACCAGAAACATGGGACTACAGAGAGTCAAATGGGACTAAAATAAATAAATACATCTTCGAATAATTACTTAAATGTGTCATTAATTATGATTAAATTTATTTCATAAATTGGTCATTAAATGTGACATTAATGTTTTTAATGTAAAAGTACAATTTCATTATTTGATCATTTACTGAGCTGTTTCAACATCTAATGAGTTAATGTCATGATTTAATTATTGATTTCATCATATCAAGATTGAATTATTTCAAGAGTTAATGATTTGTTTCAATATGTATTTAATCACTTTATTTTTTTATTATTACGTTTAATTTGTGTTTTCATTATTTCATGACCTAATTAATTATTTCATGATTTAAATATTTATTTTGCGATCAAATCATGTCATAATTTAACGATACAAAGCGTTTCATTGTATATTATGTGCAGTGACAATTAAAACGGATCTTTAGAGCTATTTTATTTGTTTAATTGTTTTTCCTAATTTAATTATTTATTTCATTATTTCATGTTGTATTTATTCATGTCATGCTTTAATCATTTATTTTGTAATTTAATGATTTAATAAATCACATTAATGTGTCATTAAATGTATTTAATGTTGATGTACATTTAATTATTTAATCATTTAGTTATTTATTTCCACATAGTTTCATTATTTACTGATACAAAACAAGTTTTGTTGTATATGATGTGCATTGAAAAAAAACATATGTCCATCAATCCATCACATGTAATATTTCTTCACAGTTTATTTAAATTGTTCAGGATTTTATTGATTATTTCATGATTTATTTTATTATTTCATGTTTTAATTGTTGTATGCTTTAAATAATTATATAATAATTGCATGATTTAATTAATTATTTATTGATATAATTAAATCATGTTACAGTTTAAAAAATGGTTTTATAATTTAACTACAGTAAATATATGATTATATATTTAATTATTTCATGATTAACTCATACAAAACAAGTTTCATTGTATATTATCTGTAATGACAATACAAACATCTATCTATCCATCTATCTAATTTAATTCAATAGTTTAATCCCCACATCCTCTCCAAGGTTTCTCATTGTCCCAATGAGTTGAGTTTTTCCTTTCCCTGATGTGGGATCTGAACCGAGGATGTCGTTGTGGCTTGTGCAGCCCTTTGAGACACTTGTGGTTTAGGGCTATATAAATAAACATTGATTGATTGATTGATTGATTAATTGTTTCATGATTAACTCATACAAAACACTTTTTGTTGTATATTATCTGTAATGACAATAAAACATCTATCCATCAATCTTATTTAATACTTCATGTTAATTTTAATTTTCCCTTATTCCTATTATTTCATGATTTAATTAAGTATTTCATGATTTATTAATTTGTTTGATTATTTCATGTGTTTAATAATGTAATGCTATAATAACTTATTTCATCATCTATTTGAATATTTAATTACTTATTTTACAGTTTAATTATTTATTTAATATATTTAACTATTTCATGATTTAATGACACAAAACAAGTTTTGTTGTATATTATGTGCAATGGCAAACACATCTATCGATCTACCTTATTTAAATATTTCATGATTAAATTACTTATTTCATGATTTGATGATTTATTTAATTATTTATTGCTTTTATGCTTTATTTTTTATTTTATTTTATTTTTTACAGTTTAATTAACTATTTCAGTATATATATTCATTTATTTCATGTGTTAGGACTTCATGAATTTCTTTTATTCGTCAACCTCAGCCGCCTGCCCACAGTCCTAACACCTAATTGGTTACTCTACTTTAACTTACTTTAACTGCTCCATGGGTCTGCAGGTCTTGCTTCCACATACTTTAAAACATCGACCAACAGTTCCCCACAGAGTACGAGTACATCCTCTCTGGCTGCCGTGCTTTCAAAGATTTCCAAATTGAAAGTCGTCAAAGGTTTGTGTCAGTCCGTGAAAAATGAGCAGAAAATATTCCCTTGTCCTTTCGTTGGTATTCATTGGTGTGGAAGAAAATCACATTCTTGTGCTCGCGGCAACATTGAACAATTGATTTTGACGAGTGTTATGACATTTGCAGAGTGCAGTCATTTTCTCCTGCACATTAAGCACTCAGATTGAAACCGAGCCCGCCTGATCGCCTATAGAACAGGGAGCACCTTTAATAATCTCTTGAAGGCGGGACTGAATTTACACACACATAGTACAGATACACAAACATACATACACGTATATTTGCATGGGGTTTCTACAGTTGTTGTTGGACATTGACAGGAGAGCTTCAGAATGCACATCCTTCATCGTGTAAACTAAGGATGTGCCCACCGATCAGTATCGGACAATTTATGTGGAAAAAGTAAAATTAAATCAAATAAATGCCTTTCGATGCAGATCACAAAAGTCGATCCCCTCTAACAGCTAACTGTGTATATTCATACACAGTGTGAAGCCGCTCCACTAAAATAATAATCATCACCTCCATTGTGGCAAGTAAATGACATTTCTTACAACTGGAGGACAAGGCTATAAACACAAAGTGAGAACATGCTGGATCAGACATTAAGGCGTGCTAATCGCTAAGCTAGCTGCTGACACCAGCGTTATATGCCTTCTATTAGGGCCGGGAGATAAAATATATATTGCAAAAGAGACGTAATCGATATCAATAAAAAGAAGGTGTTGGAGAAGACTTTTTATAAAAAAAAATTCTTCTTCATGGAAGGAAGCGGAAGTATGGAAACAAGGTTTGACTCTGGACCAGTAATGACCATTATATGAGAGATGCTAATGGCCTTTGAATGAGCCAATCAATTTACACATAGCTCTGAGATGAAGCTCAGTGACCATGGGAACAGTTTCAAAGTGAAAGACTGAGATATACAATGTCCTCAGGACGATAGAGACAAAGTCGTTAAGGTACAACAAGACAATGTTGTGTATGTGTTTACTTATTCATAAACACGTAGGTAGACAATTTTTACTGTTAGCCGAGTCTGGTATATCTACCCTATTCAACTTGTGTTGCAGTTTTATTTTGAAAGCCAGCCAACAGGACGTGGTTTAACGGGGACGGACAACAGTAATACATGACCATTCATTCATTCACTGTGTCGGGCAGGGGTGTCCAAAGTGCAGCTCGGAGGCCATAGGCAGCCCGCTGCTAATTTTACGTCATTTGAATGAGGCGGTCTGCACCATTTTTCAACTTTGTCTATAGATTGTGATTCTACAGCATGTTACATACATGGTGTTATGTATTATAAATGAGTGCTGTTAGTTCAACATCACACACAGTTTGGAGAGCATTTTGGGGAGGGCACATAATGCCAGTAGCACACGCAAAAACCTTATTTGAATAAGGCGGTCTGCACCGCTTTTCAATTTTGTCTATAGATTGTGATTCTACAGTATGTTGCAGAAAAGGTATTACGTATTATAGATGAGTGCTGTTAGTACAACATCACACGCAAGTTGAAAAGCATATTGGGGAGGGCACATAATGCCAGTAGTACACGCAAAAACCTCATTTGAATAAGGCGGTCTGCACCACTTTTCAATTGTGTCTGTAGATTGTAGGGGTGTAACGGTACACAAAAATTTCGGTTCGGTACATACCTCGGTTTAGAGGTCACGGTTCGGTTCATTTTCGGTACAGTAAGAAAACAACAAAATATAAATTTTTGGGCTATTTATTTACCAAATTTGTAAACAATGACATAACATACATATACACACAGGGTCCATTGCCAGGGTTAATGTGGTCATCATATATAAAATAAAAACTAAATAAGATAAGGCTCAGAAGGGTTTCTTAACAAAACCTTTCTACGTATAAAGTGCTTTTTTTGATTGATTGATTGAGACTTTTATTAGTAGATTGCACAGTACAGTACATATTCCGACCACTAAATGGTAACACCCCAATAAGTTTATCAACTTTTTTAAGTCGGGGTTCACGTTAATCAACATTAAACTGCCTCAAGTTGTTGCTCAGATTAAATAAAATGACACAACTTTTCTTCTACATATAAAAAGTGCAACATTAAACAGTTTCAAGTCAACTCAGCCTCAGATTAACTTTTCTCCCCCCCCCCCCAGCCTGGCTAACTTGGCAGTAAGAGGATATATGGGCTCATTGTTCTTCCACCATAGAAGTGGGTCAAAATCTAGTTTTTAATCCAATATGGATTTATATCTGCTGCTATAAAAACATTTGTTATTTCTTCAGCCCTGCTTGACTCGCCGAGGAGAGGCTGCTTGACGCTTCAAATGGGTTAGCATGTGTTATGAGAGTAGTGTATGTGTGTGTGTGTGGCCCTTTAATATGTGACAGCATGTGAGGTGAGTGTGTGGGCGAGCGAGGTGAGGGAGCGGTAGCGTGAGTGTGGGGAGTGGCTAGTGTTTTGTTGGATTGGCTATGTGCAAGACCTCAATAAAGCCACGATTTGCAACTAATCGCCGGACTCCTCATTAACCCTGGAGTCCGGAGCTGTGGAGACCCCACTGCCGGGTAGAGTGAAGGGTGTTGCCCCCGAGAATACATCGGCCCTGGAGGAGTGTCTCCCCTGCACTCCTCGACTACGGTCTGGGAGCCGGAAGCAGGAAAGTTGCAACACATGTTTGATGTGTTGTCAGAAGCAGCTGCTGAACAATGTCGGCAAACCTCTGTATTCCATTGTTGTATCGCGCAGCCAGTGTTCCCAAACGGGAGATCTTAACGAGGCAGGAGGGTCTTCCAGCTCTGGCTTTTACATGTTGTCCTAGCCCGGTCGCTGCTAGCATGTGTACTCGTTCGGTACACCTCCGAACCGAACCGAAACCCCCGTACCGAAACGGTTCAATACAAATACACGTACCGTTACACCCCTAGTAGATTGTGATTCTACAGTATGTTGCAGAAAAGGTGTTACGTATTACAGATATGTGCTCTTAGTTCAACATCACACACAGGTTGGAGAGCATAATAGGGAGGAAACATAATGCCAGTAGCACACGCAAAAACCTCATTTGAATAAGGCAGTCTGCACCACTTTTCAATTTCCACGGTTTTTGTAGATTACACGCAACACGCCCACTAAGAGTACACACCATTTCATAGTTTGCACAGGCTGTTTAGCGCACGCTATTTGGATCTTCATAGACCATGCCCCGTGTGTTCTGTGTCACTGGTACTGTTGAGCAAAATGTACGCACAATTTACACTTTTTCACTTCCAGGTTATTTAGTCCATATTTCCGCAGCCTGGCAAAACTTTCAGGAATTTTGTGTGTGGGGGAGGGGGGTTTCGAGGAAGGCGTAATCTCATTGATGATATTTTAAAAGCTTTAAAAGTCCGAAGAATAGCAGAAAACCGCTCGTCTTTTTCACTCCTGGCTCATTGCAAAAAGCAACATGCCCTCAAGGGTGACTTTGATGTGAGGATTATTCTCTCAAATCTTTCCATACGCTGCAAACATCTTACCCACATTTTAACTAGTCTATCTATCTAGCCATCTATCCATCTATCTATCTATCTATCTATCTATCTATCTATCTATCTATCTATCTATCTATCTATCTATCTATCTATCTATCTATCTATCTATCTATCTATCTACCTATCTATCCATCCATCCATCCATCTGTCTATCTATGAAAGTCAGGGGTGTCTAAACTTCTTGACTTGAGGGCCGCATTGGGCTAAAAAAAAATGTAGACGGGGGCCGAAAGCATGTGAAGTAAATATATGTATATATTGTATTGTATTGTATATATTGTTATATACTTATATATATATATATACAGTATATATATATATATATATATATATATATATATATATATATACAGGTATATATATATATATATATATATATATTTTAATGTGTACATATAATATTACAGTAATATAATTTATATATAATTAATATAATTGGATATTAATTATGTGAAATTTCAACTCATACCTTGTTTACGTCCGCGATGACCTTAAAGTTTTGTAACCCACAAGATGTATATATAAAATCCAATAAAATAAAAATAATAAACTAAAAAAAAGTACAGGCAAATATTGGCATACTGACAACTGCAAGTCTGATTTATTCTTCCAATGCACATTGTCATTTGTCAATGCTATGAATTATTGACTTCTTTACGGCTCCAATTACTTTTCATCAAATGTTACACTTTAATCATTTTTTGGGGGGGGAAATATTGCATTGTTTGTGTTTTTGAGGGGGAAAAAGGCATACAACTTGAAATGATTAAAACTTTATGGCAACAGATTGATCAGAACTTGATCTATAGATATTTAAACGTTGAAAGTAAAAAAAAAAAAAAGTAATATACAGTGTTGGGTTGGTTACTGAAAACCAGTAACTAGTTACAGTTACCAGTTACTCTATTTCAAAAGTAACTCAGTTACTAACTCAGTTACTTACACCAAAAGTAATGTGTTACTGTAAAAAGTAACTATTTAGTTTTTTGTTTTTTTTTAAGCTCCCATTAATGCCCTTTTAGCCTTCATTTCAGTACTGTTATTGCACTGGAGAATAATACAATGTGTTGATCAACTTGACATGCATTTGCATCACTGAACTCTGCTAAGCAATGTGGTCTACATACAACACGCAAAGACAAAGATATGTTTCAAAGGGCCAATTTATTTCAGGCCAGAACAAATTGACAAAACTATTTTAAATAGCTGCAACATAACATACATGAGTAACAAACAGCATAATAACAACATAGCTTTAAACCTGGCTTCACCTAAGGAAGGCACACGTGACATACACAAAGTCTAACCAGGCAGATTTGAATTGTTGTTTTGGGCAGTAGATGGGATCTTTGATCCAAGACACAACTTATATTTAACTAAAAAGTTATTTTCTTTGTGCTCGACAAAAGAAAAGAAGTGAGAATATCTCACACTTGCCAACACTCCCGAATTTCAGTGCCTCTCCCCGGGACAACCATTCTCCCGAATTGTTCCCGATTTCGAGCCGGACTTAAGGCACGCCCCCTCCAGGTCCGTGCGGACCTGAGTGAGGACAGCCTGTCGTCACGTCCGCTTGCCCAACAGTTTACGTTGTATTGCGCACCCCCCCCCCCCCCACACCCACACCCACACCCACACCCAGACACACATACAGCGCACCTCCGCCTTGTGACACAAGAGATTCAGAAGGACGACACTGCAGCACTCCAATAAAAGACACTCAGATCTTCTGTTCCTAGCCGATACTACATAAAAAATAACGTAAAATAACGCAGTAACGCATCATGTAGTAACGGTAACTGAGTTACTGAATATAAAAAATAACGCGTTAGATTACTAGTTACCGCCGAAACTAACGGCGTTACAGTTACAGTTAGTCCCAACACTGGTAATATATATATTTTTTTTAACACTTTCATGACCCTTTTAGGTCCCCGGGGACCTTTAACGGTCACTAAAATTGAGGCGAGCCCTAATGGTGACAATAAATATTGTACTGGTTTTAAAAATGAAAAATATCAAAAAGGCCCCTGTATGCTTTCGAAAATAATAATAATAGATTGTAATGTGTATTGCACGTAACATTTGAATAACAAATCGCAAAGTGCTAGTGGAAAAAGTTTGGACACCCCTGCTGTGTGTGTGTGTGTGAGTGTGTGTGTGTGTGTGTGTGTGTGTGTGTGTGTGTGTGTGTGTGTGTGTGTGTGTGTGTGTGTGTGTGTGTGTGTGTGTGTGTGTGTGTGTGTGGTGATAGGCATCACCATTAACGATACAATAAATATTTGATGGTGCCATGGTCCTCATTAGGGTAGTGTGCAGCGAGTAGTGGCCCTTAGTGTCCCAGCATGACTGGTACCTTTGAGACCAAACGAGGTGTCAGACATGCGCTGACGAGGTTAAAAGAGCGCCGGTTAAAGAGCTGCTTTTTCCTGCATCTCGTCTGCAAGGTCTTCAATGGACCATGTTGCTATCAAAGTCAATGGAAGACTTTTGGATTTCCACCTCAAAAAAAAACATAATTAGTTAATTCATATACAATATTTCATTATTTTTCTATTTTGCTTGATTTTGTTCCATTTTTTGTTTTGTTTATTTGTACTCCTGCAATGTGCCACTATGGACACTAGGGCTGGGAATCTTTGCCTTGGGCACCACACGATTCGATTCTTGGGGGTAACGATTCAATTAAAAATGATTCTGGATTCTACTTTTCGGGCTTTGCGTCAGTTCTGTGAGCAGCCATGACAACAGAATGTTTAGCTTGTTGGCGTCCTTTCACGAGTAATTAAAGAGAGCGGGGGAGTGTTATTGCAGCTGGAGCTGCGACGGGTTGAAACAGTCGGCCTTAAAAACAAGGCAGGTGTGAGTTTGACTGGTTAAATACTTGTTGCGCACCATTCCAGGGTCCAACCCACCTCTTGTCCAAAGTTGGCTGGGATAGACTCCAGCGTCATTTATAAAACCGAGCTGGTACACTTTTTCACCAAGGGGGTTGGGACTTCCAAAATAGTCCATGGACTCAGGAAATAATAAAAGAAGTCATATTATGATTATTTTTCTACATTTAAAATACTTTGTGATGCTGGTTCTTTGGTCAAAAGATCTCCCCCGCCATCTTTGGTAATTTTTAGCGCTTCCATAACGAAGCTACTTTCGAACTAAGGGTTACTTTGTATTAGAAATGGCAACAGCTGCGGACGCATGTACCTGCACGAGCCAGTCTGCCCCGCAACAAGAGGGTAGAGAAAAAGGCGGAGCTTATTGGCTACAACGTTGAACTACAACGGAATAAAAACGGCGGACTGACGCAAATATATGGCGATACCCGCTGACGTAATAAGGGCAAAATACGTCCGTAAAGTCTCAAATTACAAACAACTCGTTTGGACGGAGTATGAAGGAAGGTAAGATTGTTTTATAAATATCGTCGCCATGCCTCCATGGTTGGATTTCACATTTTCGGGACTTGTCGAGATCCCAAATCGTCAAAAAGAGGTTCCGACAGGTAAGAACAGTTTTCTTTAACGGTCCTAAATCACCCCAAATAGGACCAGCTACCCTTAAAGCAGTCCTTCTCAAACAGTGGGGCGGGCCCCCTCAAAGGTGGTGGGGGTGGTGGAGCATGTGACTTTGGGGAGCATGGGATTTAATTCCCCTACCAGAATACGACTAGGCGTATTTAACACTTGGCTTCGCTGGGACGATGGCGGGAGACGTTTTCTTTAATGTTAGTGAGGATACGATGTTGTGCAGAAGTGTACTTATAACAGTTTTACAGACAAACGTTACTATTCTTAGTCGTGGTGGGGCGACATATTTTCTCCTTCCGGTGGAGGGTAACAAAAAAAAAACAAGGTCCCAAATGACCCCAAACTGGACTTACCCCAAAGATTGTAAGTGCTAGGCCAGGGCCCGAGCCCTTTTGGGTGCATTGCGGACATTTCTGGCCACCCCATTTACCCTTGGGAGCATTTTGGTGATCATTTCATAGATAATTAAAAAAACGGTTATGGTTGGGGGGGGGGGGATGACAAAACCTTCAAATCCTACAGTGGGACATGAACAATAAAGTATGAGAGTGGTTGCTCCACTTAAGTACAACAACAACAACACAACTCATTTATGTGCAGATATGCTTCATTTGTCAGCTAACGAGTAAATACAGGCCATCATGTGACGTGTCTCAGCTGGCATGCTCCATATTGCAAAGCATCATGGGATATTACTTTCACTACTCTGGAAAAATCTTACGGTTCACTTGCCAATAATCGTACTTCAAACTGATGCAGTAATATATATATATATATATATGTGTGTGTGTATTATTTATATATATATATATATATATATATATATATATGTGTGTATTATATTATGTGTATATATATATATATATATATATATATATATATATATATATATATATATATATATATATATACTGTGCTTCAAACTAACACAGTAATATGTATATATATATATATATACACACATATATAATTTACTATATATATATATATATATATATATATATATATAATACATACTTAATATATACAATAATCGTACTTCAAACTAACACAGTAATATATGTATATATATACACACACACACACATATATATATATATATATATATATATATATATATATATATATATATATATATATATATATATATATACAAACCCCGTTTCCATATGAGTTGGGAAATTGTGTTAGATGTAAATATAAACGGAATACAATGATTTGCAAATCATTTTCAACCCATATTCAATTGAATGCACTACAAAGACAAGATATTTGATGTTCAAACTCATAAACTTTATTTTTTTTTTGCAAATAATAATTAACTTAGAATTTCATGGCTGCAACATGTGCCAAATTAGTTGGGACAGGGCATGTTCACCACTGTGTTACATGGCCTTTCCTTTTAACAACACTCAGTAAACGTTTGGGAACTGAGGAGACACATTTTTTAAGCTTCTCAGGTGGAATTCTTTCCCATTCTTGCTTGATGTACAGCTTAAGTTGTTCAATAGTCCGGGAGTCTCCGTTGTGGTATTTTAGGCTTCATAATGCGCCACACATTTTCAATGGGAGACAGGTCTGGACTACAGGCAGGCCAGTCCTGTACCTGCATTCTTTTACTATGAAGCCACATTGATGTAACACGTGGCTTGGCATTGTCTTGCTGAAATCAGCAGGGGCGTCCACGGTAACGTTGCTTGGATGGCAACATATGTTGCTCCAATACTACCTTTCAGCATTAATGGCGCCTTCACAGATGTGTAAGTTACCCATGTCTTGGGCACTAATACACCTCCATACCATCACAGATGCTGGCTTTTCAACTTTGCGCCTATAACAATCCGGATGGTTCTTTTCCTCTTTGGTCCGGAGGACACGACGTCCACAGTTTCCAAAAACAATTTGAAATGTGGACTCATCAGACCGCAGAACACTTTTCCACTTTGTATCAGTCCATCTTAGATGAGTTCAGGCCCAGCAAAGCCGACGGCGTTTCTGGGTGTTGTTGATAAACGGTTTTCGCCTTGTATAGGAGAGTTTTAATTTGCACTTACAGATGTAGCGACCAACTGTAGTTACTGACAGTGGGTTTCTGAAGTGTTCCTGAGCCCATGTGGTGATATCCTTTACACACTGATGTCGCTTGTTGATGCAGTACAGCCTGAGGGATCGAAGGCCATGGGCTTAGCTGCTTACATGCAGTGATTTCTCCAGATTCTCTGAACCCTTTGATGATATTACAGACCGTAGATGGTGAAATCCCTAAATTCCTTGCAATAGCTGGTTGAGAAAGGTTTTTCTTAAACTGTTCAACAATTTGCTCACGCATTTGTTCACAAAGTGGTGACCCTCGCCCCATCCTTGTTTGTGAATGACTGAGCATTTCATGGAATCTACTTTTATACCCAATCATGGCACCCACCTGTTCCCAATTTGCCTGTTCACCTGTGGGATGTTCCAAATAAGTGTTTGATGAGCATTCCTCAACTTTATCAGTATTTATTGCCACCTTTCCCAACTTCTTTGTCACGTGTTGCTGGCATCAAATTCTAATGTTATTGATTATTTGCAACAACAAAAAAGTGTTTATCAGTTTGAACATCAAATATGTTGTCTTTGTAGCATATTCAACTGAATATGGGTTGAAAAGGATTTGCAAATCATTCTATTCCGTTTATATTTACATCTAACACAATTTCCCAACTCATATGGAAACGGGGTTTGTATATATATATATATATATATATATATATATATATATATATATATATATATATATATATATATATATATACAGAATATATATACTGTATATATGTATATATATATATATATATATATATATATATATATATATACAAACCCCAAAATCAATGAATTTGGCACGTTGTGTAGATCGTAAATAAAAACAGAATACAATGATTTGCAAATCCTTTTCAACCTATATTCAAACGAATAGACTGCAAAAACAGGATATTTAATGTTCAAACTGGAAAGCTTTGTTATTTTTTGCAAATATTAGCTCATTTGGAATTTGATGCCTTGCAACATGTTTCAAAAAAGCTGGCACAAGTGGCAAAAAAGACTGAGAAAGTTGACGAATGTTCATCAAACACTTATTTATAAAATCCCACAGGTGAACAGGCTAATTGGAAACCGGTGGGTTCCATGATAGGGTCTAAAAGCAGCTTCCATGAAATGCTCAGTCATTCACAAACAAGGATGGGGAGAGGGTCACCACTTTGTGAACAAATGCGTGAGCAAATTGTCAAACAGTTTAAGAACATTTCGCAACGAGCTATTGCAAGGAATTTAGGGATTTCACCATCTACGGTTCGTAATATCATAAAAAAGTTCAGAAATTCTGAAGAAATCACTGCATGTATCATTGAATGCCCGTGACATTGGATCCCTCAGGCGGTACTGGACCAAAAAACGACATCGGAAACTGTGAACGTTGTGTCCTCCGGAACAAAGAGAAAAAACCATCCCGATTGTTCTAGGCGCAATGTTCAAAAACCAGCATCTGTGATGGTATGGGGGCGTATTAGTGCCCAAGGCATGGGTAACTTACACATCTGTGAAAGCACCATTAATACTGAAAGGTACATACAGATTTTGGAGCAACATACCTTTCTATCCAAGCAACGTTATCTTGGACGCCCCTGCTTATTTCAGCAAGACAATGCCAAGCCTTGTGTTACAACAATGTGGCTTCATAGTAAAAGAGTGCGGGTACTAGACTGGCCTGCCTGTAGTCCAGACCTGTCTCCATTGAAAATGTGTAGCGCATTATGAAGCGTAAAATATGACAACGGAAACCCCGGACTGTTGAACAACTTAAGCTGTACATCAAGCAAGAATGGGAAAGAATTCCACCTGAGAAGCTTAAAAAATCTGTCTCCTCAGTTCCCAAACGTTTACTGAGTGTTGTTAAAAGGAAAGGCCATGAAACACAGTGGTGAACATGCCCTTTCCCAACTACATTGGCATGTGTTGCAGCCATGAAATTCTAAGTTAATTATTATTTGCAAAAAAAAACACGTTTCTCAGTTCAAACATTAAATATCTTGTCTTTGCAGTCTATTCAATTCAATACAAGTTGAAAAGGATTTGCAAATCATTGTATTCTGTTTTTATTTACGAATTACACAACATGCCAATTTCACTGGTTTTGTGTGTGTGTGTGTGTGTGTGTGTGTGTATATATATATATATATATATATATATATATATATTAGAGATGTCCGATAATGGCTTTTTTGCCGATATCCGATATATTCCGATATTGTCCAACTCTTTATTACCGATTACGATATCAACTGATACCGATATATACAGTTGTGGAATTAGCACATTATTATGCCTAATTTTGTTGTGATGCCCCGCTGGACGCATTAAACAATGTAAAAAGTTTTTCCAAAATAAATCAACTCAAGTTATGGAAAAAAAGGCCAACATGGCATAGCCATATGTTTTTTTTTGTTGAAGTCACAAAGGGCATTAGTTTTATTAACATGCCTCAAAGCAGCACCTTGGAATTTGGGACATGCTCTCCCTGAGAGAGCATGAGGAGGTTGAGGTGGGAATGTCGCAGTAAAACTTGTTTAATTCCAATAAGATACCGATATTGGAGCTTTGATTACGATATTGGTCCGTTATGATATCAGCAGGAATCAAACATACTTGTATTATTTAGTTGAGTGGAATGTTAGAAAAGGTTTGATCAAGTAAAACGAGTCAAACAAAAAACTGGTAGCTATGAAAAACACTAACTTATTTATCATTAACCGTCTGGAATGGACTCATGCTGTCTCTAAGTTGAAGTGGAGTAGTAATTTTTGTATTGCTGACAACTAGTGGCCACAATAATTCTTGAAGTTAAGACATGACGCAGAATGCAGACACATTTGCTCCTGGATACTTTATAATCCTGCCTTGGAGACTTTGTATGTGTAAGTAAAATGCAACTATAATTATTTGACACTTGTTTTGACAAATATATTTTTCAATGATTATTACATATGTTTAGCTTGTGTGCTATTGTGTGCTGAGCTGTTGTGTAGCTGCTAGCTCCTATCTTGGCCTATAGCCTGGCATGTTTACTTTTTGTAAATTACTTTAATAAATAGAAAAAAAAAGACCAACCACAAGTCAATGCGGTGCAGGACTGCTTGTATCGGACTTTATATCTGAGGTTGTATATAATATCTATTTTTGTTCTCTAAAATCCAGTCACCTGACGAACAATGGAGCACAGCACGTACCAGTAGTCAAGTTAAACTAAAAATAGATGATTGAAAACTAGATTAAGATGTTTTTTCCTCCCATGTATTTATAGAAATGAGACCAATATAAATAATCTCCTGATGTGCTTGTGGTGCGATAAAAACAGGGAGCTGTATTCTCCCCCCGTATTACTGAAGACAATGTGAAGTAAAGACGATGTTCAAGTGAAGAGAAACACTGTGAGTATTCTGGGAGCGGAGTGACGCTGACATGAAAAGATTTACAGCACAGATTAGGCGTGTCAAAGATAACACTCCTCAACCTGAAAAAACTTGCTTGCTTGACCTTCTCCGAAAGGCCTTTGTCAACACTGAAAAACGAATCAAAGTATGACATTCAAGTGACATTCCACTGCGGGTATTTTTTCTTCAACTCGACAATGGCAATTGGAAGTAAATCCCCAAATTATTCCTTAATGAAATCAAATACTTAAACCCAGTATTACTTCCGGAAAGGGCAGGTCATAGGGGTGGGTGTTATGGCTTAAAATGTATATTTCAGAATACAGGAAGTAGTACCTCATCCTACTAGATAATTTTGTTCTAGGACCAAGCATGTCACTCAAATCAGCCCCACCCATTGAAATTAATTAAAATCTATTTCATCTACGATTTTAACGCGTAACATGCCTTTAAAAAGACTTGTAGATTAAAGTAAATACAATACAACAGAATTTAGTACAAACTACAGTAGTTTTATGTAGTAATATAATACAGTAATTAGGGAGGGGTACCGTTCACATTTGAACCGATACGGTACCAATTCCCGGTACTCATTGGTACCATTTTTTTGTACTTTTGTGTGCGCTAATACATGTTAATTTATTTTTTGATAATAGAATCTCGTTTTTTATTCCAACATTTAGAAAAGATCTGATTATGAAAACTGCTCTCCAGTTGTTTTATTATCACATTTCTGAGTCTCATTTGCAGTTATGGCATTACGTTGCAATTACATGGCAGTAGTGCAGTATGGTGTTTTTATTTAGTTTTTTTGTTACGCCCTAAAAAGTGCTAATACTGTAAGTATTGTACTTATTACGCACCGGCGGTTTAATTGTAACGTGCATCTTAGTTGTAGTTTTCATGAACACATTTGGAGCTGTTGATATCGCCATGTACAATCGCTAATGCTAACCAGTAGCATGTCATTGGCAAAAGCCAATGTATATTAGCATCAAGCTAGCGCATTTTTGAAAAAGTAGAGCCTTACTTTACTTACGTTGGAGCCTTTGTTTGAGTCAATATCTTTGTTGGCATTGAACATTGCAACATTACTTGTTAACTCTTGTCTATATCTAGTCTTTTTTGTTGCACCCTAAAAGTGTTAATACTGTAAGTAATTTAGTTACTATACACCAGCTGTTTGATTCTAACGTGCATCTTAGTTGAAGTTATCATCAACACATATGGAGCTGTTGAAAAATTGTTAATGCTAATCAGTAGCATGTCACTACCAAAGCCAATGTATGTTAGCATCAAGCTAGTGGAGCCTTACTTTACTTATGTTAGAGAGTTTTTGTTTTTTTTTAGTCACTTTTTGTGTTGGCATTGAAAATTGCAACATTACCGAGTTTGGCTGAATCCGCTCTCAGTGCTGCTGGAGTGATCGACAAGTGTTGAAGTGCAACGGGCGTGACCCAGGTACTGAAACATAGCACCGTTGGAATTTACATTCAGGACCGGTGCCAAAATAAGTACCCATCCTTGACAGTAAAGTTGTGCAGCATTTACCTCTTCGTCACGTCGGGTTGCAGACTTCGCACTAATTCAAGCACTCGGCGGCAAACAAGCGTATTCCTAGTGGACTGTCTCTAATTAATGTTGTAATTCTCCATGGCAACATCATCAAGCATACAAAAAAGACCTGATTGAAGGGAAGAAGCTACCTGGAGGGCATTTTGAAATACTATTAGTCATAACAAAATAGAGCGGATTAGAACTGTAGGTATATATTTAATAGATTCCTACCACGTTGTGCCAGGAATCAACCTCGGGAACGACCATCTCACCTGCAAGAAAATTGTACTATAACTCAAAGTAGTTTTTGACCAAAAAAAATGATATGTTTAGTTTTAGAATATGAACTTTCAGGAACATCGACTGCACTGCGGCTCCCTTGCAAAACCAGGACATTTATGATCTTCAGGTGTGATTGAAAGCTGGCAGCCGCATATTAATATCATTCATTAATTAATCATTCATCACACACCTGCCTCAAGCCAGTGGCCAATGAGACGCACTCACCTTGGCAGCCTATAAACTTAATTAATAAATTAATGTTCCTGCTGCAGATGATCAGGGACAACATTTGGAAGGTTTCACGCTGGATGTTTGCTTGCAGAGAAAGTTGCACAAATAGAATTCATTAATCAATTAATTAGTAATTAATTAATATTATGTGCACGTGCATGTGACACGTATACAACATTCTGTGCACAAGCATTCTTGTGATTAGGTTATTAGGACGTTAGGAGTCTTTTTGAAAATAATTAGGGCCGTCGTAAAAAGTTCACGCTAATTTCCTTTAAGGACACATTTTTTATTGAGAAGCAGTTAAAGTGAGACTGTGTGCGTGTGTGTGTGTGTGGGGGGGGGGGGGGGGGGGGGACTCATAAGGTTTGAAGTGTTTGAGCGTGAGGTTTTTGTTCCAGGTGGCTAAAATAACGTTTGATTAATTAAATATCATTGTTTTTCCCTGGTTGTTTCAGGTGGCTGATAAGGTTTGAGGTGTTGTGGGATGAAGATTCCCCGCCCCACTTGTTTCAAGTGACGGATAGTGTTTGATGTGTTAAAGTGTGATGATTTTTCTCCGCTTGTTTCAGATGGCTAAAATAAGGTTTGATTATTTAAAGATCATTGTTTTTTTCCCTAGTTGTTTTAGGTGGCTGATAATGTTTGAGGTGTTGAGGGATGATGATTTCCCCCCTACATCTGTTTCAGGTGGCTGATAGGGTTTGGTGTGTTGAAGCTTGATCATTTTTCTCTACTTGTTCCAGGTGGCTAAAAAAAGGTTTGATTATTTAAAGATCATTGTTTTTCCCCGGTTGTTTTATGTGGCTGATAAGGTTTGAGGTGTTGAGGGATGATGATTCCTCCTTGCCCTACTTGTTTCAAGTGGCTGATAAAGTAGTATGTGTTTAAGCATGACGTTTTCCCCACTTGTTTCAGGTGGCTGATAATGTTTGATGTGTTGAAGCGTGATATTTTTTCCACTTGTTTCAGATGGCTGGCCCTACTATGGACAACATTCTCACTATTATGTTAGATCCACTATGGACTGGACTCTCACAATATTATGCTAGATCCACTCGACGTCCATTGCACTGGTCGCCCAGGGGGGTCCCGACATCTGTGGTCCCCTCCAATGTTTCTCATTGTCATCCTATTGGGTTGAGTTTTTTCTTGCCCTTATGTGGGATCTGAGCCGAGGATGTCGTTGTGGCTTGTGCAGCCCTTTGAGACACTCGTGATTTAGGGCTATATAAGTAAACATTGGTTGATTGATTGATTGATTGATTGATTGCTGATAAGGTTTGATGTGTCTGAGCGTGATATCTTTACCCCACTTGCTCCATGTGGCTGTTAAAGTTTGATGTGTTGAAAGGAGATGATTTTCCCCCACTTACCTCAAGTGGCTAAAAAGGTTTGACGTATTTAAGCGTGATGTCTTTACTACACTTGTTTGAGGTAACTGATAAAGTTTGATGCGTTGAAGTCTGATTTAGTTTTTCTCACTTGTTTCAAGTGGCTGATAAGGTTTTATGTGTTGAATCTTGATGCTTTTCCCCACTTATTTCAGGTTGTTGATAAGGTTTGATGTGTTGGAGCGTGATGTTTTTACCCCACTTGTTTCAAGTGGCTGATAAGTTTTGATGTGTTGAACGTGACTTTTTTCCCACTTGTTTCAGGTAGTTGATTAGGTTTGATATGTTAGAGTGTGATGTTTTTACCCTATGTGTTTCAAATGGTTGATAATGTTTGATGTGATGAAGCGTGATTTCTTTCCCCCACTTGTTTCAAGTGGTTGATAAGTTTTAATATGTTGAAGAATGAGGATTTGTTTCCCCACTTGTTCCATGTGGCTGATATTTGATTATTGTTTATTGTAATATCTAACAGTGAGCTGATATTGATAATTGTACCAGAGGGTGATGACAAAAAGATCACACTACCAAATCAGATAGCATCAATCAAAGATTGTGGAAAAGGCGGCGATCACCTTGTAACGTGTCATAGCTGATCCGTCTGACTTTTGCCTACATACAATGTGACAGTTACACGTAAGGCACGGACATAAAACATACATAAGACACTAGACACAGGGTACGGTCAGTGCTGTCGCAGCAGAGCATGCGCCATTTTGAAAAGTTTACTGAGTGTTGTTAAAAGGAAAGGCCATGTAACAGTGGTGAACATGCCCTTTCCCAACTACTTTGGCACGTGTTGCAGTTAATTATTATTTGCAAAAAAAAAATTAAAGTTTATGAGTTTGAACATCAAAAATCTTGTCTTTGTAGTGCATTCAATTGAATATGGGTTGAAAAGGATTTGCAAATCGTTGTATTCCGTTTATATTTACATCCAACACAATTTCCCAACTCATATGGAAATGGCGTTTGTACATACATATATATATATATATATATATATATATATATATATATATATATATATATATATATATATATATATATATATATATATATATATATATATATATTTTATTTTTTTTTACAATTCTGAGTATCATTTTCAAATATGCATTCATCTTGGTTTGTCCTCGGTGTGTTGCTGTAGTCAGGAAGTAGTTTTTGCCATTAAGTTGAATGAGTCCTACGAAGTGCTAATACTGTAAGTATTGTACTCATTACACACCAGCTGTTTGATTGTAAAGTGCATCTTAGTTGTAGTTTTCAATACCAAATTGGGAGGTGTTGAAATTGCTATGTAAAATGGCTAATGCTAATCAGTAGCATGTATATGGCATATCCAATGTAAATTAGTATTGAGCTAGCGCATTTTGAGAAGTGGAGCCTCACTTCCGAGCGGCTTTCTTTGGAAAATGACAACATTACCTGTAGAGCCTGCCAAATAGGGGTAGGCGATACTGGAAATGGTGGTATTGGTCCAAATACTAAGTAAATACAGGGTTAGGATCATCAATACTGATACCGATACGTTGACTTGAAATGTCATCATCGTTGTATAATTTTGTGAACTGATATAGACAATGATTACTTGGGATTGAAGGAATTGACTCAGTCAGATTACCTCTAGGTAATGTTGCAAATTTCAATACCTACTAAAAAATGCTCCAACAGAAGTATGCCTCCACTTTTCCAAAAATTGGCTAGCTTGATGCTAATATACACTGGCTTTGCTATTGACATGCTACAGATTAGCACATGGCAATTTCAATACTTTCAAATTTATTAATTAAATTTACAACCAAGATGCACGTTACAATCAAACAGCTGGTGCGTAATAAGGAAATGTCTTACTGTATTAGCACTTTCTAGGGCGCAACAAAAGTCCAGATTCAATATAGACTAAACGCAATATTAAGTAATCAATGTTTATTTATATAGCCCTAAATCACAAGTGTCTCAAAGGGCTGCACAAGCCACAACGACATCCTGGGTTCAGAGCCCACATAAGGGCAAGGAAAAACTCACAACCCAGTGGGATTTCAATGTGAATGACTATGAGAAACCTTGGAGAGGACCGCAGATGTGGGTGACCCCCGCCCCTCTAGGGGAGACCGGATGCAATACTTGTTGCAGTGCGTGGCGCAAATGGTGGGCACACCAGACCGTAATCTACAGAACATACATACTTTTGTAGTGGCCTTTTATATTGGCTTACCTTTGCTTTAATACTGCTGTCTAATCAGCATCTTGACACGTGACACCTTCGAGGCAGGTGAATTATCTTGGCCAAGGAGAAGTGTTTAGACATATTTGTCGACATTGTTTGAGAGAAATATGAATGTAGTGTTTTTTTTGTTTTTTTTAAAAGGGTTTTGAGCTGAGATCATGAAATATAAAATAAAAGATTTAATATTTATATTTATGTCAAAAGCTGTTATATGTTTTTTTGTGACGAGTGTCCGATATATTGTGATTAAATCTTGATGAGGGAATCATATGTTGTTTTAAATGTGCTTGTATTGGGTTCATAATCCAAATGCTTTGTACAGCAGCCAAGAAAGAGTGATGACATTCAGTTTAATATTTAACAGCCCTATCTGTGCCATAATACAACAAACATCACAGAACGGGACTCTCAGTTTTCAATTAAATATGACCCAATTAAAGTCCAGATCAAAGGCTGGTAGTTAAAATATGTACGGCACACAGCTACACCGAAAGTGCACACGTGGTCCAACGATGTCGAAATATTGACCCATTTTCACACTTTCAGAGTCCAAACAAGCAAACAAACAAACAAGGTCCAAACAAACAAGGTCCAGGCCAGGGGTGTCCAAACTACAAGTGCGGCCCGCCAGCCACTTCAATTTGACACACGAGAGAGCTTTCAAAATCACCCTCAATACCACGGCGGTGAATGTTATATATTTGCTGCCACGTTGTGGACAATGTAAGTAAATCAGATCAATGACCCTTGAAGGTACCTTGCTGTATTAGCACAGCATTTACCTACATGACACAATCCAAACAACCATCCCTCGTCATGGTGCAAAAAAATGAAATGCAACTAATATAAAGGTCAACACACATGGTCACACATAACACAACATGCTCACTGAACTTTGTGGATATTATGAAACATGTCCAAACGCCATACGAATGTTAAACTTACACCCATTGAAATCGATTACATTGCATGATAAATGTAAAACACTCCCTTCACACTCATCCATGTGTGGCGCATTTTAGCTGCTTGATATTTCTGATTGATTACAAAACATTAAGAAGGTCGTCGCTAGGGATGATGTTTGTTAGGAAATTATCGATGTCGGTGCCATTATCGAATCCTCTTTTCAAACCGATTCCTTATCGAATCTCTTGTCGAATCCAGATAGGTTGTTGTGTGTGCACCTTGTGTGAGCACTGAGTTCCAAAAGCCGTAGATGTTATGTGACTGGGCCGGCACGCTGTTTATATGGAGGAAAAGCGGACGTGACTGAGGACAGCATGCGGACGTTAAAGGGTGAAGGTTTCAGGTGAGAGAGGACGCTAAAAGCACGCCTCCATTGAGCATATAGTGCTGCCATGTGCGTTATAAATTTAAAGAAATTGCAGCTTTTACTGTTGTGCTAGCTTGCTATGCTAATGAACAACGAGACTGACTTTGAAAATGACGACAGGGAATCTGGCGTGTTTGATGGAGAACTTGCCCAGATGTTCATTTCGGACACAGAAGATGAGGAATTTGATGGATTTGTGGATGAGGATTGATCAAAAAATAATGTGAGTACATTGATAAATACTTCAATAAAGTACAACCGAACTCAGCTTTGCTCCTGCTACCTTTCAAAACCGCGTCCATGCATGCTAGCGTATGTTTTAAGCTAGCGTATGTTTTAAGCTAGCGTATGTTTTAAACTAGCGTATGTTTAACCATGCTTTCGCCTTAATTATGCGTTAAATACAAAAATAGCACCCGAAACTGACACGGCGCCTTTTAATACAGTGCGCCCTATGGTCGCGAAAATACGGTATAGTGGCTTCGATAACGGGAACCGGTTCTCAAAAAGGAATTCGAATCCATGGAATCAGTTCTTTTCTTATCGAAGCATCGGGAGAACCGGTTTTCGAACATCATCCCTTGTCATCGCGAAAGTAAACAAAGTAAGAGTCAAACTTTCACATACTCTTAATATCCAATTATATTAATTATATATCCATTATATTAATATAATATGTACACAAACACATACATACATGTGTGTATATATATATATATATATATATATATATATATATATATATATATATATATATATATATATATATATATATATATATATGTGTTGGCCCTGCGATGAGGTGGCGACTTGTCCAGGGTGTACCCCGCCTTCCGCCCGATTGTAGCTGAGATAGGCTCCAGCGCCTCCCGCGACCCCGAAGGGAATAAGCGGTAGAAAATGGATGGATGGATGGATATATATATACATATATATATATATATATATATATATATACTGTATGTATATATATATATATATATATATATATATATATATATATATATATATATATATATATATATATACACATACATATATACAATATCCATCCATCCATCCATCTTCTTCCGCTTATCCGAGGTCGGGTCACGGGGGCAGCAGCCTAAGCAGGGAAGCCCAGACTTTCCTCTCCCCAGCCACTTCGTCCAGCTCTTCCCGAGGCGTTCACAGGCCAGCCGGGAGACATAGTCTTCTCAACGTGTCCTGGGTCTTCCCCGTGGCCTCCTACCGGTTGGACGTGCCGTTCGGGTGGCATCCTGACCAGATATATATATATATATATATATATATATATATATATATATATATATATATATATATATATATGTGTGCTGTATGAACTTTGGGGAGGTGAACGGCAGTGTTACAGTAACGCGTTACTGTAACGCCGTTAGTTTCGGCGGTAACTAGTAATCTAACGCGTTTTTTTTTTTTATTCAGTAATTTAGTTACCGTTACTACATGATGCGTTACTGCGTTATTTTACGTTACTTTTGATGTAGTATCGGCTAGAAACAGAAGCGCTGCGGTGACGTTCTTCTGAATCTTCCTCTGTCACAAGCCGGAGAGAAGAAAAGAGGCGCGGTCTATGTGTGTGTGTGTGTGGGGGGAGGTGATCCGCGGTTTGATATATGAAACAAACAAAAAAAAGTTGTTGGCACGTTCAGTCCACACACAGCGTGGTCATGGCGAGCGGAGTAACGGAGGAGCTTGAACGCCCCCGCCATTGAATCGGTGTGTTTATAAGTGCAGACTCGGTTGTGCAAAACGAGGGTTTTAAACACATGCTGAACGTGCTTGAACCACGTTACGACATCCCGTCGCGCACCCACTTCAGCAATAAGATTGTGCCAGATCCTTATGAGCAGGAGAAGAAAAAAGTTGTGGATGAACTATCCCGAGCATCAGCTGTTGCGCTCATGACAGACGGGTGGACGTCCAGCGGAACTATAAGCCCTCACTTCATCACAGCAGACTGGTAGATGAGAAGACACGCCCCCTCTACGAGAGTCACCTTGCGCAGGTGCTGACACAAGTAGTGGAGGAATGGAAGATAAAGATATCCCAGTCACACGTGATAATGCCAAAAATCAAATAATTACAGATAATGAGGCAGGACTGGGACCACAGATAGGTGCTTTGCACATGTAGTGAATTTGGCATCACAGAAGGGAATCTCAGTCAATAGGATGGAGCGCCTCATTGGGAGGATCAGGAAGGTTTCTTACTTCCACCCAAGCACAACAGCTGCTCATGTGCTTAAGACAAAGCAAGAAATGCTAAAGCTGCCTGCTCATACATGATGTCCCAACGAGGTGGAACTCCACTTATGATATGTTGGAGCAGCAGGCAGCTATATACTCTGCATTGACCCACAACACCCTGAAGACAAATGTCACCCTGTCTGATGATGATGTGAGAGTGGCAGATGAGGTCCTCCAGGTGCTTAAAAGTGTTCCATCTCTACTGAGCACTGAAACTTCACCATCTGTGTCAATGATCCTGCCACTGAAAACAAGGATTCTACAATCCATGGCTCCAAGTGTGGAAGACAGCAGCATCACTCCAGATGTCAGGCTTTATTTCACTACCTATGTTTCAAGGAAGATGATGTTTCTTCTTATGTTGCACTTAAACTTGTTTTTTATTAATGGTCATTGGTCCGAGTTTAAAGAAAGGAGGAATGCCTTTTTATGTTGCACTGTTTTTCATTCATTATGTTAAAAGGAAAATAAAAATGTATGTCAAGTTGATCAACAGATTGTATTATTCTCCAGTGCAATAACAGTACTGAAATGAAGGCAAAAAGGGCATTAATGGGAGCTTTAAAAAAAAAAGAAGAAAAAAAGAAGTAACTAAATAGTTACTTTTCACAGTAACGCATTACTTTTTGGTGTAAGTAACTGAGTTAGTAACTTAGTTACTTTTGAAATAAAGTAACTAGTAACTGTAACTAGTTACTGGTTTTCAGTAACTAACCCAACACTGGTGAACGGTACTTTGGGCTGTGGGATTGAGTGTGTTGTGCAGGTGTTTGAGTTGTATTGGCGGGTTATATGGATGGGAGGGGGGAGGTGTTTGTTATGCGGGATTAATTTGTGACATATTAAATATAAGCCTGGTTGTGTTGTGGCTAATAGAGTATATATATGTCTTGTGTTTATTTACTGTTTTAGTCATTCCCAGCTGAATATCAGGTCCCACCCGCCTCTCACAGCATCTTCCCTATCTGAATCGCTCCCACTGCCCTCTCGTCCTTCACTCTCACTTTCCTCATCCACGAATCTTTCATCCTCGCTCAAAATAATGGGGAAATCGTCGCTTTCTCGGTCCGAATCGCTCTCGCTGCTGGTGGCCATGATTGTAAACAATGTGCGGATGTGAGGAGCTCCACAACCTGTGACGTCACGCGCATATCGTCTGCTACTTCCGGTACAGGCAAGGCTTTTTTACCAGCGACCAAAAGTTGCGAACTTTATCGTCGATGTTCTCTACTAAATCTTTTCAGCAAAAATATGGCAATATCGCAAAATGATCAAGTATGACACATAGAATGGACCTGCTATCCCCGTTTAAATAAGAAAATCGCATTTCAGTAGGCGTTTAAGCCCTTGAAGGCCTCGCTGGCCTCCCATGTCCACCGAAAAGATAAGCTGGTAGAGGTGAGAGCATGGAGGGGTGCCGCTACCTTACTGAAGTCGCGGATGAAACGTCTGTAAAATCCCGCGAATCCCAAGAACCGCCTCAGCTCCATACGGGTGGTGGGTTGAGGCCACTCCAATACCGCCTCATTCTTCTTGGGGTCCGCCTTGATGTGCCCCTTTTCAATGACAAACCCCAAAAATCCCACAGATGGTGCGTGGAACTCGCATTTCTCAGCCTTGACGAAAAGTCGGTTCTCCAGTAGGCGCTGAAGGACCAAGCGGACATGTTGCTGGTGCTCCTCCAGGTTGTGAGAAAAAATAAGAATGTCATCAAGGTAAATGACAAGGAAACGGTCCAGTATGTCCCGCAAAACGTCATTGACTAAGGCCTGGAAGACTGCTGGGGCGTTAGTGAGTCCGAATGGCAAAGAACCATCCTTCTTGCTAGCGGAGAATAAGCCTGCTGCCACCGGTGACTTCGAGGGGGTGATGATTCCGGAGGCGAGGGATTCAGAGATGTAGTCTCTCATGGCTTGTTTGTCTGAAGATTGTATAGCCGGCTGGAGGGTAGGACAGCATTGGGAAGCAAGTCGATGGCGCAATCGTAGGGTCTATGCGGCGGGAGAGAAAGTGCACGTTCCCTTTTGAAGTCAACTGCAAGGTCATGATAGATCGCGGGAACACGGGAGGGATCAGTGGGAGGTGAGATGGGTTTGGGCCTGCTGGCCGGGGAAGCTGCCGACCTCAGGCAGTGTGCGTGGCAGGACCATGCCCGTGGTAGGACCATGCCCATGGTCCATGATATGTGGGGGTCGTGTTGGCGAAGCCATGATCGCCTGAGGACAAGAGGGGCGATGAAAGCCTCGAGCACCCAGAGGCTGATGGTCTCCGTGTGATTCCCCGATAGGGACAGAGATAGGGGCTCTGTGCAATGTTTAATGGGTCCGAGGAGATGTCCGTTCAGAGGTTGAGCAAGAAGGAACTAAGGGGATTACTGCTTGGCGGGCAAACTTGTGGTCGATAAAACTCTCGTCCGCTCTGGAATCCAGGTAGGCCCCCACTGTCAGCGTCTTTGAGCTCCAGGACAGGGTTGCCGTGAAGAGAATGTGCGGGTCCTTCTTAGTCTGGGGAACAGAAGTGTGGCTCACCAGGACCCCCCTTGCTGGTCAAGCCTGGTCTTTTGGCCTCGTCGGGCAGCTCCGGATTGGGTGTCCTGCCAGCCTGCAGTAGAGGCAGAGGCGCTGCCTGAACCTCCTCTCCCTCTCCTCAGCCGCTAGGCGTGACCTGCCCAGCTGCATGGATTCCACCGTCACCACCGCAGGTACAGGTCGAGACTTGGCGAGGTGGTTGGCAGGTCGGAGACTGGATGTTGGAGGGGAGCTAGCGGAAGCCTGTGTTCTCTCTGCTGCTCGCTCAATCAGTCTCTGGTCGAAAATAAGGGCCAGGTCGATGGGGGCTCGGCACGAGGTAGTTCGGTCCCTCAGCAAGCCGTCCTTTATAGTCTCGCTCAGGCCTCTCCTGAAAGCGCTTTGGAGCGCCTTGTCTCCCCACTCGCTGTCTGCCTCTAGGGTGTGGAACTCAAGGGTGTAGGCAACCCCCGAGCGGGAGCCCTGTTGGATGGTGTGTAGCCGTCTATGGGGGGATCGAACACGGCACAAAATTCCGATTGAAAAACAGCATAGTCGGTGCCCAGCCCTAAAGTCTTACCAACTGCTGCTGTGGCCCACCCCCGAAAGCAGTGAAAACACAAAAGCTATCTTGGCTGCATCAGAGGAATAGCGAGAGGGCTGATGCTTAAAAATAAGTTCACATTTAAAGGCCTACTGAAATGATTTTTTTTTTATTCAAACGGGGATAGCAGATCCATTCTATGTGTCATAGTTCATCATTTCGCGATATTGCCATATTTTTGCTGAAAGGATTTAGTATAGAACAACGACGATAAAGTTCGCAACTTTTGGTTGCTGATAAAAAAAAAGCCTTACCTGTACCGGAAGTAGCGTGACGTCACAAGTTGAACGTCTCCTCACATTTCCCCATTGTTTACACCAGCAGCGAGAGCGATTTGGACCGAGAAAGCGACGATTACCCCATTAATTTGAGCCAGGATGAAAGATTCGTGGATGAGGAACGTGAGAGTGAAGGACTAGAGTGCAGTGCAGGACGCATCTTTTTTCGCTCTGACCATAACTTAGGTACAAGGGCTCATTGGATTCAACACTCTCTCCTTTTTCTATTGTGGATCATGGATTTGTATTTCAAACCACCTCGGATACCATATCTTCTTGAAAATGAGAGTCGAGAACGCGAAATGGACATTCACAGTGACTTTTATCTCCACGACAATACATCGGTGAAGCACTTTAGCTACGGAGCTAACGTGATAGCATTGTGCTTAAATGCAGATAGAAACAAAAGAAATAAGCCCCTGACTGGAAGGATAGACAGAATATCAACAATACTACCAAACCCTGGACCTGTAACCACATGGTTAATGCTGTCCAGCCTGGCAAAGCCTAGCAATGCTGTTGCTAACGACACCATTGAAGCTAACTTAGCTACGGGACCTCGACAGAGCTATGATAAAAACATTAGCTCTCCACCTACGCCAACCCTCATCTGCTCATCAACACCGGAGCTCACCTGCGTTCCAGCGATCGACGGCGCGACGAAGGACTTCACCCGATCATCGATGCGGTCGGCGGCCCGGAGACGGAGGAAGTCAAGGTGAGGACAGCAAAGCTGTAGCCACGGTAGCGCGTCTGCTATCCAACTCAAAGTCCTCCTGGTTGTGTTGCTGCAGCCGCCGCTAATACACGATCCCACCTACAGCTTTCTTCTTTGCTGTCTCCATTGTTAATTGAACAAATTGCAAAAGATTCACCAACACAGATGTCCAGAATACTGTGGAATTTTGCTATGTAAACAGAGCTGTTTGTATTGGGACACAATGGTGTCCGAATACTTCCGCTTCAACCCGTGACGTCACGCGCAAACGTCATCATACCGAGACGTTTTCATCCGGAAGTTTCCCGGGAAATTTAAAATTGCACTTTATAAGTTAACCCGGCCGTATTGGCATTTGTTGCAATGTTAAGATTTCATCATTGATGTATAAACTATCAGACTGCGTGGTCAGTCGTAGTGGGTTTCAGTAGGCCTTTAACCAAAGTCCCCCTTGAAGTGTCTGGGGTTGGAGATATTGGGTTCCCGGATGTAAGAAGGGTTCCAGGTGGTGGGTGCTGTCGACGCACCAGGATCTGGCCCAGGTGATGAAGCAGGGCTTGGACTAATGGTTTCCAATCTAGGCAACAAGCTGGCGAAGGTGACTTCGAGCATGTTCTCCAGGTTAAAAAAACGCACTCAGTGCTGCTGGAGTACAGCGTGCATGGCAGAAAGATCAGGAGCCGTGGGGGGTCGGGAAAGGGGCGCGGACTGAGTTATACATGTGCCGTCTGGTTTCGACATGGCTAGAACGTACTATTACGTTTGGAGGGGGAAGGAGTAGACACAACGACAGGAATAAAGCTCAACAGGTTTATTTGAGCTTGATGATGGCGTGGAGTGTGTATGCTACTGGATGTGTGTGAAGCAGGACTATGTGAGGAATTAAACTATGTGAATGTTACCAGAGGTCTGTTGTAAGTAAGGGGAGTGCAGCTAAGAAGATGGCTGCCGGCTAGATGCTGCAACAATCCATGAAAAATCTTGAAAATAAGTTGACATCCATCCAGCAGAGCAACATCTTTAGGTTTATGAGAAAGATAAACATCAAACCGCCACATCATTTTTGTGATTTTGGAATTGTTGGAGACTTTTTGATGACATGTGGTTCAATGCACTGACACGCCATCAACACTGGATTGCCTGGAATCTGAAAGTATTCTGAAAGATTACTTGGATTCTGAAAATACTTTCATCATTAAAGAATTGCAACTAAGAAGTTAGCAGAAGAAATGGAAGAGGTGGAAAAGTCTCTGAATTTCATGTCAGAGGAACTGAGCAAAGTAGTACATCAGCAAATGGGCCTTCTGGATTTAATTGATGAACTTAAGCAACTGAAGCCAATAATCTAATATAAAGACAAGAAGATTGAAGAGCTTGAAAGAAGAGTGGAAGATCTAGAGCAATACTCGAGGATGGACGGCCTGGTGATTTCTGGGCTTCAGACAAGCCACCGCTCCTATGCACGGATCACAGCAGGTGATAAGGAGGGAGAAGATGCACCAAGAGGTGAAGTGCACACGCTTGAACAGCAAGTCATCAAATTCTTTAACAACAAAGAAATTCCTGTGTGCCGTTCAAGTATAGCTGCATGCCACACCATTCCACTGAAACAAAACAACAGATCCAACATCATCATCTGTTTTGTGAGTAGAAAACATAAAATGTAAATGCTTAAGCTGGGGAAAATTTTGAAAGGTACAAGAGTGTATGTGAATGAGCATCTCACAAAGAGAAACACAGAAATTGCAAGACAAGCCAGGATCTTGGAAAAGGGAAAGCGAATCCAGGACACATGGACAAGGAACTGTAAAGTAATGATCAGATTGAATGGTCCACCAGAACAAGCAAGGGTATTAGTGGTCAGAGACTTGAAGGACCTTGAACAATATAAATGAAAAAGATGATCATGATAAACAAGTGGAATAGTAGGGAAATGTTCCTTGTTGGCTGTGTACTGTGTGCAGAGAAACAGTGTGTACAACGCACATAATAGGAGAACAAACGAGCTGCACAAAATTCAAGTCTTTTGACTTTCATAATCATAAATGCTATGAGTTAGAAAATAACATTGACCCAGATATTCACTTCTATCAGAACTTTAACGTGGACTGTGAGTAGGGATGTCCCGATCCGATATTTGGATCGGATCGGCTGCCGATATTTGCCAAAAATTGCGTATCGGCAAGGCATGGGAAAATGCCGATCCAGATCCAGTTTAAAAAAAAAAACTCCGGTCCGTGTTTTCCAACGCACCTATTTAAATAATACATTCCACTTTTCTGCTGCTCCGTAATTTCCGTTCCGCATTTTCCAGCACACCTTCAACACATCCACAATTCTCACGCAGTTGCTTTTAGCTGCTGGCATTACACGACAGGCTCTTCTTACTCTTTCCTGGGTCTCCCTCTCACAGACAGCGAGCGCACCTTCTTACACACGTCACATACTGGCACGTCATACGTCACATACGTATACGTCCTCTCCCAGCAGAGAGCGAGGTAGCAGCATGGCTAACGTTAGCTGTGATGCTAGCGCAGCCGCTAAGTTGCGCGCCTGCTCAAGCGTCCTCTGCGCACGGCAAATCTATGCCACGTACAAAATCAAATAAATAATAAGCGCATAACAATTTTCGACACACGGACACGACAGAGAAAACAGTTTTCGTCATCATTGTTCAAATATTGTGACGTCTGTCGAGACGATCTCCATTCGGTGCCACACGTCCAGACTCCACACCATCAAAATTTCCACATCAACACCGTATGAAAAAATTTGTGATCTATTTAGTTGTGATTTCCTTCTCTGCATGAAAGTTTAAAAGTAGCATATATTAATGCAGTATGAAGAAGAATGTTTTAATGTAGACATGCAAGCCTTGAAAGAACATTTTGAAAATCAAGAATACATTTCCTGCAAATGGGTGCATTTCTACCCTATATTTTAACTTTAGATTTATTCTCATATCAAACTCTTTTGGCTGTCTTTTTGACATCAGGCGCCCCTCTCCACACCCTGGATTATAAATAATGTAAATAATTCAATGTGATTATCTTGTGTGATGACTGTATTATGATGATAGTATATATCTGATAGTATATATCTGTATCATGAATCAATTTAAGTGGACCCCGACTTAAACAAGTTGAAAAACTTATTCGGGTGTTACCATTTAGTGGTCAATTGTACGGAATATGTACTTCACTGTGCAACCTACTAATAAAAGTCTCAATCAATCAATCAAAACACATAGAATCATCATACTGCTGTGTTTATATGCATCAAGTGTTCATTCAAGGGTAAGGCGAAATATCGAGATATATATTGTGTATCGCAATATGGCCTTAAAATATCGCAATATTAAAAAAAGGCCATATCGCCCAGCCCTAGTTCAATGATGCCATTTCTGTTTGTCATGTATAATTTTGTCTATTTTGTGTTTATCCTTGAATAAACAGGTCAGTTTCTTGTTACCAACCATTGTGTATTATTCAAACTCCCCTAATTCAGCTGGCTAGTTGTTATCAAGAGTTCTAAAACCCTTTTCAACATGATTCTGACAACTAAGTGGGCTAAATAACTTTAAACTTTAATACATGCTCGGATAGGCCAGTATCGGTCAGTATCGGTATCGGTCAGTATCGGTATCGGATCGGAAATGCAAAAACAATGTCGGTATCGGATCGGAAGTGCAAAAACCTGGATCGGGACATCCCTAACTGTGAGTATTATACCTAAGAAAAGTTTAATCAAAATGTTAAAATGGAAGGGTTTTCAGTGATTAATTTCAATAGCAGGAGTCTTTACTGTAACTTTTCTAAAATTAAAGAGTATCCTAAACAAATACAGCAACTGTTTACCATAATAGCAATTTCAGAGACTTGGTTGAGTGATAGTAAGGAATTACTGGATGATTAGAGGGATATGAAATGTTTTGGCAAACAGGATTAACAAAAGGGTAGGGGGTGTTGTATTGTTTATGATGTCCTCTCTCAAATGTAGGGTGATTGCTGACATGACAACTGCCATTGACAATTTGATGGAATGTGTAACTATTGAAATAATTGTTGAAAGATCCACAAACATATTAATTAGTTGTATTTATAGAACTCCAGGAACATGCATTGTTCAATTTAGTAAGATGATTTTTGAGTTATATGAAAGAGATAATGATAAGGTGATCTTGATTTGTGGTGACTTCAACATTGATTTGATGAAATTTAAAGGGGAATTATCACAATTTCAGAAGGGTTAAAACCATTAAAAATCAGTTCCCAGTGGCTTATTTTATTTTTCGAAGTTTTTTTCAAAATTTTACCCATCACGCAATATCCCTAAAAAAAGCTTCAAAATGCCTGATTTTAACCATCGTTATATACACCCGTTCATTTTCCTGTGACGTCACATAGTGATGCCAACACAAACAAACATGGCGCATAGAACAGCAAGCTATAGCGACATTAGCTCGGATTCAGATTCGGATTTCAACGGTTTAAGCGATTCAACAGATTACGCATGTATTGAAACGGATGGTTGTAGTGTGGAGGCAGGAAGCGAAAACGAAATTGAAGAAGAAACTGAAGCTATTGAGCGATATCGATTTGAACCGTATGCAAGCGAAACCGACGAAAACGACACAAAAGCCAGCGACAGGGGAGAAAGCGAGGACGAATTCGGCGATCGCCTTCTAACCAACGATTGGTATGTGTTTGTTTGGCATTAAAGGAAACTAACAACTAGGTTTACAGCATATGAAATACATTTGGCAGCAACATGCACTTTGAGAGTGCAGACGGCCCCATTTTCATCAATTAATATATTCTGTAGACATACCCTCATCCGCTATCTTTTCCTGAAAGCTGATCTGTCCGGTTTTGGAGCAGATGTCAGCAGGCCAGGGAAGCTAGGGTCGATTTTCTTCTTTTGATCATCTTCGGTGGCATAAGGGACGGTGTGAGCCAAGACATCCAGGGGGTTTAGCTCGCTCGTCTGCGGGAACAAACTGCCGCCATTGCTTGCCGTGCTACCGAGGTCTTTTGTCCCTGAATTGCTCACACACTCCGGCAGATTCAATGGGGGTCTGGCGGCAGATTTCTTTGATTTTATCGTTGGAAATGCATCTGCTTTGAGTGTCGCAGGATATCCACACATTCTTGCCATCTCTGTCGTAGCATAGCTTTCGTCGGTAAAGTGTGCGGAACAAACGTCCAATTTCTTGCCACTTTCGCATCTTTGGGCCACTGGTACAACTTGAATCCGTCCCTGTTCGTGTTGTTACACCCTCCGACAACACACCGACGAGGCATGATGTCTCCAAGGTACGGAAAACAGTCGGAAAAACGGAAAACAACAGAGCTGATTTGACTCGGTGTTTGTAATGTGTTTGAGAAAATGGCGGATTGCTTCCCGATGTGACGTCACATTGTGACGTCATCGCTCCGAGAGCGAATAAAAGAAAGGCGTTTAATTCGCCAAAATTCACCCATTTAGAGTTTGGAAATCGGTTAAAAAAATACATGGTCTTTTTTCTGCAACATCAAGGTATATATTGACGCTTACATAGGTCTGGTGATAATGTTCCCTTTTAATGATCACACCAAAACCACTGATTTTGTTAATCTTATGTTTAGCTTGAGTTTCTTTCCACTAATTGTAAAACCTAACATATTAACCAAGGACAGCTTAACACTGATTAGACTTAGACTCAGACTTCCTTTTTATTGTCATTCAAATTTGAACTTTACAGTACAGATAAGAACGAAATTTTTTTGCATTAGTGCAGGAAAAAGTGGACTTTTAGTGACTGATGTAAGTGATCACTTGCCTGTCTTTACAGTGATGGAAATGAACAAGGAGCAAAACTTACAAACAAAAAGACAAATAAATAAATTTGTTAGAATAAAATCACCAGAGGCAGTTAAGGCATTTAAGGCTGATATTTCAAATCAGGATTGGCAAAAGGTTTTTGTGGAGGATACTAATGAAGCATACGATACATTCCTGGATATATTTCTGCCACTTTATGACCGTCATTGTCCATTGAAAGAATATAAGCAAGATACTAAAAAAGGGAGGAACCATGGATAACAAAGGGTTTAGTAAAAGCCTGTAAAAAGAAAAATTGGCTTTACAAGGAATTTATTAAGCATCGAACAAAGGAAAAGGAGGACAAATATAAAAAGTATAAAAACAGATTGACAGGTATTATGAGGCTGCAACAAAAACAAATTAGGAACAATTGTTGAATAAACTTAACAATAATATTATTGAAACTTGGAGTGTGCTTAATGCTATGAATAAAACATCTAGCAAAAAGGATTTGGTAAAATATGACAACTCAATTATTGAAAATATAGAGGAAATAGCTGAGGAATTCAATAAGTTTTTTTGTGAATGTTGGCCCAAATCTGGCTAAAAATATTAATTTTAATATGGATGATGACAAAAAGTTAAAGCGTGTAGCTGACATTAAAAAGTCAATGATTCTTCGTGGAGTTTGTGAAAGTGATGTGAAGAAGTGGTCAGAAAGTTTAAGAATAAAAAAATCTGTCGATTGTAACAACGTGGATATGTCACTTGTAAAAGAAGTGATGGATTGTGTCCTGAAGCCGTTTACTTATATATGTAATAAATCTTTATTAACTGGTACTTTTCCTGACAAAATGAAAATCGTTAAAGTTATTCCGATTTATAAAAATGGTGACAAACATATTGTCTCAAATTATAGACCTGTGTCTTTACTACCTCAATTTGCAAAAAATATTAAGAACTTATTTGTAAATAGACTTGATAACTTCATTGACAAACATGAGCTACTGAATGACCATCAGTATGGGTTCAGGAGTCATAGATCTACATCCCTTGCTGTGATGGACTTTGTAGAAAACATAGCTCCAGCAATAGAAAAAAAGCAACACACAATTGGTGTATGTATTGACTTATGTAAAGCTTTTGACACAATCGATCATTCCTTACTTCTGCAAAAATTGGAAAACTATGGCATAAGAGGTGTTTCACAACAGTGGTTAAGTAGTTGTTTAAGTAATAGATCTCAATGTGTGGAAATTAATAAGACTAAATCACAGCCAAGAAGAGTAACTTGTGGGGTTCCACAAGGCTCGGTGTTGGGACCTAAGTTATTTATACTTTATTTAAATTATATTTGTTCAGTATCTAATAAATTAAAATGTATTATGTTTGCAGATGATACAAATGTATATTGTTCAGGAGAAGACTTGAAGGAAGTGTTGAGGATAATAGAGGTTGAGTTGATTCAGCTAAACAAATGGTTTGATATTAATAAGTTATCATTAAATGATAAGAAAACTAAATTTATGGTGTTTAGTGGTGCAAGGACAAATTGTGAAGCAAGATTAAAATTAAATCAAGTGGAAATTTAGTATATGAAACTAGGTTCTTGGGAATAATAATTTATCATAAATGATGTTGAAAACCGCAGATTGAATATATAAAGGGAAAAATATCCAAATCTATTGCTATTCTTTATAAAGTAAAACACATGCTGAATAAGAAATGTCTGCATATGTTTCATTATTTTTTATTTTTCCATATTTAACATATTGTGTTGAAGTTTGGGGAAATGTTTATAAAACAAACATAGACCCAATAATTAAACTCCAAAAAATGGTCATTAGAATAATACACAAAGTGTGCTACTATGAACCTACCAATCCATTATTCGTAAGTTAACATTTTCAGATATTGTGTTTTTAAATGAATGATGGGTTCTACATGTAAAGCGACTTTGGCTACTTAGAAAAGCGCTATATAAATCCCAGTTATTATTATTATTATTATTATTATTATTATTATTATTATTATTAAAAACAATGAAAATTATGTTTCAAGTAAAGAACAACAGCCTTCCAGCTTGTATTCTTAGGTTATTTAAATTAAGAGGAGAAAACTATCATTTACGGGGATATGGATTTTTGAAATACCGGTATGTAAAGTAAGAACGAATGTAAATGTATTTCAGTTTTAGGAGTTAAATGGTGGAACAAGCTCAGTGATGAGTTGAAGACATTTAGTTCTTTGTTAAGGTTTAATAAATCCTTGAAAGTTGAAATAATGGAAAATTATAAAATATAGAAACAATTACTTTTATCCAATTGATATTTTGAACGTTGATATTCCAGGCAATCACATTTTTGGTGAGTCTATAGAATAGGCAAATACAAACGTATAAGCTTTGGCTTCAGCCTATTCCTTTTTTCGGTCATTCTTTATTTTGTGTGTGTGTGTGTGTGTATGATTGGATGTAAATGATTGCTAATATGTATAATCTGTGCTATTAAATTGATCACACAAAATGGTTGATTATATGACCGAAATAAACTAATTTCATTCAACTAAAACTAATTTCATTCCTGTTGAATGAGTAGTCCAGAAGTCCAGTGGGGCAAGGCTTTAAGGAAGTCCGTGAAACGTGCCAGTAGTCCGGGGGCTAGAGAGAGGCGTCAAGGTCCGAGTCCAAGCAGGGGTCGAGGATCGAGGGAGGCAGTCCAATTCCAGGGGGAGTCCAGGGAAGTGAGGCGCACAGCTCGATCAAAGGAAGCAGAAGAAATGCTGCGGGAACAAAAGGGGCATGTGAGACAAGGGCAGAGGGAAGCACAGAGAGCAGGTATACATGGAGGGAAGCCAGAGACGCAATGCTTACTGATAGCAGAGAACTGGATTTCAGGATGCGCTGGTTTTTATGGCGTCGATCATCATCAGATCCAGGTGCGTTGTTTGCTGATTTCCCGCGGCCTCACGCCACGAGATGAGCGAGCAGGGGCGCTTGCTCTGGAGGGAATGATGGTATGTGCAAGCGCCGTAACACACACACACACACACACACACACACACACACACACACACACACACACTCTGCTCTCATGAACCATTTCGACTGCATATGCCAGATATTTGCAATAATTACTTCCCCTTGTAATTAATTACCATTTATTAAAAAGTAATTATGTTACTAATTCAATTACTTTTTTGGCAAAGCAACAATTAACTATAATGAATTACTTTTTAAAGACATTTTCCAAACACAGCAGCTAACAGGAGCGTTTGTAACCTTCTTTAAAAGGTTTTGTTATTTTTTTTCATATCAAAAAGTATATTGCGACAATCGCGTTGACTCGAGAATCGATTCTGAATCGAACTGTCGTAATATGAAAATATTCAAATCCAGGCATTTTCTCTTCATTTTTTGTCGTCCCTTCACAAAATAGTGGTGATCCAAACATGTCAATATTCAAGATGACATTTGTAGTTCGTGAAAGACGTCATAAGCACTTTGTTCTTTGAAACGAGTCTTCAGGTTCCACGGGAAGACGGATATTCACAGCCGGCTCCGACGGTTCATTGTGAAGAATAAGACAGAAACATTCGTCGATGTCACAGTGGCTGTGAAGACCACAACAGGGGCTCAAATCGAACCTAGGCGAGAGCACACAAATTGATCTCGTTTCAGCGGGCGTTTGATGGCGACACAGGTGCTGCTTTTGACTCCCATTCAGACTTTGGGGCATTAGTGCATGAATGGATCAGTTCCAAAGTGCGTCACTGTCAACTCTGACACTGAAAGGTGGAATAAAATGCTTAAAATATGGTGGACGATAGAATGAGAGACAGATACACTTCGTAAACGCTTTCGTACACACTTAAGTATGTTTGACCCCTTTTTTGTTGACATAAAATAGTCTGTCCTTCCTGGATGTTGGAATTTAGTTTGGCAGCTAGGCAAACAGTCCTTTAAATTAGAGATGAAAATACTACGTAAAGTACGCTAAAACACACATAAAGTGCACATACATGGTGGTTAATATGTGTCTTTTTAACAAAAGTTTTTTTTTTGAGACTGAAATTATGTAATCGATTTTTTTGTGTCTGTATTTTGTGAACTGAATTATTTTACATCAAATTATGCTGACAATTTCATTGAAAACAAATTTGTTAGCAAAATGCGCTTTTAAAAATTCTGTTTTGAAAATTCAATGTAAAACAATTGCATTGTTTTAAAAATCAGTGTATACAAATTCAGTGTAAAAAAAAAAAATGTGTAAAAAAAATTTGGTGTATGAAATTTCAGTGTAAAAGAAATTCAGTGTAAAAAAATTTGGTGCTTCAAAAAGCAAGACCCACTTCCGGTAAATTAAGACTGAAGCAATCGATCCCTTGTCAGAAGCAGCCAATGAGGTGTTAAGTTTGAAGTCACGTGACACGGGTCTTGCAAAACAGCATTCTTGCTTTTTGAAGCAGCAAATAATTCGACACTGCGCCCCCACAGCCAGAATATTTTTAAATGTGTTCAGTAATTAATTCTTTTAGTGCCACAAAATGTTTTTAAAACATAATTAAAACATATTTCATGCCTTGCAAGACCAGTGAGGGGGAGAGTGACGATTTTAATGGAAATTGACAATTATATTCTTATCAGTGACGGAGCAGGAAGGAGCTAGAGATACATTTTTATTGTAAAATGTCATACAAACGGCCCTTCACGCAGAACGGGTCGTGGGGCCCTAAGCACAGCACGTGATCTGCATGTAGGGAGGGGCGGCCCTGGATAATATATTCATGTATATTATTTTTAAATTGTAGTTTGTGCACACCTTTGTTTGTGGCTGGTAGGGGGGAAAGGAGTGCGTGGTCTGCTCACCCTAACCCACCAACAATACGTGTAATTTTGTGGGTTTTTTCCATGTATGGAAGCTATTTTTATCAGATTTATCAGTGTGATATCAGAATTTGTTCACGAGTGACAGTGCGTAAGTAGTTATTGGTGCATGAAACTCTTCAAAGCACTCGTTATTCTGGTGCTGTGCAAATACTTGTAGATTTCAGTGACTAGAATAAGTTTATTTCATGTTGAATTTAACATCAGCTCAACTATCGTGATTCTAAAACGCATCATAAGAATAATCCATATATATGACATTTAGGTTAAAGCAGTGGTGTCCAAATGTTTTTTCACCAAGGGCCACATAATGAAAAGTCAAAGTGTATAGGGGCCATTTTGATATATTTTTTTGATTTTGTGGGAAAAGAAAAATGCTGAAAATGGACAGATTTAAACAGGTGATATACATTTAAAGATACAAGCTAGATGTGACAACGTGTATTATGAATAGTTATTATAGTACAGGCGTGTCCAAAGTGCGGCCAAGGGGCCAAAACTTGAGCATTGTTTGCCCGCAACATATTGTCGGAAAGAAACAACAGTAAAAATGTGGAAGAAAAAAAGTGTAAAAAGACAATGTCGTGAGAAAAAGCCAAAATGTTGATATTAATGACTCGGTGTGTCAAAATAATATATTTTTTAATAATGATAATAAATGATAAATGGGTTGTACTTGTATAGCGCTTTTCTACCTTCAAGGTACTCAAAGCGCTTTGACACTACTTCCACATTTTACCCATTCACACACACATTCACACACTGATGGAGGGAGCTGCCATGCAAGGCGCTAACCAGCACCAATCAGGAGCAAGGGTGAAGTGTCTTGCTCAGGACACAACGGACATGACGAGGTTGGTACTAGGTGGGGATTGAACCAGGGACCCTCGGGTCGCGCACGGCCATTCTTCCACTGCGCCACGCCGTCGCTATTCCGATTTTTAACGATTCTTAATCGATTAAAAGCATTGATTTAAAAAAAATATATATGTATGAATATTATATAATATATATATATATATATCAGTGACGTGCGGTGAGGTTGATGGCTGGTGAGGCACTGACTTCATCACAGTCAGATTTACAAACATATGAACCCTTAAGAGTATCTTATTCACTATTTGATTGGCAGCAGTTAACGGGTTATGTTTAAAAGCTCATACCAGCATTCTTACCTACTTGTCACTCAGCATCAAGGGTTGGAATTGGGGGTTAGTCACCAAAAATCATTCCCGGGCGTGGCGCCGCTGCTGCCCACTGCTCCCCTCACCTCCCAGGGGGTGATCAAGGGGATGGGTCAAATGCAGAGGACAAATTTCATTACACCTATAGTGTGTGTGACAATCATTGATACTTTAACTTAACTTTAACTTTACACATACAAACTGTAGCACACAAAAAAGCACATTTAATAAAAAAATTTTTATTATGGTCTTACCTTTACTTATAAATTAAGTCCATGCGCCGCTGTTGTGCTGGATTAATGCACCCCCGCCGTAGAATGCACCCCCTGACGGGAGTGTTATATCAACTAAAGCCCTCACTTAAACTTTCCACGTGCAAGATTGAATCTATTTAAAAAAGTGTAACCGAGGGTTTATAAATGTCGCCTATACTGTATGAAACTACAAAATAACAAACATGGAGGCTCCAGTTTACACAGGACCACTTTATTTACCTTCTTTCAAAAACCTCCGCTCCACTCCAACGTGTCATCACTTCCGCTCTTAGCGCCTTCAAAATAATAGCTCAAGGCATATACTGTATAACAGCGCATAACAGGAACTTAACATCACAAAGAGGAAAGCCCATAAAAATAGGTTACAAAAGTTATTTAATAAGAAGCCAAAAAGTGCAAAAACAATAATGTTCGTGTTGGAGGAGTTGTGAATTAGGTATACCTGCAGTCTGCAGGTGTACATAATGTTGTGGCCCTGCAGTCATTCACAACTCCTCCAACACGAACATTATTGTTTTTGCACTTTTTGGCTTCTTATGAAATAACTTTTTTAAATAGATTCAATCTTGCACGTGGAAAGTTTAAGTGTGGGCTTTAGTTGATATAACACTCCCGTCAGGGGTTGCATTCTACGGCGGGGGTGCAGGAGGCGGGATTACTGCGAGCCTCAGTCAGTGCGTCTTTTGCAGCCGTTTTATGATTGCTCAGCACAAGAAATACGTTACACACGTACAGTTGTTGACAAAATACACTGTACATTATATACCTCAGCTAAGTAAACTATGGAAATGTATAATATAGTTCATATAGCAATACGGTTTCACTGCACAGCAGGCCAGCAGTTAGCCGAGTCCGCAATCCATGGTGAGGCACAACGCAGTGACGTGCCTCAACTGGCTGCTGTTCACCGCACCGTCTCTTCTCAGTATTTGAACGGCAAATGTGAAAATTCAGCGATTTTAAATAAAAATAATCTAAAACTGGTGAAGTTAAATGGAAAATAACTTTATAGTATAATCACTGGATACATATAACAAATTAATAAAAAATTGTTCTTTTTACATTTCTTTTCTTTCCATGATGGCAGGTGAGGCCCCGTCACTATTTTAAATATATATATATATATATATATATATATATATATATATATATATATATATATATATATATATTTAAAATATATATAATATATATTTAAAAATATATACATTGAAAAGTAATATATATATATATACAAAAAAAACATATATATATATATATATATATACATACATATATATATATATATATATATATATATATATATATATATATATATATATATATATATATATATATATATATATATATATATATATATATTTATTTTTTTTAATTTATTTTTTTTGGGGGGGGGGGGGTTGTATCTGTCCTGTCCAGCCACTCAGACAAATCATATAGTTGATGTAGATTATCTATATCTGCTGTACAGATTTACTTGAATGAAAGAAGTGTTGGATACTTCTCTTGTATTTCATTGTATTAAATGTTTCGGTAGAATTTTATTAAACAAAACCAGTTTTATTTTAAGTAATATAGAAATTGATCAGAGCTGTTTGTCTATGTTATGGGAAAATGTAGTTAATCATAGAACTGCCATCCAATGTTATTTAAAAAAGTAATGATATTGAATCAAGAATAGTTCTGAATCGAGAATCGATTCTGAATCGAATCGTTAACCCCAAGAATGGAATGGAATCGTGTGGTGCCCAAAGATTGACAGCCCTGTTAATAACTAATATTAACAATACAATGTGTCACTTATAACACAAAGCTGACACTAAGTGTTGATATACTGTATGTGTGTTGTATTTTTTTTACGAAACAAAAAAATATCAAATTGTCCTCACACACTTTTTGTATTAATTTCATTTTTTGTATACATTTTTCAGCTTTTTTTTTCTCATTACATTGCGTCTTTTTGCTTATTTGTCTTGCATTTTTACATGTTGTGGGCCAACAAAACTGGAGCTGCGAGCAGCAAATAGCCATATGGCCGCACTTTGGACACCCCTGGTTTGAAGCATCAATTGCAACATTTGTATGACCTGTTTTTCCTCCATACTGTAATCTGTATTAGATGTGAACTAAAAAACAATTTGCTTCCCAAGGGAGGGGGGCCGTCTTTACTGGGTCTCCACCCCTGCTAAGTGTTCATGCTCTTCATGGCGCCACCTGTGTCACACGAGAGCCGTTTAACGGCATGCTAATATTGCAGCTGTATTAATGAGTTGGTTATAAATACCAAGCAAGCGTCAGCAAGGCTGCTCCCTGGTTGTGCTTGAAGGTGCGACAGAGCAGTCGTTAAGATGACTGATGTCATCACAGGAGATTCAAGTCTGCCGTCATTAAAAGAAATTGTGCTACGTCCGTGTAAAGTGTGACTGGAGTTGGAAGTAAGTTCTCTCTGCAGACAAATGAGTATTAAGAAGCTAGCTTTTCACATTAGGAGATGAATAATAACGATTACTCGTTATTCATCTTTTTTTTAGCACTTTTACACTGCAGGACAATTTTCTGTCAATATAGTGTCAGCATGACATTATATTGAGAGAAGAATAAAAATAGATTTTCAAATGAATCGTGATTTATTATTTGTAACGATTCATAATCATTGGGAAAAAAATCTGTGTATTTCTTTTTTTAATTTAAAAAATATTTTAATATTTCTTTTTTTTAAATTATTATTCTCTTTTTATTTTTTTATATATCTTGTCCAGCCACTCAGACAAATCATCTTATAATAATAATAATAATAATAACTGGGATTTATATAGCGCTTTTCTAAGTACCCAAAGTCGCTTTACATGTAGAACCCATCAATCGTTCACACCTGGTTGATGTACTCTTGTTGCCTATTTTGTATTTGACTTTATTAAATGTTTGGGTAGAATTATTTTAACCAAAACCAGTTTTCTTTGAAGTAATATAGAAATTGATCAAAACGATTTCCCTATTTTATGGAAGACTGTAATTAATCATTGAACTGGCACCCGATGTTATTAAAAAAAAGTGTTGCTTTCGTATCGAGAATTCATTCCGAATCGAATCGTGTGCTGCCCAAAGATTCACAGCCGTATTGTTTAGAATTGTTTTTCATACAGTATTTCTCATCTAAAAACTTATTTTTATAGATTTTAGTCCACATGGTCTATCTCCGATTAATTAGATACGCTGTGTCTGCAGCGGTCATGTTTCTCTGCTTTTTAAACTGATGTCAACACAATATCAAATATCCGATGTAGGACTTTGGATTAATATAAATAAAAATAATGTCGCATTTATGTCATATTATCTTCACCACAACACTATGTTGAATGATATATTTCAATTTCATTTTTATCTTCATCTTTACTAAAACTGCAGCTCGCAGCTGACTTTTTTTATTTTAATTTTTTTGGCCGAAAAAAAAAAATCCTACGATATTAGTTTTTTCTTGTATATATATTTTTATTTTTTAAGCTTTATTTTTATATAATATAACGTGTGTTCTTAGTTACACTTTACCTAAACTTTGTTGTCAAACTATACCCTTTGCTGCTGTAATGCTGTGAATGTCCCCGTTGTGGGATAAATAAAATAGGCTGACCATATTCTGAAATCCCATAAGGAGGACACATATGCGTGCCAAGGCGGGCAGCACGCCAAGGCCGGGACTAGGTGAAAATTTGCCAATGATACTCGAACTTATATTTATTTAAATAAAGCATGTTTTCTCCTCTGTTGAAAGCAGTGTTGGCGCTAGGAATTTCATACAAATGGGGTCCAACAGTACATTTTTGGGGTCCCAATTTTTTGTAAGCGTTTCGAAAAAAAATTATAAACATATGCATTATCCTGTTATACCTCACATTCTATATTGTGTTTTGGAAAAAGGTTGTCATAAACATTACTTAATTCATTTAAAAAAAATAAAAAAAATAAAAAATTTATACATATGTAAATGTATTCAGTTATAAGCATTAATTCACTTTCTTCTTTCCTTCATGGATCTGAACTTTACCGCTGCTGGTAGTTTTTTTCAATGTTTTTATTAAATAAGTTGTAGGTGCATTTATTTCAGTTTAAAAGTGTAAAAAGTGTTTTGCTTTGGTCATGAAATGATGATAATGTACGTATGTATTGATAATGTATGTATGTATGTATGCCAGGGCATACATACATTTTATATTTAACGCTTAAATCTCTGGAGTCTACATCAACTTCAGATTGACATTTCAAAATGTTTTTGTTTGTTTGTTTGTTTTCCGCCCTTTTTTGTTAAACAAAGCTATGTTTTTAATGGCAAACACACAAAATATGCAAAATATTCCACCAAAAATATTTTTAAAAGTGGAATATTTTATGTGAAGTAATCGGAACTTTGGATAGGTCAATAATTCATAATAACATTGATTTTGATTCAATATTATGTTTTGAGCAATGACAGTTTGAAAAAAAAAAAACAGCTTTGTTTTATTAGTCAACATTGCAACTTTTTCTAAATTACATTTTACCTTTAAGCTTTTTTATTTCACTTTTGTTATGTTTTTGTTTATTTTAATAGTATTTTTAGAATGTGCCGTGGGCCTTTAAAACATTAGCTGTGGGCCGCAAATGGCCTCCGGGGCACACTTTTGACACCCCTGCTATAGATAATAAAAAATTAAATCTGATAAATGTATCGATAAAAAGCAAAGCCTGGCGACGCATGCGCGTTTATCATGACGCATGCGCGTTTATCATAACGCACCGTCACCATCTCTGCTTCAGTAAACAATGACGGTGATTAGGGTGACCAGGTGTCCGGATTTAGGCCGGACAGTCCGGATTTTTAATGCCCTGTCCGGCGTCCGGCGCAGCTTCAAGCCGGACACGTATGTGTCCTCCTTTTTGAGGCACTAGGCTTGAGCGGAGTTTTTTCATCTTTGCTGGGCTGCAGCGCGATAGCCAATCAAAGACCGTAAAAAATGCCCCCAACGCAGTAACGTATCAAATGATTGGCTAAGAGCTGTGTCGGATACAAATCTGCTTATCATTGGTTAAAAAAGTAAACAAGGGTCCATGTGGCATAACATTGACAGAAAGTTAGCATCATGCCAAAACGCAAGACCTCGTTTAATTCTGAATGGATAAAAGAGCACGAATTTATAACGAAAAGCAGCCGAGACTCATTCCATGGCTTCTGCACACTTTGTCGATGTGATGTCGACGTAAGTAATCAGGGGAAAGCTGCAATTGAACGGCAGGCGGGTACGGATAAACATAAAAGTAATAAACATGCGGCAGGTACCTCTTCAATGAGGACATTTTTTCATGAAGTTTCGTCGCCCCTGGATGACAAGATAACTGCTGCGGAGCTGTGCAAGGTGTACCATGCTGTAAAGCAGTGGTTCTCAAATGGTAATGTAATGTAAGTTCATAAACTGAACATCAAATTAAGTAGGCTATTCCATTCATTACCATAAACCCAGAGTTTCCCCCATGCCATGATGGTTTGACCCTCACTAAAATGTCGGTCAAAAAGAACTGTGAAAAGAAATGCAACAATGCAATATTCAGTGTTGACAGCTACATTTTTTGTAGACATGTTCCATAAATATTGATGTTAAAGATTTCTTTTTTTGTGAAGAAATGTTTAGAATTAAGTTCCTGAATCCAGATGAATCTCTATTACAATCCCCAAAGAGGGCACTTTAAGTTGATGATTACTTCTATGTGTAGAAATCTTTATTTATAATTGAATCACTTGTTTATTTTTCAACAAGCTTTTAGTTATTTTACATCTTTTTTTCCAAATAGTTTAAGAAAGACCACTACAAATGAGCAATATTTTGCACTGTTATACAATTTAATAAATCAGAAACTGATGACATAGTGCTGTATTTTACTTCTTTATCTCTTTTTTTCAACCAAAAATGCTTTGCTCTGATTAGGGGGCACTTGAATTAAAAAAATGTTCACAGGGGGTATATCACTGAAAAAAGGTTGAGAACCACTGCTGAAAAGCATCACCAGTCCTACAGAAGTATAGACTGTGGCATGAAAGTGGACCGGGAGATTTTCAGTGACTATCCCACAGCTAAAGGGGTGGCCTGTGGCCGAACAAAAGCCAAGGCATTGTGCGAGAACGTCATCGCTCACTATTCGGTACAGGAACATATACCGACTACATAAAAGAAAACAACCTACCCTTTTCCGTGGCAACCGACGCCTCAAATAAAGGAACAAACAAGTGTTTTCCCATTGTGGTAAGGTATTTTCACTTTGATGAAGGCATCCAACATGTCCTGTTGGATTTTTATAGTGACAGCAACGAAACGTCAGAAGCCATAACAAACCAGCTGCTGGCAAAACTTGAGATGTCTGGCTTAGAGGTGAAAAACATGTCTGCATATGCAGCAGACAATGCCAGTGTCAATTGTGGCAAACATAACAGTGTATCAGAAGCTGAAACTGAGCCAAAAAGATGTGCTCACTGCAAACTGTTTGGCCCATATTCTGCATAACGCAACCAGATATGCAGCAAGCAGCCTTGATGTTGATGTGGAAACATTTTTGTGGCATTTTTTTTAAATTATATATGTTAACTACATTTAACTCCACACATGTTATGCTTTGTGGCACTCTGCACTTGAAAAGATTCATCTCAGTGGTCACTTTTTGAACACCACAATGTATTGAATAAATACAAATACTGTTAACAAACACTTGACTTTAATATTTTTTCCTATTCAGCCACACAAACATCATCTTTAAACCACTCAAAATTGTACTATAAATAAGAGTATACCAGAGTCCTATGTACACCATAGTAATTTATTGATATGCCGCATAATGTCCTCCTTTTTGGTATCATGGACGTCAGTGACGTCATCACCTAACGGTGATGACGTCACTGCCAGTGATGCTAACTTGTCAGCCACTTATCAGACTCCTTTTGAACACTCCTCGCACATTAACACTTCAAAAGGCAAACAATTGCCCCGTCTTTTGACCTGCAAAGTATGTTTTTGGGGTGGAGGAGTCTGCTCGGGTGCTGGTTAGCTTGATGCTAACAGCTAACCTATCTCCATCCTCGAACGATGTGGATCCAGCGGGAGATAAAATGAAAGTTACCATGGACTCACAAAGACTAAAATAACTCATTTACTGGAGTTAAAAATGTTGACTTTACACTCACCTTAGTGTTTACCATGAAGTCTTTATTTTGACAGCCCCTCACGGTAAACTTGTCTTGAGTGCAAACTGAGGCAGTAGTTGTCATTGATAAAACTTTTGGCGAATCAAAATAAAAACGCAATAAATGGGGACGGAAATTTGACCCGGCAAATATAAACAAAACAAAACACTGGCGGAAAGCGATAATCGATACATGTTACTTACTGTGCCCTGTGCCTTGTATATACATTTTTATCTTTATTTTTAGCTAAGTACCGTGTGACTTGTTGAAGGGTGGACTAGCAAAGTAAGATTTTCATTGTACGGCAAACTGTCTGTTTAACTGTGCATATGACAATAAACAATCTTAAATCTTGAATCTTGAATACAATTAAGAAAAACAAGCAAACCGGGTGTCTTGTCTGTCTCTCCACTCCTTTTACCGTAAATTGATTAACGTGGACTTAAACAAACTTAAACAAGTTGAAAAACTTATTCGGGTGTTATCATTTAGTGGTCAATTGTACGGAATATGTACTGTACTGTGCAATCTACTAATACAAGTTTCAATCAATCAATCAATCCCTCGCTCTCTCTGTCTCTGCTCCTCACTCACAAATGCTGCTGCGTGCGCACACCTTCACAATTTGTTTTGTTTTTAACCCCTTTTTAACCCTGAACGTACGTTGAAACTACACGCAACACTAACTCAAAATGCCGGATATTTGAAACATTTAAGAAACTCCGCCCGGACAGTCCCGCAAAAAGAGGACGTATGGTCAGTCTAAATAAAATATCATCTTATCTTATCTTATCGTAATAAAGTCTCTTCCCAGTGCATGCTGGGATACATCAGTTTGATTCAAAACCATTATTCACGTTTCCTTTGAGAAATTTCACTCAATACTATTCCAGTTTTATCTCTCTCCTCATTGTTTTATCCATTATCGTGCAAGATTGAACATTTTACAGCAACTAATTTCCAATTAATGAAGTAATTTTCTGCCAGATGAATGAAACTATGCACATATGACAGCACACGTGTTATTTTTATTGAGGAAAAGGTTGAACAACAACAACAACGTGGTGTGGAAAGTGATTAGCAGCACAAAGTGTGAGAACTTTGTCATTATTTGTTGTCATTGGCTCCTCCTAAAGAAGCTAATGAGCATGTACAATTATTCAAATGAATCTTCACTGAATGTGCAATATCCTGCAGAGTGGAGCAAATGAAGGCCATTCGGCAAAAGGACGTGACAGGAAGTAGTTACAGTGTCTTAAAGGGGAACTATACTTTTTGGAGGAATTTTGCCTATCGTTCACAATCATTATGAAAGACATGACGACGGATGTATATTTTTTTTAATGCATTCTAACTCGTAAAAAAAAACGTAAGTAAAAGTCTTCCAATAAAAAAAACAATAAAAAACATCCACATTTTGGTGACTTGAATATTAACCAAGTATTACTATTATTGTTATTATAAGTGCTAACGCAGACCAACTATTTATAGCGGCGACGTGATCGTAAGCTAGCGTGCCAATGTTGACATTGTCGACTGATCAGCTGCTTCCTTGCTCGTCAATCTTTATCGTAGATCATAAATCATGCCTCTCACCTGGCTAGTAGATGGCTGAGTACATATTTTGACATGTTGGTACACTTTGACAGCCCATTTAGACCCGTAAAATGGCGAGAACAACACAAATAGACATTTGGTTCCACTAAATGGGAATATATGAACATCCTAATGGCAAGATCTTGTACAGTAAGTGATGTTTTATTATGTTTGTTGGCTCTCATAAAGTCTGCGGTGAGCAATAATCAGCGATGTTAAAACACAAAGCAAACGCTGAATTAATACAAATACGTAAATGTCATTAGAAATGTTACTACATTACATATATACTTACATCATGTATATAAAACCTTAACTGAGGTGTTTGGATGTATTTAAGGGCTCTCTATAGGCGTAATAGGCTCTATTGTCAGCAGACTTTTGATCGCATTTATCTAATAATTAGAATGCATAAAAAAGAAAAAATACATGTGTCGTCATGTCTTTCATAATGATTGTGAACGATAGGCAAAATTCCCCAGTTCCCCTTTAAAGCATGAGTGAATGGCAGAAAATGATGATGCAGTATTATCTGCTCACAGATGCCCCCTGGCGGTTGTTTGAGCTCACTGCGGCTAGCCCTGGATAAATGAACCAACCCCCACTCCTTTGTGCTTCAGTCACACGCAGGATTCTCACAGGAATGAGGCAAAAATACATCCAGACCTACTGAACTGTTGCCATCAAGGTTGTTTATTTATTTTCTGACATTGATTTTGTGGATGAAATCATACCATACTCACGACAGTAGGGATGCTCCGATACTGCTGATTCCAATACCTATCATCCATAAGCGAGATCGGCCGATACTGCTCACATGTATTGACTGTAAATGTTTTCACGTATTTATGGTGAGCGCTATTTAAAGTGTAACAATATCAACATATAAACTACGGTTGAACCTCCATTTACGAACCCCTCTACTTGCGAACTTTTCTGTTTACGAGCTTTTAGATATGCGTCTGTGTGCGAACTGTGTCTCTGTGAGGAGCAGCTCATGAGAGAAACGTTGCCCATGTTAATCCAAATCGGAATAAGCTTTGTACTGTAAGTGGATTTTACTTGGGAATTTTGCTATTTCTGATCGTTTGTGAGGGCACCTAAGCGTGTTGGCAGAGCAGCTGCATACAGGACAGTTCAGCCTGTCGTTGCTGTTGTTTTAGTTTTTTTTTTATAAATAGCCAGTTGATCCATCACCCCCTTGTTATGTTTGATAGACAGTCCTGTATAGCACTTAATGTTGTGTTCAAAGTGTACAAACCTTCACTAAAATATGGACTTTGGTTGAGGATGAAACCCAATATTCATATTTACATTGGTGGCACAGGGGTTAGTGCATGTGCCTCACAATGCGAAGGTCCTGAGTAGTCCTCAGTTCAATCCCGGGCTTGGGATCTTTCTGTGTGGAGTTTGCATGTTCTCCCCGTGACTACGTGTGTTCCCTCCGGGTACTCCGGCTTCCTCCCACCGCCAAAGACATGCACCTGGGGATAGGTTGATTGGCAACACTAAAAATTGGCCCTAGTGTGTGAATGTGAGTGTGAATGTTGTCTGTCTATCTGTGTTGGCCCTGTGATGAGGTGGCGACTTGTCCAGGGTGTAACCCGCCTTCCGCCCGAACGCAGCTGAGATAGGCTCCTGCACCCCCTGCGACCCTAAAAGGGACAAGCGGTAGAAAATGGATGGATGGAGAAATTTGCTTCGCTATACAAACTTTTCTATTTACATACCCTGTTCAAGAACATGAGTTCTTAAATCGAGGTTATTTATTCTATTGCATTACATATAATTGTTTGATCCAAACGAAGTCAATAGTACACAATAACTTAACACGAGTAAAAATGTCTACTCAGGCTATAGATTTAGAAATCAGAAATATAATTTTCTTTTTTGCACCTCTAAAAGGGCTGTGAATCTTTGGGCGCGATTCGATCCGATTCATTAAATGACAAATTGATTCAGAATCGATTCTCGATTCAAACCGATTCTCTCAATGTAATATTTGGTATACTAATTATAATGAAACTTTTTCAAAGCAGGTCACAGGTTATAAAAGCTCATTCTGGTTGCATGGAGATGGCCTGAAAACATATTTTTTTAAATTCCATCCATCCATTTTCTACCGCTTATTCCCTTCGGGGTCGCGGGGGGCGCTGCAGCCTATCTCAGCTACTGATTCTTACAAAACAAAACAAAAAAATAAATACAATTAGATAAATGTCGATTTTTTTTTCTTTTTTAAAAATCACGAATCGATTCAAAATCTTTTGCACCCCTGATAGGGCTGTGAATCTTTAGGCCTGTTACAATTCGATCTGATTCCTGGGGTAACAATTCGATTCAGAATCAATTCTTGATTCAAACCGATTTCCGCATTGTAATATTTGGTATAATCATTATAATGAAACTTTTTCAAAGCAGGTCACAGGTTATAAAAAAATAAGTACAAAGAAAACATGTATATATACATCCATCCATCCATCCATCCATCTTCTTCCGCTTATCCGAGGTCGGGTCGCGGGGGCAGCAGCCTAAGCAGGGAAGCCCAGACTTCCCTCTCCCCAGCCACTTCGTCCAGCTCTTCCTGTGGGACCCCGAGGCGTTCCCAGGCCAGCCGGGAGACATAGTCTTCCCAACGTGTCCTGGGTCTTCCCCGCGGCCTTCTACCGGTCGGACGTGCCCTAAACACCTCCCTAGGGAGGCGTTCGGGTGGCATCCTGACCAGATGCCCAAACCACCTCATCTGGCTCCTCTCGATGTGGAGGAGCAGCGGCTTTACTTTGAGCTTTTTTTAAATCATGAATTATGAAAAAATTAGGAAATTGTTTTTTTTCCTTTTTTTTTTAAATTATGAAATGATTTAGAATCGGGATGAATAATAATGGCGATTAGAATGTGAATCAATTTTCTTTTTTGCACCCTGGCTGTGAATCTTTAGGCTCGTTACAATTCGATTTGATTCCGAATCGATTCAAACTGATTCTCGCAATGTAATATTTGGTATAATAATTATAATAAATGATAAATAAATAAATGGGTTGTACTTGTATAGCGCTTTTCTACCTTCAAGGTACTCAAAGCGCTTTGACACTACTTCCACATTTACCCATTCACACACACATTCACACACTGATGGAGGGAGCTGCCATGCAAGGCGCTACCAGCACCCATCAGGAGCAAGGGTGAAGTGTCTTGCTCAGGACACAACGGACATGACGAGGTTGGTACTAGGTGGGGATTGAACCAGGGACCCTTGGGTTGCGCACGGCCACTCTCCCACTGCGCCACGCCGTCCCTCATGAAACTTTTTCAAAGCAGGTCACAGGTTAGACAATCTCCTTCTGGTTGCATGGAGATGGACTGAAAATGTATTTTTTGACATTGATTCTTATAAAAAATTAAAAAAAGTAAAGATTTTTGAAAATCATGAATCAATTTAGAATCGGGATGAATAATAATGTAAAACATTGTTTTTTTTGTGCACCCCTATTAATAGGTATGATAATTATAAAGAAACATTTTCAAAAGAGGTAACAGGACAGAAAAGTTTGTTTTGGTTACATGGAGGTGGCCCAAAATGTACTTTTAAAAATAGATTATTAGAAGAAAAAAATACAATAATAAAGAATAGAATTGTGTTTTTATGTAATTTTTAATATGAATCGATTACAATCAGGATGAATAAGAATCACGATTCGGCCATGAATAAAAAAATTTTGTGTACCTTTATGAATAATAAAATCAGGCAAGAAGACTGACCAGACCCAGAGTCAGTTTCAGGGTCAGACAACGGAGACGTGTGTGCGCTTCTGCAACTTCTCTTGTCACAGATGAAAAATATCATTTTTCATTTCATGAGCTGCTGCAAGAAGACACACTCGGATGCCCTCGCAAGAAAGTGGGAGTTTGTCTTTTGCTTGGAAAACCAGAAGAAGAACAATACGCCCCAACCTCTTTTTGTGGGTTTGTCATTTTCACACACGCACGCACACACACACACACACACACACACACACACACACACACACACACACACACACACACACACACACACACACGGTGATGTCATCTTCTGCAATTTGAAGCCAGTTGATGGGACTCTCGGTCTGAGACCGAGCATGTCTGCAGCATTTATTCCAGCGCAATTGAGGGAGCCCTCGCTCAACCCAGCATCAAAGTGAACTCATCTCTCTCTCTTTCGCCTTCTCTTTGAAATTAAGTTAAGTTAAGTTAAGTGACGTTGGCGGGGGTTCTGTAGCGTTTTTTCACCAAGTACCGCCTCAGAAAACACTTGGCTCTCCAGGTACCACCATAATGACCAATATTAGGATAGAGTAGCATAGTAGGCCCAAGTATTCATTGAAAACAAGGAGGAGGTTTTATTGAACAGTATATAGGTTTTATTGAACAGTATATGTTATGTTTATAAATAAAGTTGATTTGATTTGATTTAATTTGTGTAACATTACACACACTGCACAAACATCACCAACAATGATACGTACGTGCAGACTTCTTTGGCGCACCACAGTTTGAGAATCCCTGAAGTAGTATTCAGTCAGCACAGTAAGTCATGTTGAGCACTATCTTACGTGTATGAAAAGTTGACAAAAACATATATAACTCTTTAAATACGTGTTGGCAATCAAACACAAACACAAGAAATACTGCACATGTTGTGTATATTTCGTAATACAAGATTGTGTATTGTCTTCTACTTGACAGTGGCACTTTTGTTTTGGGTTTTGTCACTGTTTGTCGTCCCAGTACTCTTAGTTTCACTTCCTTTGTTTCCACTTTCACCTCAGGTCTAAGCGCTGGGTCACTTCGCCTTTTCTTGCTTTTAATGCCAGCGCCGTCCACTGTACGATGCTGGTATAAGTAAAGCAGCCTCGTGATTGGGAATCAGGGACAGGTATGTCGCCTGATTGGCAAACAGGAGACACATATGTCCTTGACTGGCAATCAGGAGACACACATGTCCTTGACTCGAAATCAGGAGACGTAGCTGTCCTTGATTGGCAATCAGGAGACATAGCTGTCCTTGATTGGCAATCAGGAGACATAGCTGTCCTCAATTGACAATCAGGAAGCATATATGTCCTCGATTGACAATCAGGTGACATATCTGTCCTCGACTGGCAATGGGGAGGCTTATCTGTCCTTGACTTGCAATGAGGAGGCTTATCTGTCAACAATTGGCAATCAGGAGACATATCTGTCCTTGATTGGCAATACAGAGACATATATGTCCTCGTATGGCAATCAGGAGATGAATATGTCCTCCACTGGCAATCGGGAGGCATATCTGTCCTCAATTTGCAATCAAGAGACATATCTGTCCTCAATTGGCAATCAGGAGACATGTCTGTCCTTGACTTTCAATCAGGAGGCATAGCTGTACTTGATTGGCAATCAGAAGACGTACCTGTCCTTCATTGGCAATCAGTGGGCCCAGCTGTCCTTGATTGGCAATCAGGAGACATGTCTGTCAATGGATCTCAATCAGGAGCCATATCTGTCCTTGATTGGCAATCAGGAGATGTATCTGTCCTTGATTGGCGATCAGTAGGCACAGTTGTCCTTGATTGGCAAAAAGGAGGCATATCTGTCCTTGGTTGTCAATCAGGAGACATGTCTGTCCGTGACTCTCAATCAGGAGATATACCTGTCCTTGATTGGCAATCAGGAGGCATATCTGTCCTCGATTGACAATCAGGATGCACATCTGTCCTTAATTAGCAATCAGGAGACATATCTATTGGCAATAAGTAGACATATATGTCCTTGACTGGCAATCAGGAGCCATTTTGTCCTAAACTGGCAATCAAGAACAATCAGGAGGCACATCTGTCCTTGATTTTCAATCAGGAGACATATCTATTGGCAATCTGTAGATATGTATGTCCTTGACTGGCAATCAGGAGTAATCAGGAGGCACAGTTGTCCTTATTGGCAACCAGGAGACACATCTGTCCTCTATTGATAATCTGGAGCCAAGGCTGTCCTTGATCGGCCATCAGGAGGCATATCTGTCCTTGATCGGCAATCAGGAGACATATCTGTCCTTGATCGGCAATCAGGAGACATATCTGTCCTTGATCGGCCATCAGGAGACATACCTGTCCTTGACTGGCAATCAGGAGGCTTATTTTGCCAGATCATCGTGCATTTGTTCAAGCCAGCACTCAAGAGGGGTCAGGGAAGGTTGGAAATGTACCCAATATATCACCCCCCCCCCCTTTTACTCCTGGTACTTGGTTGTGCCCATTCAACAATCTAAGTCTTGTGGCCTTTTCTATTCCCAAACAGTTCCTATCATTTTGCCCAGACCGCTGTGTGACGTAGACCATCTGTCGTGTTAGGTCAAGACTCTACATCCTCCGCGCGACAGTCTGAAACCGGGGACTCACCTCCCCCCGCAGACGTCACTGCTGACCCACACCTCCCACCCGCCATGACACACGCACCAGCGTGGATCGATTGTCCGAGTGCTAAACTGCACAAGAGGCCCACGTAGGCTGAGTGGTTTCATCAGTCCCGATTTATCGCTCCTGGTTCAACACACACTGGTGTCATAGATTCAACTCGCTGCTCCAATGTTTTTTGGACCACAGAAGAGGTAACTGCCTTGAAAACATTTATTGGACCAGTCCTGACGATGTACATTCTTTGCGGGTATGGACTTTTATTGCGTCATTCTCACCAAGGGACACATCTCAGTTCCCCTTTGACTGCCATGGCGGAGTAAACAATCAGATATCTGACATTTAGTGTTATTAGTCGGTTTATTGCTGGGAGAAAAGAACAGGTGCTGTTTGGACTGGGCGGTAAAATTATATCAATATACATCGCGATAGACACCTTTGATGTCAATAAAAAAGATTAGTCTGAAGAAAGTGGACGTATGGAAGCAAAGTTGGTTGCATGAACAAAGGCACTCGCTCTCTGGTAACCAAGCAACACAGGAAGTGATCACTGATCAGTGGGAGTTACACGTTAACAGCCAATCAGGTAACAGTATCAACTATCAAGTTTGCTTGATTCTTTACATGGAGTGAGAAGAGAAAGTCCAAATGAAGAAATTGTGAATAAAAGAGGAAAAGTCACCTGGACAGGTTTTTGGATTTTTTTTTTCAAAGGGACCGTAGTCAGACCAATGTGGTCTGTAATTTATACTATGTGCCACACCACCTTAGCTCACCCTTTAGAGCGCAGCTGTAACTTACTGGCATTAAACCTGCAGAAAATAGTTATTCTCAGGTTTCTCGATGTTTACATTTTCTCACTTTGCACTATTTTATTACACTTTATGAAGCATTTCTTACAAATTCTTGATTTTTGCGCCTTCATTTTAAGAGATTTTTACTATTTTGTTTACATTGTTTGAGTGTTTTCCATGCTTGTGTTGACATTTCCTTTCTGCCTTGGTAGCCAACAGGATTATAATCAGAGGAAGTTACGTTTGAAATGAAAATGTTTACATTTCATATATTAATAATAATAATAATAATACCTGGGATTTATATAGCGCTTTTCTAAGTACCCAAAGTCGCTTTACATGTAGAACCCATCATTCATTCATATTGTCCCCCTTATTTTCCATAGGTCCTAAAAAATATCAATAATAGGATACATTTTTATTGTCATAATTTCATTTTCAGCACAAACCCTTTCAAGATTAGCCAAACATTGTACAGAATTACAGAACAGGAACGCTGATGGGTCGCCTCTTACGATGCCACATAAAAGGTGGGAAGACGGTGGGGGGCGGTGCGTAAAAAAAAGTCGATTTCAGACTGGGTTCCTACTGGGGGGGCACAGTCTGAAGGGAGGGAAACAAACTGCGTAGCAAAAGCACATCGTTACGAAATTCAAAAGTACAAACAAGACAGACAAAGAGAGCAAGCGGGTGTAGAACAGCGAGAGGAGAGGAATCAAACACTAATATCGTGATACAATTTTCAGCCGTATCGCCTAGACATGAAAAAAATTTTTGGGTCAGGCCTGTAACTACAAACATAAACATGTCGTCAACAATCAAAAGAAAAGTAAATTGTGTAATCCTTTGTATTTATGGACCTATTGATGTAACATTTCCTGAGTGTTGATTTTTCACTCAATTACTGAATGAACCTCGGAACAAACAGCCTTGTGCTTGTGGACGTTCTTCACGTTCAGTTGAAATTGCAGTCTCTCACAAGCTTTGATCAAACAGACAATGTCCGTAGTTTGTCTTCAGTTATGGAAATACGTTTTGGTCCTTCCAACACCTCCAGATGTAGTGTGTCCTTAAGAACCATTTTTTGGTACTGTGAACTCCCCCACAATATGATTGGCGGAGGTTCGCACAATGATTGACAGGTGGTTTCCATGGGAGAACCTATTTACTATACAAGTCTTTAGTCCAGGTATCAGTTCAGTTCAGTTGTGGTAGATAAGAGTCAGCGCCTCGGAATCTGAGGCCATTGTTGTCTGTCAGCGGGGGGTTGATGTCCAGGTTGGGACAAAGGTTGGGTGTGGAGGAAGAGTTGAAGTCTGTAGAATTGGACAGATTTGATGTGTCACCCTATTTGAGCGTCGGAGTGAAAAGAATACCAGGACAAACGGCTAAGCTCTCTATTTACCGGTGATCTGGGCGTGAGAAAGCAGCTGAAGTCATCTTTACAGAAAGCTTCTTGTGGGTTTATTCCAGCCATGTTTACGGAGGTTCATTTGTGTCTTTATTGGGAAAGCTTTTCTTTAAATTTATGTAACTGAATTTTTTGCGTTCGAATTTTGTGAACTGTATTTCTTTTTACAACAAATAATGCTGACAATTTCATTGAAAGAAAATTCAGTATATAAAAAATCAGGGTAAAAAAAATTCAGTGTTTAAAAATTCAGTGTATAAAAAGTCAGGGTAAAAAAATACAGTGTATAAAAATGCAGGGTAAAAAAGATTCAATGTAAAAAAAATGGTGTTTAAAAATTAAATGTAAGGATTCAGTGTAAAAAAATATCAGTCTATAACAAGTCAATGTAAAAAAATATTTGGTGTGTAAATATTCAGTGTATACAAATTCAGTGTAAAAAACGTTCAGTGTATAAAAATTCAGGGTAAAAAAGATTCAGTGTAAAAAAAAGTTGTGTATAATAATTCAGTGTGAAAAACAAATCAGTGCAAATATTATTCAGTGTAAAAAAATTCACTAAATATGTTTTCTCCTCCAAACATATTGCTGGGTATTGTGGCCAAACAGCTAAATTTTTGTTTCATCTGACATCACATGGACAAAGATATGACCTTTTGGAGGAAAGTTCTGTGGTCAGATGAAACAAAAATTGAGCTGTACACAATACCCAGTAATATGTTTGGAGGAGAAAAGGTGAGGCCTTTAATCCCGAAACACCATTCCTCCCGTCAAGCATGGTGGTGGTAGTATTATGCTCTGGGCCTGTTTTGCTGCCAATGGAACTGGTGCTTTAAATGGAACAATGAAAAAGGAGGATTACCTCCGAATTCTTCAGGACAACCTAAAATCATCAGCCCAGAGGTTGGGTCTTGGGCGCAGTTGGGTGTTCCAACAGGACAATGACGTCAAAAGTGGTAAAGGAATGGCTAAATCAGGCTAGAATTAAGGTTTTAGAATGGCCTTTCCAAAGTCCTGACTTAAACGTCTGGACAATGCTGAAGAAACAAGTCCATGTCAGAAAACCAACAAATTTAGCTGAACTATCAAAAATAATAAATAATAAACAAATTTAGCTAACAATCACTCTATCACAAGGGCAACCATGACATTATGTTCTTTACAAGTGTATGTAAACTTTTGATCGCGACTGTATATATATATATATATCAGTGACGTGCAGTCACTAGAGGCAGGTGAGGCCCCGCCTCACCTGCCATCATGGAAAGAAAAAAAATTAAAAAGAAAAAAATATATATTAAATTGTTAAATGTATCCAGTGATTATACTATATAGTTATTTTCCATTTAACTTCACCAGTTTTAGATTATTTTTATTCAAAATCGCTGAATTTTCACATTTGCCGTTCAAATACTGAGAAGAGACGGTGCGGTGAACAGCAGCCAGTCAAGGCACGTCACTCAGTGCCTCAACATGGACGGACTCGGTTAACTGCTGGTCTGCTGTGCAGTGAGACCGTATTGCTATATGAACTATATTATACATTTCCATAGTTTAGTTAGCTGAGGTATATAATGTACAGTGAATTTTGTCAACAACTGTATGTGTGTAACGTATTTCTTGTGCTGAGCGATCATAAAACGGCTGCAAAAGACGCACTGGCTGAGGCTCCAGTAGCCCCGCCTCCTGCACCCCCGCCGTAGAATGCATGGCAACCCCTGATGGGAGTGTTATATCAACTAAAGCCCACACTTAAACTTTCCACGTGCAAGATTGAATCTATTTAAAAAAGTTATTTCATAAGAAGCCAAAAAGTGCAAAAACAATAATGTTCGTGTTGGAGGAGTTGTGAATGACTGCTGGGCCACAACATTAGGTACACCTGCAGACTGCAGGTGTATCTAATTCACAACTCCTCCAACACAAACATTATTGTTTTTGCACTTTTTGGCTTCTTATTAAATAACTTTTGTAACCTATTTTTATGGGCATTCCTCTTTGTGATGTTAAGTTCCTGTTATGCGCTGTTATACAGTATATGCCTTGAGCTCTTATTTTGAAGGCGCTAAGAGCGGAATTTTGACACGTTGGAGTGGAGCGGAAGTTTTTGAAAGATGGTAAATAAAGTGGTCCTTGTGTAAACTGGAGCCTCCGTGTTTGTTATTTTGTAGTTTCATACAGTATAGGCGACATTTATAAACCCTCGGTTACACTTTTTTAAATAGATTCAATCTTGCACGTGGAAAGTTGAAGTAAGGGCTTTAGTTGGTATAACACTCCCATCAGGGGGTTCATTAATCCAGCACAACAGCGGCGCATTTATAAGTAAAGGCAAGACCATAATAACGTTTTTTTTATTAAATGTGCTTTTTTGTGTGCTACAGTTTGTATGTGTAAAGTTAAAGTTAAGTTAAAGTAGCAATGATTGTCACACACACACTAGGTGTAATGAAATGTGTCTTCTGCATTTGACCCATCCCCTTGTTCACCCCCTGGGAGGTGAGGGGAGCAGTGGGCAGCAACGGCGCCGCGCCCGGGAATCATTTTTGGTGATTTAACCCCCAATTCCAACCCTTGTTGCTGAGTGCCAAGCAGGGAAGAATGCTGGTATGAGCTTTTAAACATAACGCGTTAACTGTTGCCAATCAAATGGTGAATAAGATACTCTTTAGGGTTCATATGTTTGTAAATCTGACTGTGATGAAGTCAGTGCCTCACCAGCCCTCAACCTCACCGCACGTCACTGATATATATATATATATATATATATATATATATATATATATATATATATATATATATATATATATATATATATATATATATATATATATATACTATATATATATATATATATATATATATATATATATATATATATACATATATATATATATATATATATATATATATATGCTGTAGATGTCATGCACAGATATGGATTTATTGTTAAAGAGTTGCAAACATCTTCTAATAAATTGCATGCTCAAGCGTTGCTGCAGTAAGTGGTTGATGTACTTAAAAGTATGTCAGCCGCAGTGCTACTCTGACATTATTATTGTGTTAGAAAGTGTAGTACTCCGACATTATTGTTGTGTTGAAAAGTATACTACTCTGACATTATTGTTTTGTTAAAAAGTGTACTACTCTGACATTATCATTGTGTTAAAAAGTGTACTACTCTGAAATTATTATTGTGTTAAAAAGTGTACTACTCTGACATTATTATTGTGTTAAAAAGTGTGCTACTCTGACATTATTATTGTGTTAAAAAGTGTACTACTCTGACATTATTATTGTGTTAAAAAGTGTGCTACTCTGACATTATTATTGTGTTAAAAAGTGTGCTAGTCTGACAATATTATTGTGTTAAAAAGTGTACTACTCTGACATTGCTATTGTGTTAAAAAGTGTACTACTCTGACACTATTATTGTGTTTTTAAAAGTGTGCTACTCTGACATTGTTATTGTGTCTCACAGTAGGTCATCCTCACACAGAGGAAACATTTGATTGAAAATAAGGGTAGAAAGTTATGATCCACTGTCCATGGTGCTGAAGCAGCCTGTGAACCCTCACACTGGACATGACATGTGCTCTTTGTTATGATTTAAGTTCGCTCTTTCATGTCCGTATTATCAAAAATATGTGATATACAATACCAAGTACCAATATTATAATTAATTATTACCAATATTATAACATATATAATACCAAGTACTTGACTTTACAGCAAGTTAACCATTTATTCTATTTTAGCCAATTTATTTACAAAAGGTAAACATGGGGGAAGCGGGGAATCTTTGGGTACCTAACGATTCGATTCCAATCCGATTCCTTGGGTTGGCGATTGGATTCACAATCGATTCTCAATGCAACACCATTCTCGATTCAAACCGATTCTCGCAATATATTTGTAGAGGTTGCCCTCTAGTGAGTTCCTCGGACCACCACACACTGCCACGAGAGACCGAAATCGTGCAAAGCTTTTGCTTTCCAGCAAAATGTCATGTCTGTGTTGATCATGGTTTTGTTTGGCTATGTGCTGTTTGGTTTTGGACTCTTTTTAGTTCCTGCTTTTCACTCCCTTGTCTTGTTTTCATGGTTACCCATTAGTTTCACCTGTTCCACGTTTGGACTCATTGTACACTCTTGCTTGTCACCATAGCAACCCATTAGTTTTCACCTGTCACGTCACGCACCTGTTTCACGTTTTGAGTCACGCACCTGTTTTCACTAATCATGTCTGTAGTATTTAAGTTCATTGTTTTCAGTTTGTCTTTCTGGCGACACCCACATTTATGCTCTGCACATTCCTGACACTTGGTTTTCATGTCCATCGTTCATGCTGCTCCTTTAGTCTTTGCCAAGTAAGTTTTTGTTTATTAATGCCACAGTTAGTGTCTTTTGTTGTTCATAGTTTCTGCCTTTGTGCGAGTTTTGTGTTTATAGCCAAGTTTTGTACCTCCACTGTGAGCGCCTTTTGTTTGTTCCCTTTTTTTGAGTGTTAAAAATAAATCATGTACTCCCCTTCACGCCACGTATGGTCCAAATCATTTGCACCAAGGGAAAACAAATCACGCCATAGTTCTAGTCATGACACAAAATGTATTTTTCTGAGTCCGTGTCTCTCTCTCTCTCTGGCTCACACTCCAACTCCAACAACGTGTATCGTGCCCGGCTGCTGCTAATAAAGGCGACAGGTGATTAGATAACAAGGCGCACCTGGGCCATATACTCACCTGTCGCAGGCCACGCCCCCCTCCACAATATTATTTGAAATGATAATTATAATGAAACTTTTTCAAAACAGGACAGAAATTAGAAAATATCCTTCTGATTGCATGGAGATGGCCCAAGAATGTTTATTTTCAAATGTATATATATATATATATATATATATATATATATATATATATATATATATATATATATATATATATATATATATATATACATACAGCTTAAAGAGGTACACTTCACAGGTGTGCTTGAAGCTCATTGAGAGAATTCCAGAGTGTGGAAAAAAAAAATAAGAGCAAAGGGTGGCTATTTTGAAGAAACTATAATATAAAACATGTTTTCAGTTATTTCACCATTTTTTGTTAAGTACATATTTCCACATGTTTTGATGCCTTCAGTGACAATCTACAATGTAAATAGTCATGAAAATAAAGAACACGCTTTGAATGAGGAGGTGTGTCCAAACAAGTTGGGCTGTACTGTGTGTGTGTGTGTGTGTGTGTGTGTGTGTGTGTGTGTGTGTATATATTTATCTATATATATAAATATATATATACAAACCCCGTTTCCATATGAGTTGGGAAATTGAGTTAGATATAAATATAAACGGAATACAATGATTTGCACATCCTTTTCAACCCATATTCAATTGAATGCACTACAAAGACAAGATATTTGATGTTCAAACTCATAAACTTTATTTTTTTATGCAAATAATAATTAACTTAGAATTTCATGGCTGCAACACGTGCCAAAGTAGTTGAGAAAGTGCATGTTCACCACTGTGTTACATGGCTTTTCCTTTTAACAACACTCAGTAAACGTTTGGGAACTGAGGAGACACATTTTTTAAGCTTCTCAGGTGGAATTCTTTCCCGTTCTTGCTTGATGTACAGCTTAAGTTGTTCAACAGTCCGGAGGTCTTCGTTGTGGTATTTTACTGACAGTTGGTTTCTGAAGTGTTTCTGAGCCCATGTGGTAATATCCTTTACACACTGATGTCGCTTGTTGATGCAGTACAGCCTGAGGGATCGAAGGTCACGGGCTTAGCTGCTTACGTGCAGTGATTTCTCCAGATTCTCTGAACCCTTTGATGATATTTCAGACCGTAGATGGTGAAATCCCTAAATTCCTTGCAATAGCTGGTTGAGAAAGGTTTTTCTTAAACTGTTCAACAATTTGCTACGCATTTGTTGACAAAGTGGTGACCCTCGCCCCATCCTTGTTTGTGAATGACTGAGCATTTCATGGAATCTACTTTCATACCCAATCATGGCACCCACCTGTTCCCAATTTGCCTGTTCACCTGTGGGATGTTCCAAATAAGTGTTTGATGAGCATTCCTCAACTTTATCAGCATTTATTGCCACCTTTCCCAACTTCTTTGTCACGTGTTGCTGGCATCAAGTTCTAAAGTTAATGATTATTTGCAAAAAAAAAAAAGTTTATCAGTTTGAACATCAAATATGTTGTCTTTGTAGCATATTCAACTGAATATGGGTTGAAAATGATTTGCAAATCATTGTATTCCGTTTATATTTACATCTAACACAATTTCCCAACTCATATGGAAACGGCGTTTGTATATATATATATATATATATATATATATATATATATATATGTATATCAAGCGGTAGAAAATGGATGGATGGATATACAGTATATATATATATATATATATATATCTATATATATATATATAGATATATATCTATATATATATATATATATAGATATATATATATATACTATGTTTATATATGCATATATACAAAATTTATATACATACATATACAGGTAAAAGCCAGTAAATTAGAATATTTTGAAAAACTTGATTTATTTCAGTAATTGCATTCAAAGGGTGTAACTTGTACATTATATTTATTCATTGCACACAGACTGATGCATTCAAATGTTTATTTCATTTAATTTTGATGATTTGAAGTGGCAACAAATGAAAATCCAAAATTCCGTGTGTCACAAAATTAGAATATTACTTAAGGCTTAACAAAAAAGGGATTTTTAGAAATGTTGGCCAACTGGAAAGTATGAAAATGAAAAATATGAGCATGTACAATACTCAATACTTGGTTGGAGCTCCTTTTGCCTCAATTACTGCGTTAATGCGGCGTGGCATGGAGTCGATGAGTTTCTGGCACTGCTCAGGTGTTATGAGAGCCCAGGTTGCTCTGATAGTGGCCTTCAACTCTTCTGCGTTTTTGGGTCTGGCATTCTGCATCTTCCTTTTCACAATACCCCACAGATTTTCTATGGGGCTAAGGTCAGGGGAGTTGGCGGGCCAATTTAGAACAGAAATACCATGGTCCGTAAACCAGGCACGGGTAGATTTTGCGTTGTGTGCAGGCGCCAAGTCCTGTTGGAACTTGAAATCTCCATCTCCATAGAGCAGGTCAGCAGCAGGAAGCATGAAGTGCTCTAAAACTTGCTGGTAGACGGCTGCGTTGACCCTGGATCTCAGGAAACAGAGTGGACCGACACCAGCAGATGACATGGCACCCCAAACCATCACTGATGGTGGAAACTTTACACTAGACTTCAGGCAACGTGGATCCTGTGCCTCTCCTGTCTTCCTCCAGACTCTGGGACCTCGATTTCCAAAGGAAATGCAAAATTTGCATGGTTGGGTGATGGTTTGGGGTGCCATGTCATCTGCTGGTGTCGGTCCACTCTGTTTCCTGAGATCCAGGGTCAACGCAGCCGTCTACCAGCAAGTTTTAGAGCACTTCATGCTTCCTGCTGCTGACCTGCTCTATGGAGATGGAGATTTCAAGTTCCAACAGGACTTGGCGCCTGCACACAGCGCAAAATCTACCCGTGCCTGGTTTACGGACCATGGTATTTCTGTTCTAAATTGGCCCGCCAACTCCCCTGCCCTTAGGCCCATAGAAAATCTGTGGGGTATTGTGAAAAGGAAGATGCAGAATGCCAGACCCAAAAACGCAGAAGAGTTGAAGGCCACTATCAGAGCAACCTGGGCTCTCATAACACCTGAGCAGTGCCAGAAACTCATCGACTCCATGCCACGCCGCATTAACGCAGTAATTGAGGCAAAAGGAGCTCCAACCAAGTATTGAGTATTGTACATGCTCATATTTTTCATTTTCATACTTTTCAGTTGGCCAACATTTCTAAAAATCCCTTTTTTGTATTAGCCTTAAGTAATATTCTAATTTTGTGACACACGGAATTTTGGATTTTCATTTGTTGCCACTTCAAATCATCAAAATTAAATGAAATAAACATTTGAATGCATCAGTCTGTGTGCAATGAATAAATATAATGTACAAGTTACACCTTTTGAATGCAATTACTGAAATAAATCAAGTTTTTCAAAATATTCTAATTTACTGGCTTTTACCTGTACATATTGAATGTAAATGTATTTATACAGTATATATTTTTATCCATTCATATCCAAATTGATTCATATAATATGTATCCATCCATCCATCCATCCATTTTCTACCGCTTATTCCCTTCGGGGTCGCGGGGGGCGCTGGAGCCTATCTCAGCTACAATCGGGCGGAAGGCGGTTGTACACCCTGGACAAGTCGCTACTTCATCGCAGGGCCAACACAGATAGACAGACAACATCCACACTCACATTCACACACTAGGGCCAATTTAGTGTTGCCAATCAACCTATCCCCAGGTGCATGTCTTTGGAGGTGGGAGGAAGCCGGCGTACCCGGAGGGAACCCACGCAGTCACGGGGAGGACATGCAAACTCCACACAGAAAGACCCAGAGGCCGGGATTGAACTCACAACTACTCAGGACCTTCGTATTGTGAGGCAGACACACAAACCCTTCTTCCACCGTGCTGCCCTATATATATATATATATATATATATATATATATATATATATATATATATATATATATATATACAGCCCCCGGCCAAATGTTTTTAACCCAATGCGGCCCCCCAGTCAAAAAGTTTGGGGACCCCTGCTATAGGCAATAGGAGCTCACAGCTACCCAACAGCTAAGCACACAATAGCAAGCTCGACATAGGTAATAATCATTGAACCATAAAACAGTGAAAAACAAAGTCTCCAAGGTGTGTCCGCATCATTCAGCTTACTGCGTCATGAGCTTTTTAATGAATTATTGTGGCCACTAAGTGTACCCCCCACTCCCAAAAAAACAAATACCACTCCGCTTCAATTTAAAGACAGTTAAGTCCATTCCAGATGGTTAATAATAAATAGGTTAGTGTTTTTCATATCTACCATCGTTCTCTGTTTGACTTTTTTCACTTGATCAAACCTGATCTAACATTGCACACTACTAAATAATTTCAAAAAATGTATGATTCCTGCTGATATCGTATCAGATCAATATCAGTATCGGCCAATACACAAGGTACCAACATCAGTATCGTATCGAATGTGAAAAAGTTGTAACAATAGAAAATATGACAAATAATAGGGGTGCCCCAAAAAAACGATTCACATCCGAATCACGATTCTGATTCGTCCTGATTCAGAATCAAGACGAATCTGAATTAGTTTTGTTTTTTTATTTTTTTTAAACGCTTTAAGGCCATCACAATGCAACCAGAAGGCACTTTTTGTTGTTATCATTTCTTACTATGTTTATTATACCAAATAATACATTGCGAGAAATTGGTTTGAACAGAGAATCAATTATGAATCAATTCATTTTGCATGATTTTTCCTATATTCAAACACAGTGTAACTGTTCAAACCGTGTGTTTTGTAACAGTGGCCAAACATGCCTTGTTTTCTAAATGAATACTTAGGCCTACTACACTACTGCATTCAAATGTCGGCCATTATGGTGGTACTTGAAGAAAAACCTTTTAGAACCACTGATTTAAGACACTCATAAGAAAATGTGTTCATGGTGATCCAGGGTGAGGCGATACCAATCACCTGCTGATATCAGCTACCAGGCTCTTCTTAGGGAGGAGAAAATAACGACATGCTCCTCGGCAGTGGGGGAACGAAAACGAGGTTTCCACACATAACAAGCTCTTTATTTGCAAAGCATTGTGGGAAAGATGCCTTACGACCACTTAGGAGCGGCAATTTGCTGGCGCGGCCATTTGTCAAAGTGTCGCTTGAATCCAACGGGGACTTGAAATCAGCGACTTGTGATCGCAATACTTCTTCCTGCCGAGGAGCTTTTTAATCTGCCTTTTCACTGCGGCGTAAGTGCTGAAGAAGTAGGAGACGAGACGTACGTTCAAAGTCTGGTCTTACGATTTAAGGCAGTGGTCTCAAACTCGCGACCCAAATGTTGTTGTCCTTCACTTCATAGTTTAGTGCAGACGTCTCAAGATCAAAAGAAATAATCATTACATTCATGTTTGCATTTACCATAGCTAGCGATCAGCTAATTATTAGCGCACAGTTGTCAGATAGCAATTTGCGTGCCAGTTGTCAGCTAATGATTAGCGTACCAGCTGTTAGCTAGCAATTAACCCAACAATATTCAGCTAGCAATCAGTGTACTAGTTGTCAGCTAGCGATTAGCGGGACAAGCTGAGCGGTTAGCGCTCTAATTTTCAGCCAGCAAATAGTACACCAGTTGACAGCGAGCGATTGCTATGCAAGTTGTCAGCTAGCCGTTAGTATCCAAGTCGTCTGCTTGCGATTAGGGTGCTGGTTGTCAGCCAGCATATGACACACCAGTTTTAAGCAAGCAAGTTGTGCGCCAGTTGTCAGCTAACGATTAGCGCCACAAGCTGACAGCTAGCAATTAGTGCTAGCGTTGTCAGCATGTGATTAGCGCCCCATTTGTCAGCTAGCAATTAGTGCTGCAAGCTGGCAGGTAGCAATTAGTGCCTTAGTTGTGAGCTTGTGATTAGTGCACCGGTTTTTCAGCTTGCGATTAACACCTTAGTTTTCAGCTAAGTGTTTTGAGCGCCTGTTGTCATTTAGCGATGAGTATGCCAGTTCCCAGCTAGCAATTAGTGGGATAAGTGTCGGCTAGGGATTAGCGTGTCAGTTGTCAGCTAGTAAATAGCGCACCAGTTGTCAGCTAGCAACTAACGTGCCAGTTGTCAGCTAGCAGTTAGCATGTCAGTTGTCAGCTAGCAATTCGCGTGCAGGTTGTCAGCTAGAAATTATCGTCCCAGTTGTCAGCGAGCGATTAGCGTGCCAGTTATGCACGTGTATACAGGTGTAAAATGCACAATTAACAAAAAAAATACCATGCAAATGTTGTCATGCTATCATGGTCATTTTAGCATGCCTACGGTTAGCATGTGTCAAGTACCAAGTTATATTATTCTAAGGTGTATGGCTGCAAAATCAGCTAAAAAAAAGTCAGCATGCTAACTGTTTGCACGCTAGTATGGTAATTTTAGCATGTTAACAGTTAACATGTGTCAAGTACCAAGTTACATGAGGTTGAGGCGTATGACTGCAAAATTAGCGCAAAAGTTATCATGCTAACAACTATCATTTGTCAAGTACCAATTTATATGACTCTGAGATTTATTGCCAAAAAATTAGCAAAACTGCTATATATATATGACTTTGACGTGTATGACTATGAATTTAGTGAAAAACGTTAGCATGCTAACAGCTATCATGTGTCAAATACTAACTCTGAGGTGTACGGCTTCAAAATTAGCTAAAAAATTAGCATGCTAATGTCGGCATGCTATCATGGTAATTTTAGCATGCTCACAGTTAGCGTGTGTCAAGTACAAAGTTACATGATTTTGAGGTGTACGACTACAACACTTGCTAAGCAAATTAGCATGCTAACAGCTATCATATGTCAAATACTAAGTTATTTAACTAAGGTGCACAGCTGCAAAATTAGCTAAAAAAAAAAACAGCACGCTAATGTTGGCATGCTATCATGGTAATTTTAGCATACTAACAGTTAGCATGTGTCAAGTACAATATTACATGATTTTGAGGTGTATGACTACAGCATTAGCAAAGCAAATTAGCATGCTAACATGGTTCATGTGTCAAATACTAGGTTATATGACTGAGGTGTGTGGCTGCAAAATTAGCTAAAAAAAATCAGTATGCTCATGTTGGCATGCTATCATGGTAATTTTAGCATACTAACAGTTAGCATGTGTCAAGTACAAAGTTACATGATTTTGAGGTGTACGACTACAACATTTTCAAAACAAATTAGCATGCTACCAGCTTTCATGTGTCAAATACTAGGTTATATGACTGAGATGTACGGCTGCAAAATTAGCTAAAATATCAGCATGCTAATGTTGGCATGCTGTCATGGTAATTTTAGTATGTGTTTGTACAAAGTCACATGATTTTGAGGTTTACGACTACAACTTTTGCAAAACATATTAGCATGCTAACAGCTATCATATGTCAAATACTAAGTTGTATGACTGGAGTGTACGGCTGTAAAATTAGCTACAAAAATCAGCATGCTAATGTTGGCATGCTATCATGGTAATTTTAGCATACTAACAGTTAGCATGTATCAACTACAAAGTTACATTATTTTGAGGCCTACGACTGCGAAATTAGTAGAAAAAGTTATCATGCTCACAACTATCATTTGTGAAGTACCAATGTACAAACGTATATGACTGAGGTGTACGGCTGAAAAATTAGCTAAAAATAATTAGCATGCTAATGTTGGCATGCTATCATGGTCATTTTAGCAGTTGGGAGAGTGGCTGTGCCACCAACTTGAGGGTTCCTGGTTCAACCCCCACCTACTACCAACCTAGTCACGTCCGTTGGGTCCTTGAGCAAGACACTTCACCCTTGCTCCTGATGGGTCGTGGTTAGAGCGTTGCATGGCAGCTACCGCCATCAGTGTGTGAATGTGTGTGTGAATGGGTGAATTTGGAAATAGTGTCAAAGCGCTTTGAGTACCTTGAAGGTAGAAAAGCGCTATACAAGTATAACCCATTTACCATTTACCATTTAACAGTTAGCATGTGTTAAGTGCAAAGTTACATGATTTTGAGGTGTACAACTACAACATTTGCAAAACAAATTAGCATGCTAACAGCTATCATTTGTCAATTGTGGGGCGGTATAGCTCGGTTGGTAGAGCGGCCGTGCCAGCAACTTGAGGGTTGCAGGTTCGATCCTCGCTCCCGCCATCCGAGTCATTGCCGTTGTGTCCTTGGGCAAGACACTTTACCCACCTGCTCCCAGTGCCACCCACACTGGTTTAAATGTAACTTAGATATTTGGTTTCACAATGTAAATCGCTTTGAGTCACTTGAGAAAAAGCGCTATATAAATGTAATTCACTTCAATTACTAGGTTATATGACTGAGGTGTACGGCTGCAAAATTAGCTAAAAAAAATTAGCATGCTAATGTTGGCATGCTATCATGGTATTTTTAGCATGCAAACAGTTAGCATGTGTCAAGTACAAAGTTAGATGATTTTGAGGCGTACGACTGCAAAATTAGCATAAAAAGTTATCATGCTAACAACTATCACAGACTCTGAAATGTACCGCAGCAAAATTTGCAAAACATTTTAGCATGCTAACAGCTATCATGTGTCATATACTAAGCGGCTGAAAAATTAGCTACGAAAAATCAGCATGCTAATATTGGCATGCTATCATGGTAATTTTAGCATACTAACAGTTAGCATGTGTCAAGTACAAAGTTACATGATTTTGAGGTGAAATTAGGGGTCCCGACTGACTAACATCCACCACTTTTTTGTATTCTTATTTTAGACCAAACATCTTCTCTCCTCATTTGAGTCCATTCCTGGTTTTTGTTTTTGTCTTCACTCGTGTTGCTCTTACTCGCACTTTGTAGTGTTTTTTAATCCATAGTGCCGTTCTGGCACACACACACACACACACACACACACACACACACACACACACACACACACACACACACACACACACAAACACAAACACGCACGCGTCCTCTTACTGGGTCCCACATGTCACACGTGCGTGGAACAGGTCCTGCTGATGTTGTGACGGCGAGGACGTGTAAACGCCCCCAAAGCTCGTTGGAGCAGCAGGAGGTGTCGCATGCCAACATCCAGCAAAAATGGCATCCAGTCAATGAAGTGTGACTTTTTGGTGCAGGATCACAGTGAGATAAGATGGAAACGGTGCCTCATGAAACATACATGCACTCCTGCAGTGCGTGAATAAATTGTCCATTTTAATGTGCTGTCCATAACTTAGCATAAAGATAATTGAGAGCCTCCATCAATGAGCGTCTCATAAGGAACGCAGTAAAGGACAATAGTTCCACATTAAAGGCCTCATTGAGCACTAATGCGCACGTTAATTGGATCATGCAATCAACTGGCGTGACCACCTTTTTCTGTTGCTATGGAGACCATTCAATAAGAAATGTAACAACAATTTAATTTAATTGTTTAATTGGACATTCAATTCATTTAACTTGGGCTTTTTTTGTTTGAGTGAAAAATTGAGACAAGTTTTTCGGTTCCGATTCTGCTTAACTTTATCCGTTCTCTTATCGGTTCTTATTTGGGGGGGGATATAAGATTAGCATCCATTTTGTTTAGTTTAGATTAAGGGCTCCCAAAGTATTTTCACCTCAGAAAAACACTCAATGGCCAACATTGAAAGGCAGTAGCGTAGTAGGCCCAAGTATTCATTAAAAAACAATGCAGAGGTTTGATTTAACAGATGGCCACTGTAACATTGCAGCGTTTGAACACTAACACTGTGCTCGGATATAGGAATATAAAACACTGTACTTTAATCAAGTGATTCTTTGGCGTAGGACAGTTTGAGAATCACTGATTTAGAGAGTAATTTAATAAAACAAATGTGGAAATGACACAGCAGTGTAACATTTAGTAACATTTTAGTGGTCTGTGTCATCTCCCGAGACCTGGAAAAACTAGAATATGTTGCCAAGGTTTGTTTAGATCTACAATAGAGACTCATTACATGCAAACTCAAGGCCCGGGACCCAAATCTGGCCCACCACATCATTTTATTGTGGTCCACCAGATCATTTTAAAGTGACCCGTCACATCATTCTAATGTGGCCCGTCAGTTCATTTAAAATGGCCCACCACGTCATTGTATCGTGGCCCGCCATATCATTTTAAAGTGACCCGCCATTTCATGTTATTGTGGCCCGCCGCATCATTCTAAGGTGGCCCGCCAGATTATTTTAAAGTGGTCCGCTACATCATTTTATTGTGGCCCGCCAAATCATTTTAAAGTGGTCCGCCACATCACTGTATCGTGACCCACCAGATCATTTTAAATTGACCTGCCACTTAATTTTATTGTGGTCCGCCACGTCATTTTATTGTGGACAGCCCGTTCATTTTAATGTGGCCCGCCATGTCATTGTATCGTGCCCCGCCAGATCATTTAAAATTCGCCCGTCATGTCATTCTAATGTGGCCCGTCACATAATTTTATTTTGGCCCGCCAGATCATTTTAAATATGCCTGCCACATCATTCTAATGTGGCCCGCCAGATCATATTAAAATGACCTGCCACTTCATATTAATTGTGGCCCACCAGATCATTTTAAAGTGGGCTGCCACATCATTCTAAAGTGGCCCGACACATCATTTTATTATAGTCCGCCACATCATTTTAAAATGTCCTCCACATAATTGTATTGTGGCCCACCACGTCAATCTGTTGGTACAAAATATAATCATCAAAAATAGCGCGTAACAATTTAATATTCATATATATTCGCCTAGCCCTCTGAGGGCCCTCAATAAAAAGGAGTTGGACACCCCTGCCCTAATGCTTCAGTCACACTCATGGTTCTCACAGGAATGAGGCAACAATTCATCCAGAGCCATCATACCTCAGGATTCATAAGTAATTAAATGCTTTTTTTTCAGCTCTCGGTTGTGCTAAAGAGGAAGCGCCTTCGAAAGGACAAACATTTATTTGTCGTATATTTTTCCTACACGCCGGTCGTCTTTCTTAAAAGTTGGCCTTTGCCGCATGGCTGCCCTTCCTTTTGTCTCTCAGAGTCCTCCTCGCTTGGCTGCTCCTCTTCCTCAGCATCCTGTCGGCGTTGAATAAAACATCTTCTCTTCCTTACTCACAAATCACCGCCACCTCGGCTCTTTGGCGCTTCTGGCATCCCTCTTCTTCCTCAACCTCCACTTTTTTCTGGCAAGATGCATTTGGGTCCATTTCCTCTCCATCCTTACTCCTCCTCCTCCTCCTACTCCACCTCCCTCTCTTCCTCCATCGAGTAGCGCTCGCTCTCCCAGGTGATCACGTTGAAGCGAGCGCTTCCCCCTCCGCTAAGAGCTGTGAGTGGTTGACTCTTCTTAGCGCGCTCCGAAAGCTCTCCAGGCACACACTTACACACACTTACACACACGCACACACAGACCCTCTACTCTGCGCTGGGGAGACCACACTACTGCGGCCAAACGGGCTGGCAGACGAGAAGAATGTGAGAGAATAGTTGCGAGAGGACAGGTGAAGATCTCCACTCTCACCCCCCGGATAACGATAACACCCGCGGGGCGAGGCGGCGCCCGTGACTGCAGCCCCCATTCCACATGGTAGCTGCTTGTTTTTGCCGCGCGTGGAGCTGCGTCCCTTTGGGGGAAGACAACAATGGAGGTTCGCATCCTGAGCCGAGAGCAAGGTAGGGCGAGCAAACGATCTGCACTTTTGGCGCTCAAGTAGGCCAGCTGGGGACTCTGGCGTGTTGGAGAAGGATGATGGGAGAATGTGCGCACCACTTCCTGACTCCTCTTCCTCGTCGCTCCTGACAGCCGCGTCTCTGGCAGTGTTGCCTTCTGCTTTCTTGTGTGCTGAACTGGCAGCGACATTGTTCGTTGCCATCGGACTGTCTGCTGACCTTTGAACAGTTTTTGTCAACCTTTGGTTGTTCTTGTCACTCTTTTGTTGGCTATTTCTTTTGTTGGAATTAAGTTGGTACACAAACTGGTGCCACTGCCCGTGTGAGTGCCGCAGATCCAACTGTCGCCAGTGCGACTGGCGGTTCGACTGCCAGTTTGACTGCCGGTTCGATTGCCGGTGCGACTGCCAGTGTGACGGCTAATAAGACTGCCGGTGCGACTGCCAGTGTGACTGCTGGTTCAACTCCTGGAGAGATTGCTATTGTTACTGCCAATGTGACTGCCAGTTCCATTGCTGGTGCGACTGCCATTGCAACTGCCTCTGAGACTGCCAGTGTGACTGCCAGTTCGACTGCCTCTGAGACTGCTGGTGTGACTGCCAGTTCGACTGCCAGGGTGACTGCCAATGAAACTGCCAGTTTGACTGCTGGTGCGACTGCCATTGCAACTGCCTATGTGACTGCCAGGGCGACTGTCAATGACTACCATTGCAACTGCCAATGGCCGCCAGTTTGATTGCCAGTGACCACCAGTGCGGCTGCACGTGAAACTGCCAGAGTGACAGCCAGTGCGACTACCGTTTCGGCAGCATGTGTGGTTCCATATGGGATTGCCGCATGTGCGACCGCCAGTGCAAGAAGGCTGCGTGTGCGACTCTGGATTCTCATTCAGCAAACACAACTTGGAGTCCCGGCAGAATGGAAGCCGGTGCTAGACCAAGCAGGTTACAGTGTTCCTGTGATCCGGATGAGAGTGAGCTTTAGGGCGGCGAGTGTAACAGATGCCAGCCGTGCAGCTGTGCCACGTGTACACCGGTAAACCTCACCGCCTGACACCTTAACAGCTAGCACTAGACATAGCGTTGACAGCTTGGACATTTAGCTCGGTGCCTAGCGCTCTCGACTCTCATTACTAGGACCTGTGTTTGCGCAACGGGCCAAACAGAAGCCGGTACTAGACCAGGCAGGTCACACCATCTTTTATCAGTCATCAGAGTAGAACAAGAGCGCCGACGTGCTCAATCTAGTAGAAGATCAGACCCAAACACCTAGAACAGCATAATGAAGGGAAAATTATGTTGCCTAGCTGTCAGGATTTACCACACCCACAACAACCAACCCCACCCCACCCCCGTCCCCCTCCGCTAAGAGCTGTGAGTGGTTGACTCTTCTTAGCGCGCTCCGAAAGCTCTCCAGGCACACACTTACACACACTTACACACACGCACACACAGACCCTCTACTCTGCGCTGGGGAGACCACACTACTGCGGCCAAACGGGCTGGCAGACGAGAAGAATGTGAGAGAATAGTTGCGAGAGGACAGGTGAAGATCTCCACTCTCACCCCCCGGATAACGATAACACCCGCGGGGCGAGGCGGCGCCCGTGACTGCAGCCCCCATTCCACATGGTAGCTGCTTGTTTTTGCCGCGCGTGGAGCTGCGTCCCTTTGGGGGAAGACAACAATGGAGGTTCGCATCCTGAGCCGAGAGCAAGGTAGGGCGAGCAAACGATCTGCACTTTTGGCGCTCAAGTAGGCCAGCTGGGGACTCTGGCGTGTTGGAGAAGGATGATGGGAGAATGTGCGCACCACTTCCTGACTCCTCTTCCTCGTCGCTCCTGACAGCCGCGTCTCTGGCAGTGTTGCCTTCTGCTTTCTTGTGTGCTGAACTGGCAGCGACATTGTTCGTTGCCATCGGACTGTCTGCTGACCTTTGAACAGTTTTTGTCAACCTTTGGTTGTTCTTGTCACTCTTTTGTTGGCTATTTCTTTTGTTGGAATTAAGTTGGTACACAAACTGGTGCCACTGCCCGTGTGAGTGCCGCAGATCCAACTGTCGCCAGTGCGACTGGCGGTTCGACTGCCAGTTTGACTGCCGGTTCGATTGCCGGTGCGACTGCCAGTGTGACGGCTAATAAGACTGCCGGTGCGACTGCCAGTGTGACTGCTGGTTCAACTCCTGGAGAGATTGCTATTGTTACTGCCAATGTGACTGCCAGTTCCATTGCTGGTGCGACTGCCATTGCAACTGCCTCTGAGACTGCCAGTGTGACTGCCAGTTCGACTGCCTCTGAGACTGCTGGTGTGACTGCCAGTTCGACTGCCAGGGTGACTGCCAATGAAACTGCCAGTTTGACTGCTGGTGCGACTGCCATTGCAACTGCCTATGTGACTGCCAGGGCGACTGTCAATGACTACCATTGCAACTGCCAATGGCCGCCAGTTTGATTGCCAGTGACCACCAGTGCGGCTGCACGTGAAACTGCCAGAGTGACAGCCAGTGCGACTACCGTTTCGGCAGCATGTGTGGTTCCATATGGGATTGCCGCATGTGCGACCGCCAGTGCAAGAAGGCTGCGTGTGCGACTCTGGATTCTCATTCAGCAAACACAACTTGGAGTCCCGGCAGAATGGAAGCCGGTGCTAGACCAAGCAGGTTACAGTGTTCCTGTGATCCGGATGAGAGTGAGCTTTAGGGCGGCGAGTGTAACAGATGCCAGCCGTGCAGCTGTGCCACGTGTACACCGGTAAACCTCACCGCCTGACACCTTAACAGCTAGCACTAGACATAGCGTTGACAGCTTGGACATTTAGCTCGGTGCCTAGCGCTCTCGACTCTCATTACTAGGACCTGTGTTTGCGCAACGGGCCAAACAGAAGCCGGTACTAGACCAGGCAGGTCACACCATCTTTTATCAGTCATCAGAGTAGAACAAGAGCGCCGACGTGCTCAATCTAGTAGAAGATCAGACCCAAACACCTAGAACAGCATAATGAAGGGAAAATTATGTTGCCTAGCTGTCAGGATTTACCACACCCACAACAACCAACCCCACCCCACCCCCGCCCCCCTTCTTTCCTTGCTTGCAAGCATTCCCAAAAGCACCAGTAACCATAGAGCGAGTCATTAGTGTTGGATCCCGTTGGCTCTCAGGAGCAGAAGCAGAATATAGACTTCCACAAATCTATACAAAGCCTTCTCTGCTGCGCCTCTGAGGTGTGCAGGCTGGCAACCGGGTCAGTTATCCCCCCAACTAAACTTAATGCACTCCACTGAAAGTGTGTGTTCTACTTCACAAACATAGACACTGATTAGCATACATAGGACGAAATACAAACTAGAAAAGCACTCGGAGGATGGCTCTAACCTCCTAGAGTGAACCCTCTTGTTGGTCACACCCTCAAAACTCCAGACTCGTATCGTAGTCGTAATTATCCAGATCATACCCAAATTCTAATCATTTGTTCCTAATCCCATTTCGCACATTCTCTCAAACTTTCATGAAGATCAGCGAGTAGCTTTTTAAACATTTAGGTAACTAAGTAAATGACAGACAAAGCATCAGCAACTATGACGATCAATATGCAGGCTGTTGTACCAAAAAGATGTACAGTACAGGAAAACGGTGATTGTGGCACATGATTTCAGGATTTTACAAAAAAAAAATTGTGTTTGTTGCAGATTTTTCAGAAAGTTGCTGCAAAAGTTGCAATGTTTTTATTGGGTTTTTTTCAATAACATTGAATTAAATTGTGATTTTTTTGAATTTTTGTTTAATTCATATCAACTAAAAATAGTAATACTTCATTACAATTACGTTAAGAAACACCACCAACTGCTTCTTTATTGTACACTGTCTGCTCTTTTGTCCACAAATTGCAGACATTCTCCATGTATGTTTTACGCTTCAAAAGTGTGTGTCCATTTTAAACATTTATTTATGTTCCAACACATTTACTTGTGCATGCTATGAACATTTGTGAATGATCTACAGCGCTCATTTTTCTTGGTGAATGAGAGACAATGAGAGATTATCATCACACGTCAACATCTCTAACATGTAAACGTTGCCTCTTTGCCCTGTCTTACCCTGGATGAATAAAGTTTCAATAAATATTAGGGATATGAACATTTCATATCACGGTTATTGTGATTAAAATTTTCATGGTCACGGTATTATTGAATGTTTTAAAAAAGTATTTATTCTAAAAATACTGTAACAAAATACAAAAAAAAAAGAAACATAAAAAAGTGGAATAAAATAACTTTCAGGGGAAATGTAAAGAAAAAAGTTGCAAAGTTCGACACTGTCATTGCTCCAAAAAATTATAACGAATCAAAATCAATTTTGTCATGAATTATTGACCTATTCAATGCTGCAATTACTTCCCATCAGGTATTCCACTTTGAAATATTTTTGATGGAAAATATTGCATATTTTGCCGTAAAAAAATAAGTTTTGTATAGAAAAAGGCATCAAATGAACAAACAAACAAAAATCCATAAGAAAATAATAAACACTTATAATTGACATTTAATTGAAAACATATCCATCCATCCATCCATTTTCTACCGCTTATTCCCTTCGGGGTCGCGGGGGGCGCTGGAGCCCATCTCAGCTACAATCGGGCGGAAGGCGGGGCACACCCCGGACAAGTCGCCACCTCATCGCAGTGAAAACATATCATTTCAGTTAATTAAAAAAAATAGTTTGCACGTACAAGACTTACAACCTTTAACATATCAGTATGTGGAATTAAATTTTGGAATGGATTAAGCAAAGAAATCAAACAAATTACTAAAGAAGTGTTCACAAAGTACAAATAATAGGAATTATGATTAACATTTTGAACCCTTTTTTTAATTAGATAATCTCAGTAATCTAAACTACTTAACTATTCATTTATAAGAACTTTAATTGTTGTCTAGATTTTTATTAGTCCGATATTTATTATAAATGTAATATTTGTTAACTTACTTATGGTGTATTGATTTACTTGTTTACTTATTCACTGTTCTGTTACAGCTTCTTCTTACTAATTTTCCGACGTGCTATAATGCAACAACTGGAAACATGTGATGCATTACATCAGGGCAACGTTCCCTCTAAGTGACAATGACAACAGGCGGCCCTAACGGTGTTCGTCAACACCGTTCAATTGAACATGGTTCAATTATTGTAGCGTCTATCGAAATGCTTCGAGGACAGGAATTATATCGATCACTTTATTGAGCAAAACTGTTTATATTCGGCCATAACCACACCAAAAACATGAGTAAAAAACTTCTATCTCGAAAAACTAGTAATTTTCTGCCATAAAAACCAGGCCAAAACCAACTTGTCATCTGTCACCAACACGCATACCACTAAGCCACTAATGCATTTATGGCCACACAAAAAGTCGGACAACTCAAACACCACACAAAGTTACACTATGACTCCTCAGTCATACGTGTGCTTATTCTACTGTCATTTATTATTAATGTTAATTTATTGATATTAATCAAGGAATGCTGTTACTAGAGAAAGTTACAGGAATGCACACTCCATCCTATGCTTACATTTCATTGTGCAACATGAGGATGTTTATGGGGAACTAAATGGGATCTCTGAAAGGGGTACAAATGATTTCCAAAGCAGGACCCCCACCCAGACATATTGTACAATACTAATCCATAGCTTATGAAAAACAAGATTTATTTTATTTTCATTACAAGTGGGCCAAATCACTAATATTACAAAATAATCTCATGAAAATGACTCCTGTCATTTGAGTGTTATAATAAAAGATTGGTTTGAGACAGGTGTGCTGCTGGTATTGCCATGTGTGATGTTGCTCACATGTGCTCCACTGAATGCTCAGGGAGTTTTTGTGTTTGCTCAGACACATGAACAATTAGAGGGAACATTGCATCAGGGTTCCCCAAACTTTTAGACTCGGGGACCGCATTGGGTTAAAAGAATTTGTCCGGGGGCCAGGCTGTATATATATATATATATATATATATATATATATATATATATATATATATATGTATGTGTGGGGGAAAAAAATCACAAGACTATTTCATCTCTACAGGCCTGTTTCATGAGGGGGGGGTACCCTCAATCGTCAGGCCTGTAGAGATGAAATAGTCTTGTGATTTTTTTTCCCCACACATACATATATTGCGCTCTACTACGGTATCGAGCACTATTTTTTGGATAACCTTATTAAGACATATATATATATATATATATATATATATATATATATATATATATATATATATATACAGTATATATATACATATATACATTGTCTTTATAATCCGTTTTGTCATTTAACATCAATTAACATTGATGTTCATCAACATTTAACATTGTCACGTTATCGATCGGAAAATTCATTTTTAGACAATATGATTTGCCTGAACAGTTAGGAGACACCAAGAGTAACAAGCGGTAGAAAATGGATTAGAAAGAAAAGATTAAAAATAAAATAAAATAAATAAATAAATACAAAAACTTAATTAACTTGGGACTTCCTGTGGGCCGTATTTTGGATGCTGGGGGGCCGGATCCGGCCCGCGGGCCGTAGTTTGGGGACCACTGCATTACATTGTAATTGTATTATATGCATGTTCAAAATAAACTGAAACTGAAAACGGACAGATCTGAAGTTAATCTACAAATTTAAGCGTTAACAATAAGAAATAAAATAATGTATGACTTCTTTTCAACACTTTTAAGTCCCTGAGAATTTTAATGGGATTTCTTTTTCAATTAATTGTATATTTTGGGGATAAAATCTTGCATATTTTGTCTGTTTACCACAAGAAGTAAATTATATTTTATATAGCGCTTTTCTCGAGTGACTCAAAGCGCTTTACATAGTGAAACCCAGGGGCGTCACGAGCTTTTAAAGATAGGGGGCTTAGCCCCCAGGAGATGCACAGGACGCGAGCGAACGTAGCGCACAAGCACAAAACTTCACTGTTTTTTTCTTATATATATACATATACATATATATATATATATATATATATATATATATATATATATATATATATATATATATATATATATATATGTATGAAAGACTTAAAGGTATACTAGAGGATGTTGTGGATCATGTTGACTATTGGTCCTCCTAATTGTCAATCATTCTGGCGATGTTACATAAGGACATATATATATATATATATATATATATATATATATATATATATATATATATATATATATATATATATATATATACACAGGTAAAAGCCAGTAAATTAGAATATTTTGAAAAACTTGATTTATTTCAGTAATTGCATTCAAAAGGTGTAACTTGTACATTATATTTATTCATTGCACACAGACTGATGCATTCAAATGTTTATTTCATTTAATTTTGATGATTTGAAGTGGCAACAAATGAAAATCCAAAATTCCGTGTGTCACAAAATTAGAATATTGTGTAAGGGTTAAATTTTGAAGACACCTGGTGCCACAAACTAATCAGCTGATTAACTCAAAACACCTGCAAAGGGCTTTAAATGGTCTCTCAGTCCAGTTCTGAAGCCTACACAAACATGGGGAAGACTTCAGATTTGACAGCTGTCCAAAAGGCAACCATCGACACATTGCACAAGGAGGGAAAGACACAAAAGGTTATTGCTGAAGAGGCTGGCTGTTCTCAGAGCTCTGTGTCCAAACACATTAATGGAGAGGCAAAGGGAAGGAAAAACTGTGGTCAGAAAAAGTGTACAAGCGATAGGGATCACCGCGCCCTGGTCAAGATTGTAAAAAAAAACCCATTCAAAAATGTGGGGGAGATTCAGAAGGAGTGGACAGCTGTTGGAGTCAGTGCTTCAAGATCCACCACCAAGAGACGCTTGAAAGACATGGGTTTCAACTGCCGCATACCTCGTGTCAAGCCACTGTTGACCAAGAAACAGCGCGAAAAGCGTCTCACCTGGGCTAAGGAAAAAAAGAGCTGGACTGCTGCTGAGTGGTCCAAAGTCATGTTTTCTGACGAAAGCAAATTTTGCATTTCCTTTGGAAATCGAGGTCCCAGAGTCTGGAGGAAGACAGGAGAGGCACAGGATCCACGTTGCCTGAAGTCTAGTGTAAAGTTTCCAACATCAGTGATGGTTTGGGGTGCCATGTCATCTGCTGGTGTCGGTCCACTCTGTTTCCTGAGATCCAGGGTCAACGCAGCCGTCTACCAGCAAGTTTTAGAGCACTTCATGCTTCCTGCTGCTGACCTGCTCTATGGAGATGGAGATTTCAAGTTCCAACAGGACTTGGCGCCTGCACACAGCGCAAAATCTACCCGTGCCTGGTTTACGGACCATGGTATTTCTGTTCTAAATTGGCCCGCCAACTCCCCTCACCTTAGCCCCATAGAAAATCTGTGGGGTATTGTGAAAAGGAAGATGCAGAATGCCAGACCCAAAAACGCAGAAGAGTTGAAGGCCACTATCAGAGCAACCTGGGCTCTCATAACACCTGAGCAGTGCCAGAAACTCATCGACTCCATGCCACGCCGCATTAACGCAGTAATTGAGGCAAAAGGAGCTCCAACCAAGTATTGAGTATTGTACATGCTCATATTTTTCATTTTCATACTTTTCAGTTGGCCAACATTTCTAAAAATCCCTTTTTTGTATTAGCCTTAAGTAATATTCAAATTTTGTGACACACGGAATTTTGGATTTTCATTTGTTGCCACTTCAAATCATCAAAATTAAATGAAATAAACATTTGAATGCATCAGTCTGTGTGCAATGAATATATATAATGTACAAGTTACACCTTTTGAATGCAATTACTGAAATAAATCAAGTTTTTCAAAATATTCTAATTTACTGGCTTTTACCTGTATATGTATGTATATAAAATAAAACAAATGGCTTATCGATAAGCCATTTTTAATTTTTTTATTTATTACAACGCCAAAATAGGCCTAACAACGCCAATGGTTGTAATTCTGTAGCACTTTTAAATTTGGAATCAAATGTAAAGTAGATTACAAATACAATCTATTATATAAATAAATTATATATATATTTATATATATATATATATATATATATATATATATATATATATATATATATATATATATATATATATATATATATATATATGTATATATATGTATATACATATACAAACCCTGTTTCCATATGAGTTGGGAAATTGTGTTAGATGTAAATATAAACGGAATGCAATGATTTGCAAATCATTTTCAACCCATATTCAATTGAATATGTTACAAAGACAACATATTTGATGTTCAAACTGATAAACATTTTTTTTTTTGCAAATAATCATTAACTTTAAAATTTGATGCCAGCAACACGTGACAAAGAAGTTGGGAAAGGTGGCAAGAAATACTGATAAAGTTGAGGAATGCTCATCAAACACTTATTTGGAACATCCCACAGATGTGCAGGCTAATTGGGAACAGGTGGGTGCCATGATTGGGTATAAAAACAGCTTCCCAAAAAATGCTCAGTCTTTCACAAGAAAGGATGGGGCGAAGTACACCCCTTTGTCCACAACTGCATGAGCAAATAGTCAAACAGTTTAAGAACAACGTTTCTCAAAGTGCAATTGCAAGAAATTTAGGGATTTCAACATCTACGGTCCATAATATCATCAAAACGTTCAGAGAATCTGGAGAAATCACTGAACGTAAGCGGCATGGCCGGAAAGCAACATTGAATGACCGTGACCTTCGATCCCTCAGACGGCACTGTATCAAATACCGACATCAATCTCTAAAGGATATCACCACACGGGCTCAGGAACACTTCAGAAAACCACTGTCACTAAATACAGTTTGTCGCTACATCTTTAAGTGCAAGTTAGCAAAGCGAAAGCCATTTATCAACAACATCCAGAAACGCTGCCGGCTTCTCTGGGCCTGAGATCATCTAAGATGCACTCATGCAAAGTGGAAAAGTGTTCTGTGGTCTGACGAGTCCACATTTCAAATTGTTTTTGGAAATATTCGACATTGTGTCATCCGGACCAAAGGGGAAGTGAACCATCCAGACTGTTAACGACGCAAAGTTCAAAAGCCAGCATCTGTGATGGTATGGGGGTGCATTAGTGCCCAAGGCATGTGTGAAGGCACCATTAATGCTGAAAGGTACATACAGGTTTTGGAACAACATATGCTGCCATCCAAGCACTGTCTTTTTCATGGACGCCCCTGCTTATTTCAGCAAGACAATGCCAAGCCACATTCAGCACTGGTTACAACAGCGTGGCTCCGTAAAAAAAGAGTGCGGGTACTTTCCTGGTCCGTCTGCAGTCCAGACCTGTCTCCCATCGAAAATGTGTGGCGCATTATGAAGCGTAAAATACGACAGCGGAGACCCCGGACTGTTGAACGACTGAAGCTCTACATAAAACAAGAATGGGAAAGAATTCCACTTTCAAAGCTTCAACAATTAGTTTCCTCAGTTCCCAATCGTTTATTGAGTCTTGTTAAAAGAAAAGGTGATGTAACACATGCCCTTTCCCAACTACTTTGGCACGTGTTGCAGCCATGAAATTATAAGTTAATTATTATTTGCAAAAAAAAATAAAGTTTATGAGTTTGAACATCAAATATCTTGTCTTTGTAGTGCATTCAATTGAACATGGGTTGAAAAGGATTTGCAAATCATTGTATTCTGTTTCTATTTACATCTAACACAATTTCCCAACTCATATGGAGACGGGGTTTGTATATATATATATATATATATATATATTAATAGCCCTGCGATGAGGTGGCGACTTGTCCAGGGTGTATCCTGCCTTCCGTCCGATTGTAGCTGAGATAGGCTCCAGCGACCCCCGCGACCTCAAAGGGAATAAGCGGTAGACAATGGATGGATGGATGGATATATATGTATATATATATATATATATATATATATATATATATATATATATATATATATATATATATATATATATATATATATATATATGTCCTTACGTAACATCACCAGAATGATTGACAATTAGGAGGACCAATAGTCAACTTGATCCACCCAGAAATAAATAAAACAAATGGCTTATCGATAAGCCATTTAAAAAAAAATGTTTTAAATATTTATTTATATGTATCATTATTCTCCTACTCACCTTTCCAGTAGAGGCCTCTCCCCTCTCACTTTCTGTGCTCCTCTGCCCTGACTCCTACAGGTCAATAGGGGTTGTGGAGTGATTATTATTATTATAAAGTTAAAGTTAAAGTTAAAGTACCAATGATTGTCACACACACACTAGGTGTGGCGAGATTATTCTCTGCATTTGACCCATCACCCTTGATCACCCCCTGGGAGGTGAGGGGAGCAGTGGGCAGCAGCGGTGGCCGCGCCCGGGAATCATTTTGGTGATTATCTACTGATGATAGTCATACGTGAATGAGCTCAGCTCCTGTTCTCCTCCATATGTAAAGTGAGAAACACAGCTGATGCTCCAGAAGGAAGTAACCCCAAAGAGTGCACATTTAACTTTATAAATAACCAGGACCTTCATGATGCATTTCAGGCTAACTAGCTAAGTAGCAGCATTGTTTTAGAGCGGGAATGTAACTTTTGCCTGCAAAACAACAAATGTACGACGTGCACAGAGGCTGTCTATACTGCGCTAGACAGGTTTTTATTTGTCAAACACAGACCTGGTGTAAAGTGGAGCTAATACATTTTACTACAAGCAGTGATGAATACTTACTTTATTGAAAAAGTTTCTTATGTCTATTTTGCATCCGTTCACATTCTTCTCATACTTGCCAACCTTGAGACCTCCGATTTCGGGAGGTGAGGGGTGGGGGGTGGGGGCGGGGGCGTGGTCGGGGGCGTGGTTGGGGGCGTGGTTAAGATATATATATATATATATATATATATATATATATATATATATATATATATATATATATATATATATAAGAAATACTTGACTTTCAGTGAATTCTAGCTATATATATATACATATATATATATATATATATATATATATATATATATATATATATATATATATATATAATAAATACTTGAATTTCAGTGTTCATTTACAAACTACAACTCACAAACACTTTAGAGTTAGGCTCCACCATCAGAATGTGTGCTTAAACTTATAAAGATCACATGGATATTATTCAGTGAGTTGATTCACCAAAACTAACCTGTTATACAGGAGGAAAAAGCACACAGGACGTTTCAATTGTTCACAGACTGGTCGCGCTCATCAGAATGACAAGACACTTCCGGTCTGCAGGTGATAGCATTCAATTGGGAAGAAACGCCCTACTGCCCCCTACTGACCAATGTGAATACTGATAAATGTGTAATGACAGCTCCAAAAACGAATTCAAACCACAAAATAAAATAAATAAATCAACACAAAAATGTGACACATTATGGGTGGGTCACATATGCATGTACAGTAGATGGCAGTATTGTCCTGTTTAAAAGTGTCACAACATTGCTGTTTACGGCAGACGAACTGCTTTACGGTAGACACTGTTGTTGTGTGTTGTCAACACGTCACTCAGGTCCGCCTGAATTTCGGGAGTTTTTCGGGAGAAAATTTGTCCCGGGAGGTTTTCGGGAGAGGCGCTGAATTTCGGGAGTCTCCCAGAAAATCCGGGAGGGTTGGCAAGTATGAGCGCTGTGTGCTTCAAAGCTGCACACGTGCAGGACCGCAAGCAAGGTCGCAGAGAAAATGGGGACTGGATTTTGAGTGATGTGGGCATTTTCTATATGAACAAGTGGAATGGATTGGATACCGATGCACTAAAGGGGCTCTCTACCTTACGCTATGAAGTGAGGGGAAACTCAGTGAATAATGACAGGTTATATTATTATTTATTTAAACTCATATTTGGGCCACTTTATAATGAATATGTCGGCATGTATTTGTAAAAAAAAGAAGAAAATATAACACCAAATTATTTAGGGGGGCTTAAGAATATTTTAGGGGGGCCAGAGCCCCCGTAAAATAGGCCTAACAATGCCAAAGGTGAAACCCATGATCTAAGTTACATTTAAACCAGTGTTAGCAGGTGGGTGATGTGTCTTGCCCAAGGACACAACGGCAGTGATTAGGACGGCATAAAGGGCATAAAACAAATCGAAACAAAAAAAAATCTTCATATCGACTTATCTGAAGTTGATTTTAGAGATTTAAGCTTTAAAATATTTTTTCAATATGTTATACATTTTTTTACATTTTTATGACTGAGACCCTTCCAGGTCCCCGGGACCAAACTTAAGAGGGAGCCCGAAAGATAAAAAAAAAAACATATTGTATTGGTTTTGAAAGCGACAAATTTAAAAATGGCCCCCGCCCGCTTTGACTTTTCAGTGTGTGGCCCCTCAGTGGAAACAGTCTGGACCCCTCCTGATTTATGTTAGCTTGCATGACACCTCGGGCACCATCGTCAATATACGAAATAAACATACATTGGTGGCTAGGTCGGGAGCGTCTGCATTCCTGCAGAGCTTTTAGGGTCCGTTGTGCACATCTGGCCCCCGGCTACGATAGCGTTGCTGCACACCAATTTGTCACAGTTCAGCGGAAAGACATGAACACGAAAACCACAAATAGAGCTGAACACGCTACATTCGCGAGCAGGTTAGGGGGAGAGATAGCACGCGGCGATGAACAACAGAGGCCATCAAAAAACGATTGATGGAGGCTGTGGGATTAACTTCTTACGCGTGTGAGACCGTCACTGAGGGACTTAGACAGCTTCCTCTGGACCAGTGCCGGCCCAAACCTCCATGGGGCCCTAAGCAAAATTAGATTTTGGGGCCCTCTATTTCTGCCAATAATATTGATTGATCATTCACACACCTACTATAAACTCATTGCGGCTCTGGCAGGTTGTTTACATTATCCTATTGTCAGCCTGGCATGTCTTTACAAATGACATGTCATTTATAAAGATATGGGGGTGGCCCAGTTTATAACATAAATAATACCAATGAATGAACGAATGATGTCCAGAGTGCCACATATGGTTCCTAATCTTAAAATGTAGAAAACATTCAGCTACAAGAGTGGCCTGGGGTTGAACAGTCCAAGTGATAAAGCTTTGCATTTACGGTAAAAGTGTCATCTTGTCTCATCAGTCTTGTACATATTAGTCTTTAATTACTAGTTTATATTTTTAGTTAATTGTTCATATTTAATGTTTACTTTGTACAAAGAGAGCACAGTCTACTGAAGTTAAATTCTCAATAGTTTTCCCCTTTGAAAGACGCAAGGGAAATTCCTTCCATTTCACCATGTTGCTACAATGATCTTCACTGTTTTCATGCTGTTTCAGCAGTGCACCTATGTTGACCCAATCCAGCTGTCCCTCGGCTGCCAGTTTTTAGGACTTTTTGGAAAATAATTTGCAGCAAAAGCAATAGACTGCATCTTTACTTCTTGAATAAGTCAGCCAGCTACGCTTGACTTTTTCTCCATTGACTAGCTGTCTGTAGGTATAATGATAATGAAAACTTCGGCCATCATGCCGTTTGGGGAATGAAAAGTTCTCCTTAATAGACAGTGGTCCTCTGATTACCTGCTCAGTCCTGTCTGAATCTGAGAGGAAAGAAGGCCACTCAGCTGGGTCAACTGGCGGAGCTGATGATGGTCCATGGTGGGACGTTGTGGTGGAAGTTGCTGAGGAAGTGACCAAAGAAAGACAATGACTAAAAAAGAAGGACCTATAAGGTCATTAAATTGCACTGTTGGACATAATTATTAATCTCAGAATGTTCTGCAGTACAATGAGCAATTACAAAGGGTGTTTTGCAGTTAACTTACTAGATAAATCAGCTGTGGTTTCAGACATGGAGGGGACAGTGGGCACAGAGGGTGGAGGTGTGTGAGAGAGCACTGTAGAGGATGGAGATGGACCTAAGATGAAATACATACATACATACATATAGGCACACATATTAATGAGATACTTTGACTATATTAATTTCCCTTCAAGTGTAATGTTTATACTAAGAAATTAAATGTATACCGTGACAGTCTTTTCCTCACCTGATTCATCACTCACAGTTGAGCCTGAGGATGTGGACTGGCTCTGGGCTGATTCTGTGCCTCCAAAGTATTTTAACAATGCTCCTGGGGAAGTTTCACATAACTTATGAGTTGATGTAAAAAATAATGTTTATTTTACTCAAATAAATTACCGTGCTCTGCTGCAAACAATTTGTGCAAACAACATATCTCACTAGTAACCTGATGCTAAAAACATATTGCTAGCTAGCTAACGTCACCTAGCTAAATCTAATTACAGCTACAAATCTCTTTGATAAACTTTTTATTACCAAGTCATGCAAACATACCTTTATCATGGCATTTTTTCTCCTCTTCCACTTTCTTCTTCTTCCTTTTTTCTGCACCTGAAGGATATGTCCTTTTTTGTGACATTGTTTTGCCTCTATCTGCGCTTTTGATGCCCAGTGCGCACTGGCATTGCACGGCGGGCGGCAAACGTCACAGGTGCAGCAGAGGCAGTTTTACATTTAAAGAGAGGCAGGAAGAATCACTAGGCCTAGATCAGCAGCAGCACTCTGTTGACCTAAAATTGTGTTTTTGTACAATAATATATCTTTGATCATTTAGAAATCATCAGTCAGACTCGTACATGCAAAAAATAAAAAATAAGAAATTTTTGTTAATTGCTTTTGGGGGCCCCCTGGTGGCCGCGGGGCCCTAAGCAAGTGCTTAGTACGCTTATGCCTTGGGCCGGCTCTGCTCTGGACTCAATATATGTTGTCTTATATGAAGGAAATGCACTAATGTCTTACAGCGCACCAAAGCATGCTTCTGGTTCTCTCGTGTTGAATTTTATGAGGAAACTAGTAGTCCTCGGGCCATTGATCGCCTGGCTGGTAAACTATTGATCATCTATAAGTTCCATCTGTTACATTACCATCCTGCCTTCCTCCATAGCTGAAGCATTTAGCTCCACTTATTGAAAACCTCCCCGAGCAGATGATGCCTCGCCGGCATCCAAATTGCGCTGTCGCAGTCCGATATTGATGCAATATCAGCCCCCAAAAAAGCCAAGTATCGGATTATATGGGTTGCCGTGTAAAATGTAGCGATATCATGTGCGATACGAGCAACGCTGGACAGTCAGTTAATACACAATTCCCTCTTTTTTAGTCAAGTCTTTTACAAAAAGGTAAACATGCTGGGCTATAGGCTACTAGGAGCTAGCAGCTACGCAACAACTAAGCATACAATAGCATGCAAGCTAGACATCGGTAATAATCATTCAACAATAAACATGTCAATATAAACAAGTATCAAATAAGTATAGTTGCATATTACTTACTCATACAATGTCTTCGAGGCAGTATTAGGAAGTATCCAGTAACAAACGAGTCCACATCATTCAACGCACTGTGTCATGATCCTAACATAAGGAATTATTGTGGCCAATCCCAGCAGGCACACGACATTGAAACAATGTTAAGAACATTGAACCGTGGTCCTTTCCAAACCAATATTCTACAACACAAATACAACGGTATTGGGCGGTATAGCTCGGTTGGTAGAGCGCCCGTGCCAGTAACTTCAGGATTGCCGGTTCGATCCCAGCTTCCGCCATCCTAGTCACTGCCGTTGTGTCCTTGGGCAAGACACTTTACTCACCTGCTCCAAATGCCACCCACACTGGTTTAAAAAATAAAATAAAATTAACTTAGATATTGGGTTTCACAATGTAAAGCGCTTTGAGTCACATGAGAAAAAGTGCTATATAAATATAATTCACTTCACTTCACAACGTTGAAACAACATTATTTTTGACGACATTTAATCAATGTTGGGTTCTGACGTTGATTTTACCATTGAATGTTGGGCATTTCCCAACTAATCAACGTTGTCTCAATTTACAAATACAACTACTGTTGTTTCAAAGTCAGTTTTAAAGGACATGTACGTATAGTCAAGGTTGTATCAATGTCTTGTGCAAAAAACAATTACCATTCCACTTCAACAAATGCTGCGGAAGTTGGAAGTCGGAGCTGGGAATGAGGTCGGAAATCAAGTGTCATAGACTTAGGCCACATTCACCAACGCTATACTTGTGTTCGTCTTGTCTGAATGTAAACAACTTAACTTTCAACAATAGTGTCTTTTGAAGAATGACACTATTGCTAGCGATGTAGAGCGTGTGTCACACATGAAAACATGTTGTTTACAGGACAGTAACGTTAACTTTTATAAACATCCATCCATCATGCACGGCTGATTTAAACAAAAAAAAAATCAGAAGTGTAAATAACGGCCGTCTTTGAAGGCAACAGAGGGGTTGTGGTATGCTCTTTGACCACAAGGGGCGTTTCAGTTGAAATTCCGAATAGGAACTCGGAAATTCTGACTTCTCGGTAAAAATGGAATGCACCATTAAAGACAGCCATTCCAGACGATTAATAATAAATTGGCTGATACTCAAGGCTGAGATATCGTGTTGTATGTAAAAGTTATAATAGAACTGTGTTGAATATTGCAGTGATATTAGGAGCTCTCTTGAGTTTTATGCCTGTGGCTTCACTGAAACAAGGCCCACGTTGTGCATGACTGTTTGATGCTGTGATAACGACTTCATAGGTGTTTCACAAAAGGCCCCTAAGGTGAGGTCCTCTGCACAATGTGTCACGCTACCCTGCAGAACACAATTTGAGCCCGTGAAATCAGACATAAATACATTTAACAGGTGAGCAGCAAATACAGACAGAAGACTGAAGTACATTCAAAATGGTCACCTGGTACATTTTTAAGTTTCAGTGCGGGATTTAGAGTGTAAGTATCAGTAATTGCAATCTGAGTATGACAGACATTATCATGGTCATCATTTGCAAATGACGTAAATGAATGGGCACTGCAAATTAAAAGTAAATAATCTCACACCGGAATGAGCAAAAAATCCTTATGTTACTAAAGCCACTCTAAAAATTTAAATACTAGGGGTATACAAAACAATCACTTTTACATCCAAATCACAATTCTTATTCATCTGAATTCATAACTTTCAAAAAATCGATTTAAAAGAATAAATATATAAATAAAAACAATTTTTAATTCCTTTTTATATGAAAAAGACTATATAAACCTCCAAAAACATGCACCTGGTGATAGGTTGATTGGTAACACTAAATTGGCCCTACTGTGATGCAGTAGCGACTTGTCCAGGGTGTACCCTGCCTTCCGCCCGATTTTAGCTGAGATAGGCTCCAGCACCCCCCGCGACCCCAAAAGGGACAAGCGGTAGAAAATGGATGGATGGATGGATATATATATATATATATATATTTACATTCACATATATATTTAAAGATTGCTTTTTATTAAAGAAAATGTAACGTAAAATATGTTTATATATATATATATATATAAATATATATATATATACAGTATATATATATATATATATATATATATATATATAAATATATATATATACTGTATATATATATATATACAGTATATATACAGTATATATATATATATATATATATATACATATATATATATATATATATATATATATATATATATACACTGTATATATTTATATATATATATATATATATATATATATATATATACTGTGTATATATATATATATATATATATATACTGTATATATATATATATATATATATATATATTTATACAGTATATATATATATATATACACAGTATATATATATATATATGTATATATATATATATATATATATATATATATATATATATATATATATATATATATATATATATATATATATATATATATATATATAAGTTACTGTGGTTTATCCGTTACACAGTACTCAATACAAGGGTAGAGCGGAATATATACGTTAGGTCAGGAAAAAACACAGTGGCTATTTCATCCTGACAAGCCTGTTTCGCAGGAGTTAGTAAAGGATAAAATAGCCTGTGTGTTTTTTCCTGACCTAACATATATATATATATATATATATATATATATATATATATATATATATATATATATATATATATATATATATATATATATATATATATATATATGTATATATATATATATATATATATATATATATATATATATATACCCTGTGATGAGGTGGCGACTTGTCCAGAGTGTACACCGCCTACCGCCCAAATACAGCTGAGATAGGCTCCAACGACCCGAAAAGGGACAAGCGGTAGAAAATGGATATGTATATATATATATATATATATATATATATATATATATATATATGTATGTATATATATACATATACTTTTTTTATGTTTCATTTTTTAAAGAAAAAGTAATAATAATAATTATATATATATATATATATATATATATATATATATATATATATATATATATATATATATATATATATATATATATATATATATATATGTCTTAATAAGGTTATCCAAAAAATAGTGCTCGATACCGTAGTAGAGCGCAATATATGTATGTGTGGGAAAAAAAATCACAAGACTATTTCATCTCTACAGGCCTGTTTCATGAGGGGGGGTACCCTCAATCGTCAGGAGATTTTTAATGGGAGCATTCGCATACCATGGTTTATATAGGGCACAGAGTGGGTGGGTACAGGCTGGCCTAGGGGCGTGGTGATTGGCTCATGTGTTACCTAGGAGGTGTTTCCGTCTATGGCGGCATGTTGTTACAATTTCGCTGCGCTTGTTGAGGGATGACAGGTCTGGACGGTAAATAATAAACAGTTTCTCTTTCAAGCATAGGTTGCATCTTTTATTACCACTATTGTAAGGTGTGCTGGATGCAAGAATTTGCCATGTTATTGAATATTCAACATTATTGTCTTTGAGGTCCCAAATGTGTTTGCTGAGTTCTGTGGTATTTCGCAGGTTTTTGTTCCTGAAAGAAGCCTTGTGATTGTTCCATCTGGTTTTGAATTCACCCTCGGTTAATCCTACATATGTGTCGGATGTGTTAATGTCCTTGCGTATTACCTTTGATTGGTAGACAACTGATGTTTGTAAGCACCCCCCGTTGAGGGGGCAATCAGGTTTCTTTCGACAGTTACTTGCTTTGTTGGTTTTGGAGTCGCTCTGACTGGGGGTCGACGGCTCATTTGCAATTGTTTTGTTGTGGTTTGAGATGATTTGTCGTATATTGTTCATGCAGCTGTAGCTCAATTTAATGTTGTTCTTGTTGAATACTTTTCTTAGGTTGTTGTCTTTGGGAAAGTGTTTGTCAATCAGATTGAGGAATTTGTGTCCAATGTTTGTTGAGACGTTTTTGCTGTATGGGGGGTTGTACCAGATGATGTCGTTTCGTTTTCTGTTCTTTTTTGGCTGGTTTCCTGGCGTGGGTTCATAGGTGAGGGTGAAATTGTATCCGCTTTCATCAAGGGCTTTTTGGTACGGGGGGGTTGCGTTGTCAAATTCAGCTTTGCTAGATGACAGCATCGATAGCCTTTTATTGATTCCGGTAGGTATTCTTTTCGTGGTGGTGGGTGGGTGGTTGCTGTCATGGTGCACGTATTGGAGTGTTGTGTTGGGTTTCGTGAATGGTTGGTAGCTGTTATTTCTCAGGTTGAAAGTGACGTCAAGGAAGTTGACGGTTTGCTTGTTGGCTTCAATCGTGATCCGTAGGCCGTTCTCTTTGAAAATTTGGCATATGCGCTTCTTGGTATTCTCGCTGCTCCTTGGCGAGGCGCGACACACTGCCAGTCCGTCATCACGGTAAATACCAAGGTTCAGATTGAGGCTAGCGAGCTGGGAGAGGAGGAAACTCCCAACGAGTTCACACGTTTCTGCTCCGTCAAAACTTCCCATAGTGACGTCAAATGTTGCATTGTTCTTTTTTTGCCATGGTGTACTGTTGTGGATGAGAATGGAGTTTTTTGCGTGGATGATGATGTTTCTTTCGTTGCCTGTGATTGAGTCGTAGTCTGAGGCGAAGTCTAGTGCTTGAGTCAGTAGGTCTTGCGTGATGGAAGGGTAAAATTCCTCGATATCAAAGGAGATAAAGTTGTGCTGTTGTTTGTCTTGGATGTTGTTGAACCATTTGATTACTGCTGCTGTATTTCTCCATTGGTTGAGTGGTGTTTTGTCCTTGATTTTTGTGTTGACTCTGTCCAGGATTATTTTGCTGATTTTTCCTATTTCAGATTTAGTTGGGTTTATTAGTCGGCATGTTGGGTTATTTGCGAAGTTGGGTTTGTGGTCCTTCAATGTGATGAAGGCTTCCTTGTTGGCTGTGGCGTCCACCCTGTCCTCAATGTCCAGTTCAGCCGCGATCCTTTTATTTTCCAGGTGGATGTTCTGTAAGGTGTTGGGTTGCGCTTTTTTGTATGATTTGGTGATGCTTCTGTCCAGTAAGGTGTGGTGTTCTGGTATGTCCATTCTGTAGAAGTTTGTGGTTTTATCGGCAGCTATGATGAGGTTGTTTACTTTCTTGATGCGCTCCTTGTCATTTTTCAGCTTGGTGAGGAGTGGGTTGCGGATTGGCTTGAATTTGACTGATTGTATCATTTTGAGCATGTCGTTCTCAAAATCCTTTAGTTCCTCAACTGTGGGTGGGTTCTTGGTAGATTTGAATCCGTAAGTTTCCTTTTGCATTCCTTTTGTTTTTGTTTTGTTTGACATCAACACATCCGACACATATGTAGGATTAACCGAGGGTGAATTCAAAACCAGATGGAACAATCACAAGGCTTCTTTCAGGAACAAAAACCTGCGAAATACCACAGAACTCAGCAAACACATTTGGGACCTCAAAGACAATAATGTTGAATATTCAATAACATGGCAAATTCTTGCATCCAGCACACCTTACAATAGTGGTAATAAAAGATGCAACCTATGCTTGAAAGAGAAACTGTTTATTATTTACCGTCCAGACCTGTCATCCCTCAACAAGCGCAGCGAAATTGTAACATCATGCCGCCACAGACGGAAACACCTCCTAGGTAACACATGAGCCAATCACCACGCCCCTAGGCCAGCCTGTACCCACCCACTCTGTGCCCTATATAAACCATGGTATGCGAATGCTCCCATTAAAAATCTCCTGACGATTGAGGGTACCCCCCCTCATGAAACAGGCCTGTAGAGATGAAATAGTCTTGTGATTTTTTTCCCCACACATACATACATATATATATATATATATATATATATATATATATATATATATATATATATATATATATATATATATATATATATATATATATGTATGTATGTGTGGGAAAAAAAAAACACACATACATACATATATATATATATATATATATATATATATATATATATATATATATATATATATATGTATGTGTGGGGAAAAAATCACAAGACTATTTCATCTCTACAGGCCTGTTTCATGAGGGGGGGTTCCCTCAATCATCAGGAGATTTTAATGGGAGCATTCACATACCATGGTTTATATAGGGCACAGAGTGGGTAATAAATAGTGGTAATAAAAGATGCAACCTATGCTTGAAAGAGAAACTGTTTATTATTTACCGTCCAGACCTGTCATCCCTCAACAAGCGCAGCGAAATTGTAACAGCATGCCGCCACAGACGGAAACACCTCCTAGGTAACACATGAGCCAATCACCACGCCCCTACGCCAGCCTGCACCCACCCACTCTGTGCCCTATATAAACCATGGTATGTGAATGCTCCCATTAAAATCTCCTGATGATTGAGGGAACCCCCCCTCATGAAACAGGCCTGTAGAGATGAAATAGTCTTGTGATTTTTTCCCACACATACATATATATATATATATATATATATATATATATATATATATATATATATATATATATATATATATATATATATATATATATATATATATATATATATATATATGTATGTATGTGTGGGAAAAAAAACATTATTGTCTTTGAGGTCCCAAATGTGTTTGCTGAGTTCTGTGGTATTCCGCAGGTTTTGGTTCCTGAAAGAAGCCTTGTGATTGTTCCATCTGGTTTTGAACTCCCCCTCGGTTAATCCTACATATGTGTCGGATGTGTTAATGTCCTTGCGTGTTACCTTAGATTGGTAGACAACTGATGTTTGTAAGCACCCCCCGTTGAGAGGGAAATCAGGTTTCTTTCGACAGTTGCAGCCTTTGTTGGTTTTGGAGTCGCTTTGTCCGGGGGCCGACGGCTCATTTGCAATTGTTTTGTTGTGGTTTGAGATAATTTGTCGTATATTGTTCATACAGCTGTAGCTCAATTTAATGTTGTTCTTGTTGAATACTTTTCTTAGGGTGTTGTCTTTGGGAAAGATGGGAAGTTTTGACGGAGCAGAAACGTGTGAACTCGTTGGGAGTTTCCTCCTCTCCCAGCTCGCTAGCCTCAATCTGAACCTTGGTATTTACCGTGATGACGGACTGGCAGTGTGTCGCGCCTCGCCAAGGAGCAGCGAGAGTACCAATATATATATATATATATATATATGTAAACATTCATCTATACACATAAACATACATATATACATATACTGTATATTCTTCCATGATCAAAATAAATTGATCAACCTCCATCCTGGAATTGATTGTGCCCCACAATGTAATTTTATAAGCAGATGTTATCATTTCTAGTTGTGAAAAAAACGATGATAATTCTTTAGAAGATCACAGCTCGAGGACAAAAAACACTCATAACAGCAAATCAATGATCATATTGATCGCTCATAGGAAATCCATCAGTGACGACGCCAACGCCATGCAATTTTCTAAGCCTTCCTCCAAAGAATGTGCTTTAAAAGACTCACAATGTTTGCTTTAAAAATGGTTTTAATGAATGTTAAGTCATACATATTAACATCTTGAGTCAAAATTTGACTTAGACAGACTTTATTGAGCCCCAAAGGAAATTGTTTGATTAGTGTAGCTCAGATAGCAGAATAAAAAAAAGAAGAAAAAAGAACGCTATCAAAAGCACTAGAAAAGAGGAAAAATAAACAATAAATAATACCAATACCTCAACTAATAAGCTCATTTGGTTCTATGACAAAGTTCGTAACTCGAAACACTCGTACCTCAAACCAGCGTCGCCAATTGAAAAGATTTAAAATCAATTTCATCGATACTTGCCTCCCCAAAACATCAACATGTTAACACGTAAAATGCCTTTTAAGAAAGAAAAACTAACTTTTAAATGACAAATGTCGTATAAAAACAATACAATCAAATGTACTACATACAACGACACTAGTTTTATGAAATAATGATAACAATGGGGCCTAGGAACGAGGACATCATTGTTTATATTCTACACGGACATATTTGAGTGACGGACCAAAGTTGTCAGAGTTGACAAAAAAGCGATATAAATGTTTGTGAGCTAAAGGTGATGCTCGACCTTCCAAATTTGTTGGGTCAGGAGTACACGTCATACAGCATCTGGAGCTTCTCAATATTTTTATGGATACATGTTCGTCGTTTGTGTGATGCGGGCTCATGTTGCGGTCAGGCAAGGAGTTGAATGTTTATTGTTAAATTTTTATCGATACAAACATATTGTTAAAATGAAGGCTGTTCCAATCAGGGTTTTATCATCCATAATCGGCATTAAAAGGCATTGATCAGCATTGGCTGATCGCATATTTTTTCACTGAAAAGTCAGATCCTGATCGATCGACGCATCCCTAGTTTGAATCGTAAGGGAAGACGACTTGTTTTTAGTATTTTTTTCTGTTCAAGTTTCTACTGACGGCTCATTCTTCTTATGAGTACTTAAGAGATACTGGTTACCGAATCCGGATCTGAATCTCAGGCTCCATGTTGTGTTGCTTTGTGTGTTTCTCTGAGACACAGCAATTTGCTCTAAGCCTGCAAATGTATGAAAATACATTTAATGGAATTAGCTAAATGGCTTGTTAGCATACAATAGAGGTGTCCAAAGTAGGGCTCGGGGGCCATTTATGGCCAACAACTTGATTATTATTGGCCCGCGACACAAAATAAAAACATCCTGGATAAGAATATTACACAAAAAACTAGAATATTCCCATTTGAGAGAAATGCTAACAGTTACAATGCTGCAAGTACCAAGTCAAATGACTATGGAGCGTACACATGTAAAATTTACTAAAAAAGTTAGCATGCTAATGTTAACATGTTAACAGTTAGCATGTATTAAGTACCAAGTTAGATGACTCCGAGGTATCCGACTGTAAAATTGGCCAAAAAAAAAGTTAGCATGCTACAATAATAACATTTGCATGCTGGCAGTTAGCCTCTATCACGTACCAAGTCATATGAAAAAGTTAGCGTGCTAACAGTTAGCATGTATCAAGTACCAAGTCATACAAATCTGAGGCGATTGGCTGCAAAATTGGCTAAAAAAGTTAGCAGGCTAATGTTAACATGTTAACAGTTAGAATGTACTAAGTACGAAGTTCGATGACTCTAAGGTGTCCGGCTGTCAAATTGGCTAAAAAAGTTAGCATGCTATCATTTGCATGCTAGCAGTTAGCCTGTATCAAGTACCAAGTAATATGAATCTGAGGCATTTGACTGCAAATTCAGCTAAAAAAGTCTGCGTGCTAACAGTTAGCCTGTATCAAGTACTAAGTCATACAAATCTGAGGCGTTTAGCTGAAAATTTGGCTAGAAAAGTTAGCATACTAATGTTAACATGTTAACAGTTAGCATGTATTAAGTACCAAGTTAGATGACTCTGAGGTGTTTGGCTGTAAAATTGGCTAAAAAAGTTATCATACTAGAATGCTAGCATTTGCATGCTAGCAATTAGCCTGTATCAAGTTCCAAATCATATGAATCTGAGGCGTTTGGCTGCAAATTTAGCTTAAAAAGTTAACGTGCTAACAGTTAACATGTATCAAATACCAAATCATATGAATCTGAGGCGTTTGGCTGAGAAATTGGCTAAAAATATGTTAGCAGGCTAATGTTAGCATGTTAACAGTTAGCATGCATTAAGTACCAAGTTAGATGAATCTGAGGCATTTGGCTGCAAAAATGGCAAAAAAAAAAGTTAGCAGGCTAATGTTAGCATGTTAACAGTTAGCATGTACCAAGTTAGATGAATCTGAGGCGTTTGGGTGCAAAATTGGCTAAAAAAAAGTTAGCATGCTAACGGTTGTGATGCTGCCTGAGGCTGACCTAATAGTGGTGTAGTGACTTCTGTAGTATTGATACTTTTAGGTAATTTAGCCATTTTTATGCTTGAAAATTTTTGTTTATAGGGCAAAACTACATAGCAGAGGCTTTGTTAGCGACAACACAAAGCTAAATATGGATGTTGTGAACTCGCTGAAACATTTGAGGTTTTCCCATAAAAATCTGAGCCAAGGCGATGAAGTTGGAATTGAAGTAGTTGTGTGAGAAGGCCAGTCCTGGTGTGAACTCACCTGTGTCCATTAGCGGCTGTGTGACAGGAATGCTCGGGCGCAATAGGAGACGCGTCGAGTCCTTCTGGAAGGACTAGGACTTGTTCAAATGTTTCCGACCAGGTGGGTTGTCCTGACAACTCGCTGCTGTCAATAAAAGGACACGCATCTCACTTTGAGGATCAGACTGGAGCGTGTTAGCAACGGCTGTGAGACTTTGATGGATTACATGACTGCAAGCAGTGATCGCTCAAGTAAGAGCAAACTACCTACAGGTGATTGATCGCTTTGATCTGTCTTTTAATTTAATGTTTGACTCTGACGTGTATATACCTGCAAAATTAATTAAAAAGCTAAGATGCTAAAGTTTACATGCTAACGGTTACAGTGCGTCGAGTAGCAAAATATTTGACTCCGATGTGTATATACCTGCAAAATTTGCTAAAAAGCTAAGATGCTCAGGTTTACATGCTAACAGCATGTGTCGAGTAACAAAATGTTTGACTCTGATGTGTATATACTTGCAAAATTAGTTAAAAAGCTAACATGCAAAAGTTTACATGCTAACAGTCAGAGTGTGTCAAGTAACAAAATGTTTGACTCTGACGTGTATATACCTTGAAATTTTGTTAAAAAACTAACATGCTAAAGTTTCATGCTAACAGTGCGTCAACTAACAAAATATTTGACTCTAAGGTGTATACTTGCAAAATTTAAAAAAAAGCTAAGATGCTAAAGTTTGCATGCTAACAGTTAGCATGTGACGAGTTACAAAATATTCGACTCTGACATGCTCACGTTTACATGCTAACTGTTAGAGTGGTCAAATAACAAAATAGTTGACTCTGACGTGTATATACCTGCAAAATTAGTTAAAAAGCTAACATGTTAAAGTTAGCTTGCAAACAGTTAGAGTGGATCGAGTAACAAAATATTTTTAACTCTGCCGTGTATATACCTGCAAAATTATCTAAAAAGTTAACTTGCTAAAGTTACATGCTAACAGTTAGTGTGCGTCGAGTAACAAAATATTTGACTCTGACATGTATATACCTGCAAAATTAGTTAAAAGCTAACATGTTAATATTTACATGCCAACAGTGTGCGTCGAGTAACAAAAATGTTTGACTCTGACAAGTATATACCTGCAAAATGAGTCAAAAAGCTAACATGCTCAAGTTTACATGCCAACAGATAGCATGCGTCAAGTAACAAAATTGTTGACACTCAGCTGCAAAATTAGTTAAAAAACCAACATGCTAATGTTCAGGGGCGCCGAAAAGGGGGGGTAAAGGAGACGGATTCTAGGGGCCCATGATGGAGGGGGCCCAGAGAGGCCCCTAATGATGATGAAATTATAATACAGAAAAAATAAGGACACTGTGTTGGGGGCCCTGTAAAAATTCTTTTCATGGGGCCCAAAATCCCTAGCGGCGCCCCTGCTAATGTTACATGATAACAGTTAGCGTGCGTCGAGTAACACAATATTTTACTCTGATGAGTATATACCTGCAAAATGAGCTAAGTTCAGTCTTCGTTGAGTTTGGTTCCATATTGTGCATCAAATGGTAGCAGGTCTTCATGATAATATCTTGTGACTCCTACATCCCATAATTGACCTTTCAGCCAACAGTCGTCCCAAGAGGACTATTTTTAGCTCCGTGTGTTCTAGGAACCAAAACAACCAACTGTGCAGTACTTTGCATGCTGATTTGTCACTTTACTGTGCAATACCTGTATATCAAAGTGTGTCAAAATAAATAAAACATTTTAATAAATCGCGATTCTTAATTGTAATGATTCTTAATCGATTCAAAATATTCAAAAATGATTAAAAACATATATGTATGCATATATATGTGTGTATTTACATTTACATATATATATACATATATATATATATATATATATATATATATATATATATATATATATATATATATATATATATATATATATTTACACAGATATATATATATATATATATATATATATATATATATATATATATATATACCGTATTTTCCGCACCATAAGGCGCCCTGGGTTATAAGCCGCGCCTTCAATGAACGGCATATTTCAAAACTTTGTCCACCTATAAGCCGCCCCGTGTTGTAAGCCGCATCTAACTGCGCTAAAGGAATGTCAAAAAAACAGTCAGATAGGTCAGTCAAACTTTAATAATATATTAAAAACCAGCGTTCTAACATCTCTGTCCCAAAATGTACGCAAATGTGCAATCACAAACATAGTAAAATTCAAAATAGTGCAGAGCAACAGCAACATAATGTTGCTCGAACGTTAATGTCACAACACACAAAATAAACATAACGCTCACTTTCTGAAGTTATTCTTCATTCATAAATCCCTCGAATTCTTCTCCTTCGGTGTCCGAATTGAAAAGTTGGGCAAATGTGGGATCCAAAATGGCCGGCTCCGTCTCGTCGAAGTAATCGGAGTCAGTGTCGCTGTTGTCCAGCAGTTCTGTGAATCCTGCCTTCCGGAAAGCTCGGACCACAGTTGTGACCGAAATATCTGCCCAGGCATTTACGATCCACTGGCAGATGTTGGCGTATGTCGTCCGGCGCTGTCTCCCTGTCTTAGTGAAGGTGTGTTCGCCTTCGGTCATCCATTGTTCCCACGCCGTTCGCAGTCGTGATTTGAATGCCCTGTTGACACCAATATCCAGCGGTTGGAGTTCTTTGGTTAATCCACCCGGAATGACGGCGAGTGTTGTATTTGTGTGCTTCACTTGTTTTTTGACACCATCTGTGATGTGGCCGCGCATGGAGTCGTATATCAACATGGACGGAGCTGCGTGAAAAAAGCCACCCGGCCTCTTCGCGTAAACTTCCCTTAACCACTCGCTCATCTTTTCTTCATCCATCCATCCCTTCGAGTTAGCTTTTATGATGACGCCGGCTGGAAAGGTCTCTTTTGGCAAGGTCTTCCTTTTGAATATCACCATGGGTGGAAGTTTCTGGCCATTAGCATGGCAAGCTAGAACCACAGTGAAGGACGACTTCTCATTCCCTGTGGTGCGAATATTCACCGTACGTGCTCCCGTTGTATCCACAGTGCGGTTCACAGGAATATCAAAAGTCAGTGGAACCTCGTCCATGTTGATAATGTTCTCTGGCCGGATCTTTTTTTCAGCTATCTTGTTTTTACAATATGCACGGAAAGTAGCCAGCTTTTCTTGAAAGTCTTTAGGCAGTTGCTGTGAAATAGTGGTCCGTGTGCGGATGGAGAGATTGCGTCTTTTCATGAACCGGAAACACCAAGAAGCACCACCTTTAAAATCATCCAGGTGAAGTTCGCTTGCTAGCGCTGTTGCCTTCATTCGAATAGTGATGGTGCTGACACTTCTGCTTGCTGCTCTCTGCTCAACAACCCACTGTTCGAGTTTGTCCTCCAACAGTAGCCATCTTGCTTTGTTCCCTCGGAAACTCTGTTTTGTCTTCTTTACCTGGCGCAGGTCATCTTCTTGCTTCCTCCACCTACGCACCATTGATTCATTTATGTTATATTCTCTTGCTGCTGCTCTATTTCCGTGTTCTTCGGCATGACTTATTGCCTTAAGTTTAAATTCTGCGTTATACGCGTGTCGCTTAGTAGGAGCCATTTTGTGGTCTGGTCTTTACAGATGTAAACACACAAAGGAAATTAAACGAAATATCCGCGCGCTTCTTCTTCTTCCGGGGCGGGTGGTTGCTTACAGTAGAAGAAGAAGCGCTTCCTGTTCTATGGGGGCGGGTGCTTATCTTGGCGGTTGCTTGCGTAGAAGAAGAAGCGCTTCCTGTTCTACCGGGAAAAAAGATGGCGGCTGTTTACCGTAGTTACGAGACCGAAACTTTATGAAAATGAATCTTAATATTAATCCATATATAAAGCGCACCGGGTTATAAGGCGCACTGTCAGCTTTTGAGAAAATTTGTGGTTTTTAGGTGCGCCTTATAGTGCGGAAAATACGGTATATATATATATATATATATATATATATATATATATATATTTTTTTATTTATTTATTTATTTATTTTTATTATTATTTATTTTTTTATATATAAATATATATACACACATGGGTATCACATCGGAAGTGAAACACTGAAAAAGTCTTATTATAGTAAGGCAGGGCTATTCAACTACACAATGAAGAGGGCCACAGTTTCAAGGTCCCAGGGGCCGGACCTCGAAATGTGGATGTTTCGTCAATTGTTATATTCCTTTAGACTGCGTTTAATTAATTGCAAAGTAAACTGCACTGTCAATAAACTCATTATTCTGCCCTCGTTACTCCATTCCAGCATGTGCAGCTACACAGATAGTTAATAGCATGAAGAAACAGAAGCTCCAGATGTTTTGAAGATTGATGCTCTCTTTTTTAATTATTTCCCTTCCTTAGTTTTATTTATTTTCACTTCTTCCTTCATTTAGGTTTGTAAGACTGAAAATATAAACATAAAATAAACAAAACAAAAGTATAACGACCATTGTGTATTTGACATGAATGAAATAAAAAGTTTAGTGTTAATACATTCACACAATAAACTACATATGTTTACCAATATAGAAATTAAACATCGGCACATCAAACATTGCACACAACAAATGTGACTCATCACAATTAAACCTAAGGTGTAGCGTTATCTCTCTCTACTGGTCAAATTTAGTGCTGCGTGTATTAAACAAGCTTTTAGTTCCTCTCAGACCAAAAAAAACTACATGACCACGAATACAAAAGAAGTCACACAGTCAGAAATGTCAATAGAAAACAAACTAAATATCTTTGTGTACGATATCTACTTATAAAGGTTGTTGCTGGCCGGGAACAATTAACAACTTAAAAGGTCCCACAGGAAACAATGACTCCAGCACTTCACACATACTTTGTTGTTCAGTCATTGTTAAAAGTCTGATTTTTGCAATTTATTTAGATTTGTTTGCGTAGTCTTCATCTGCTGTTTCATAGAAGCCAAACCAGTCGTATGCTTTGCTGTTGCCCTTTGTGGGGTGGCGGTAGTACTGCATACATGAGAAACCCTAGTTTCATGGTTTGGTCTAGCCCGTTTGGGGGATGTTCGGCATGCCGTTAGTTTATTGGCGCGCAGTAGGAGACATCTACCTGATTGCTGCGCTTGTGTAGTCACAATGTCCACACTGATTGCTTCAAAAATTGTCGTGGTGAGGCAATTTCCGGCCTCCCACTGCGCTGACAAAGTCCGAGGACCTCATGACACCTTCAGTCCAACGTCAGTAACCATTAAAATGTCCTAAACTTGCTGACCTTGCACCTGGTAGCAAACAGCAAGTGATGCTTTTGATACCAACCAGTCAAGTTCAAGCCTCAAGTAGCAGTCTCCTACAACATGACACAAATTTAGGGAATTCTGCAGCTCAGCTTTACACACACACACACACACACACACACACACACACACACACACTCACACACACACACACACACACACACACATATAACACAAGCTGGGATCCCTCCCCTGTAGGGCCAAGCAGCAGGCCTCGGCCTTCTCTGTGCCACCGTGCCATCTGGCAGCTCCACGCGGTTGGTAACTGCACACGAGGTTACGCGCATTCAGCGGGAACACGACCTCGGAAACAACACGGACGAGCCCAATGAAAACAGAGTGCACTTGTGGGGAAAAAAGAAAAGGGAGTACTTTGACACACATTTTATTCTTTTTTGGGTCCGGTTTGGTTTTTGCCTCGTTCTTGTGAGAATCCTGCGTATGACTGCAGCTATCCAGGACTAGCTGCACCACCAAGTAGCATCTTTAATAAGGAATCCAGACCGAAGGGTGATTGCAAATAAATGTTTAATATTTGCCACCCATCTTGAAGAGTAAATCAGGTTAATGGCCATTAACTGTGATTTGAAGCAAATTCAACAAAGTATTCACTTATATGAGCAAATCTAGACAACTTACCCTACTCATGGCGCAAAAAAAAAAACACCACAAAAAGTCAACACACATGGTCACACATAACACAACCCGCTCACTGAACTTTGTGGATGTTATAAAAACGTCCAAAATTACATGCATTAAAATCCATTAGAGTGCATGATGGGAAAAATTTAAAACATTCTCTCCACAATACTGTATCATCTGTTTCTTTTTCAGACTCATCAGGTGCAGTAGTGCATTTTTAACGCGATTTTCAGTGGATGAGTAAGTGAATGAGGCCAAAACTGAATTTAATTTATGTGTAAGTTGCCTTTTTTTTTTTTTTTTTTTTTGCAACATGACTAGGGAAAGTTGTTTGGATTGTGGCGACACAACTTACTTTTTTGGGGGTCTGGGTCTTATATCCGTGCAAATTTTTAAACATCAATTCCAATTTTTTTTGGGTGGAAAAAACGAAGGGATTAGCTGCCACAAAAGTGGCTAGCGGTTATCGGTATCTCCATTCACAGCGTGGAGCCGCTCCCCTAGAGCAATAATCCTCCATTGAGGCAATTCAACTGTATTTCTTACAAATATTATTATCACTGGAGGACAAGGTTAAACATGTTACACACTGAGTAAGAAGAAGGATGCTAATCGCTAAGCTAGCTTGAAACAAGAGAAGAAATAAGTGCTTAGTAAAGTCTAAGAAGTGTAGATGGAAGCACGTTACAGTGCAGGGGGAAAAGTATATATATATATATATATATATATATATATATATATATATATATATATATGGTAGAAAATGGATGGATGGATTTGTTTATTTATTTATATCAGATGCATGGAGACGGCCTAAAAACATGTTGCAGATTGATCCTTACTTATAAAGAAAATAATAATTAAAAAGAAATATATATATATATATATATATTGTCACAACCTGAACAGGACTCTGAACACAAAAGCAGGATTTGAGAAACAATTGTTTATTCTCACAAGGGGAGGGGTCCAAAAACGGGAGAAACAAAACAGGCTATCAAAACAGATCTGACCTGACCACTAAACTAACAAAAATATCAACAACTCAAAACGCTCCGGCTATGGAGGGAAAAAGGGGCTAAGAACAAAAACTACCAAATACAACAAAAGGCGCTCCAACGGAGGTGATGCTAGGAAGCTAATCTTACCTGAGAAAACTTACAAACCAAAATACTCCCATGGATCCAAAAGGTACACAAAACATGGCTATGGCTGAAGACAAGACTGTGGCAAAGGAACGCTGGAGGTACACACATCAAGATACGAAACACTCTGGCACAGGACAGAAGGAGGATGAGACATTTATACACATGAGGGAGGGTGACACAGGTGGGCGCAATCAGGCAATTAAGAAAGACATCAGACCAGTGAAACAGGAGGAAGAGCAAGTGACCTGAAACGAGAGCGAGAGTCAGCATTTCAAAATAAAACAGGAAATAACAAAACAACATGAAACCAGACGAAACCCAGACCAGACTTCACCCAGGTGTGACACATACATACTGTATGTATATGAGAACAGTATGAAAACAGTTTCTTTCCTCAGGCTATCAATCTGACGAACGCTATGAAATAGCTCAGAAGCTCATCGGTCACGGTGAATGTACTAACTCATGATATTGAAGAACTATATGGATGAACTGATGTTGTTGTTGTGCTGGGACTCTTCACTCGGGAATAAGGACACCGTTTTACGTTTCAACTTCTTTATATATGACTTTGTAGCAGCAGCAGCTAAGCACACTCTACATACACACTGTTCAACACACTGCCCGAAGGACCCCGAGAGGTAAACATAGCTGCCCGGTAAACTGCCTGACTCCAAAAAAATCAACTTAAAGGTGCATGACTACATTAGTAACTTGTTTACGTCAGCAATAATATAGTCAATTATATTCAACAATTAACATTAACTAGGGAACTTTATCTTCTATCTTAATCACTGACAGAGGGAATTTATAACAGCCGCCCCCTAAATAGCATGGCAATTTTGAAACAAACATAAATTCCCACAGCAATCCTTTAACCAGGATTATCTTCAGGAAGAGCTGACAGCTGGACCAGCCGAGCAACTGGTCTCAGGTAAGTCTTCTCGCCAACTTTGACTTCAGCAGTCCGTATACATCCATCATCACTTGCATTCAGCTTTACCACCCTCCCCATTGGCCAGTGAGCACGTGGAAGCTGAGGATCAACAATCATCACAACTGTGTCCAGGGGGAGATGATCTGTGTGTTGGCGCCATCTCTGGCGGGTTTGAAGAGAGGGCAAGTAGTTCCTGATAAACTGTGTCCAGAAGTGGTCGGCCATCATCTGGCAATGACGCCAGCGCCTCCTGGTGAGGGTGTCAGGGGCATAGGTAACTTGTGGAAGAGAGGCATCCTGCCGCCCCATCAACAACATGCTGGGCGTCACTGGGTCTGGATCGGCCACATCCGAGGATACGTATCCTAAAGGCTTGGCATTGAGGATGCCTTCCACTTCGATGAGGAGTGTGAGCAGAACCTCTGCTTGGAGCACTTGTGCACCTATGACCACTTGTAGGGATTTCTTGACTGATTGGATCTCACGCTCCCAGACACCACCAAAGTGGGGAGATGCTGGCGGGTTAAGACGAAACTTAATCTGTTTTTCTGCAAGCCGCTCCTGCAACTGTGACTCCATTGCTGCAAATGCCTCCTTCAGCTCCTTATCTCCCCCTCGGAAGTTAGTCCTTTGGTCAGAGAGGACCTCAAAGGGAGTGCCTCTCCGTGCGATGAACCGTCTCAGTGCGAGGAGGAAAGCATCTGTGTCGAGGCTGGTGAGTAGATCCAGATGTATACATCTCGTCGTGAGACATTTGAAAATGATCCCCCAGCGCTTTTCACTTCGCCTCCCAGCCTTGACCATGTACGGCCCAAAGCAGTCCACGCCTGTTGAGAAGAATGGAGGCTTGAGCAGCCGCAGACGGGCTGAGGGCAGGTCTGCCATCCTCGGCACCACTGGCTTCCCTCTCCACTTCATGCAACCAGTGCAAGCTCTCTGATACTTCTTGATAGCCTGCCTTCCTCGCAGAACCCAGTAGTAGCGCCTCATCTCTGCAAACACCCTATCAGGTCCAGGGTGGTGTAGCTGAGCATCCATCTCTTTAATGAGGAGTGTGGTGACTGCATGACGGGGATCCAACAGTATTGGGTGAATGTCAGTGGGGCTAGAGCTGTCTAAACGGCGCAGGCGTCCTCCAACCCGTATAAGACCCAATGTAGGGTCTAATTCTGGGGCAAGCGTACTCAGCCTGCTGCTGGGTGGTACAGGCTTGCCGGCTCTGAGGCATCTGATTTCTGCAGAGAACCCGTCTGCTTGGCTGGTTTTGAGCAGGTGGACTTCAGCATCTCTTAGGTCACACAGAGGTGAAGCAGGGTCAGCTGCCGCCCCATGAAGAGACTGTTGCGTAGCCTTGACCAACTCTCTCCAGCTGCTGAATCGGGTGAGATCTGGTATCTTGGGTGGTGGGCTGGTCTGTGTGAGAGCACAAAAAACACTGTGTTTTAACTCACCACGGTCCTCTGGCTCTGTGATGCTAGGACATGATGGCCATTCATCCGGTGGACGGTGAAGGAATGCTGGTGCCTGGATCCAACGATTTGGCGCAGCCAGCTCAGCTAACGTCTTGCCACGGGTGAGATCGTCGGCCGGATTGTTAGCTGTATCCACATACCTCCAGGTGTGTGAGAAAGTCAGCTCCTGGATCTCAGAAACCCTTGTTCCCACAAAAACCTTGAACCTGCACGACTGAGATGTCAGCCAGGTGAGAACTGTTGTGGAGTCAGTCCATAAGAAGGTCTGGGCAACACACAAGGTGAGCTCTTTGTGAAGGAGGGAGGACAGCTGGGCTCCTGTCAGCGCGGCACAGAGCTCCAACCGTGGCATTGACTGCTGGCGTTTTAGGGCCACTCTAGACCTTGCCATCACAAATGAGACATAGACAGTGTCATTAGTTCTTGTGGTGAGATATGCCACTGACCTGTAGGCTTGCTCAAAGGAGTCACAGAAGACGTGGAGAGTGTACTCTGTGGTGTCAGTAGCAAGCTCCAATGGTGCATAGGTTCGAGGGAGGGAGATGTTGGCCAGCTCGGGGAGTTCTCTCTCCCAGCTGGACCAGGCCTGGAGGATGTCAGGAGGGAGATTCGGGTCGTCCCAGCTCCTCTTCTTTGCCCACAGTCTCTGGACAAGAATCTTGGCCCGTGTAGTGTACGGGATAATGATCCCGATCGGATCATACTGGCGGGCGAGTACCTTATAGATGTACCGCATAGTAGGGGTCTCACTCTCTGGAGGCTTTGGCTTGAAACCGAGCCGATCAGATGGACAATACCACCGCAGACCAAGGGCCGGCTCCTGTGGATCGTTGCTCTTTTCGGCCAGCCACAGCTCTGTACTTTCAGATTGGGCACTGGAAGGCAAGTGGGAGACAACACATGAGAAGTTACTTGCCCACTGTCGAATCTCAAATCCTCCTGAGGCCAGACATTGTCGCATCTTGTCCACCAGGAGCTTGGCTGACTCAGTTGTTGACAGGCTCTGCAGACAGTTGTCCACGTAGAAAGACTGTTCGATGGACTGCAGGACGTCTTCATTTCCTGCAGCACATTCTTTAACATGTTTTTGCAGAGCAAATGTTGCACAGCACGGGCTGCTCGTGGTACCAAATGGCAACACCTGCCATTGGTATACGTCAGGCTGTTTCTCCCTTTGCAGGTTTCTCCAAACAAACCTCAGTAACGGCTGGTCCTCCGGTAGCAGCCGAACTTGGTGGAACATGGCTCGGATATCTCCACTGATGGCGACAGCGTGCTGGCGGACCCGCAGGAGGACCCCGATGAGAGATGGGCCGAGGGTTGGACCTGGGAGAAGCTGCTCGTTGAGAGAGAGACCACCATGATTAAAGGAGCAGTCAAAGACAAGGCGATGTTTGCCATTGTGATGGACGAGGTGATGAGGTATGAACCATGACTCACTGGAGCGGTTTCCCTCTCCCTCCTGGAGCTTTGTGACACACCCACCATCTATAAGTTTCTGGATCTCTGCTTCGTATATTTTAGCTTTGACAGTGTCTTTAAGCAATCGTCTCTCTGTGCTGCGTAGCTTTGGCATCACTGCTTCAGCATCTGCTTTTAGTGGTGGTGCGCCTTTTACCCGGAGCAGGGGTGTAGTGTAGCGAAGTGTGTCACCAACCTTCACTCTCTTAGTGCGTGCTTCCAAGACGCTCACCGCTTCCTGGTCCAGGCGAGACTGCACTGTTAGCCGCTCGCTACGGAATGGGAGCACATCAATCTGCCAGAGGCGTTCGACTTGTTGGTAGATGTCATCTGGTGTAGGCTTGAAGGCGGTGTAGTAGCATGATGCAGCGGGGGACTGAAAACCATCTGGGCCTTGGAGTGTCCAGCCGAGTGCTGTATGGATAGCCACGGGTCCTCCCTTTGGGCCAAACCTCACAGGTTCCGTAGCAGTGATCAGGTGAGTGTAATCTGCACCAAGGAGCAGCAGTGGTTGCACCTTATTGAAGCTCTGCAGTTGTAATCCTCTCAGGTGGCGGTAGCGTCTCTGGAGCGCTGCTATTGGATAAGATTGCTCTGTCAGGGTAAGTCGACCTGCTGTGTAGGCCCTCTCAACCAAATGCTGCTGTGATGGTGATGCTGGAGAAGCTACAAGAAAGTCGACTGATGATCCTTTTAAACTTTTGTTGCTTAGCTGCTGGCCGAGTCATTTCGGCTGATTTGGGCTGGTTAGCACCGTGATACACAGAAACAGGCCGAGTCCGAGGCCGGGGAGTAGGGACAGGTCTGTCTCGATTGGCAGGCTGTGCTCCTTCAGCTCGATGGCGCTGTGCCATTTTTGCGGACAGTCTCTGAGCTTCTGCCTTCACCTTGAGCCACTCTGCGAGGTCTCTGAGGTTGTATGGATTTAGGCTGCTGGTGCTAAGGCGCCCCTGAACCTGCAGATGCTCCACAAAGTTGTCTCTCATGTGTCTAGGGAGTTTGCTAAGTAGCCGGTCAACATGGCCAGTAGACATCACTTCCATCCCATTAGGCCCTTCCAATGAGGTTAGCATTCCCACCAGCAAGTCAACGTTGAGGGCGAAGCTCTGGAAAGATTTAGGGTCTCCTGATTTGAGATCAGGAGAGTTCAGGATGTCTGCAATCTCACTTTGTGCCAACTGATGTGGCTGCCCGTACTGTCTCTGCAAAGCCTGCATGGCGGCGGTGTAGGGCTGTACATAATGTCTGTGTGACTGAGCTATTAGCTTGGCTTCATCCAGGACCAAGTGTTCCATAAGCACACGGTATTTGTAATGTTCAGAAAGTTCAGTGTGTGGATTGAGCAGGTGATCTAACGCCATTTTTAAGTCAGCAAACTCTCTCTCACTGTCGTGCACCAACTTAGGTAATTCAGGTATTGGAACAGGCTGTCTGGGGGACTGGGTAGTGTACGGTACCTGCAGTGGTGTATACTGAGACTGGGGGCTGTACTGAAACTGTTGAGCTGATGGGGGCTGTTGCAGAGTGAAACCAGCAGGGGGAGACACCAGTTGATATGCTGGCTGGGTTGACGGCAGAGACACAGGCTGGTAGAGTTGCAGCTGTTGGTTCTGCGGTGGCAGTGGTGACTGGTATAATGGCTGTGTAGCGATGGTTGATGGAGGCTGATAGACAGTCCCCAGGGGAGTGGCAGCGCTGTAGGGCGATGGATTGATAACTGGCTGAGTGCCAGCCGCAACAGGTAGCTGTGGTGTAGAATATGGCGCTGTTGCTATCTGGGGGGGTTGATAGGCTGGTTGTGCAAACAGTGGAGCGTGTTGCTGCACGGGCTGTGCAGACGGGAGTGGGGTGTATTGCCACACTGGCTGTGCGGACGGGAGTGGGGTGTATTGCTGCACTGGTGCTAGATTTACTGGTGTTTTCTGCATGGGCAGGTATTGCAGTTGTGCAGCTGGTGGCACTCTTTCCTGTACATTGTTAATCATTACTGTGGTAGGCTGGTTAGACGGGTAGCCTGATGTAACTGATGTCTGTGGGCTGGCATAACTCACTGCTTGTGAAGCTTGAGGTATAGGCTGCAGCATAGAAACGTTCAGCGTAGTGAGGGGAGACGGTGCCCATGCAGATGTCACAGTTGAAGGCAGAGACTGCGTCAGTGTGTAGTTCTCCTGTCTACTACCTGGTGTAGGAGTCATCGCTGCTTGAAGCTTTAGTGCTGTAGAGGTGGTATGTGGCAGTGTAGACAGGTGTGGCTCATGCTGAAGCAGCCTAGATGATCCAAGATGGAGGCTGGATGGCTGTGACAGAGGGGTGCTGTGAACTACTGGACAGCTTAGCCAGGGTGATTGATATGTTGGGACGCTCATATTGAGAATAGCTGGTGGCCGTAGGACAGGAGAACCCTGCCTGCTTTGATAGCTCCGCCCCGCGTGTGCCGCCGATGGATGGCTCATATGGCATGTTAGCTGGCTGGGCAAGTCTCTAGCATGTATCGCCATGTTCCACTCGCTCACCTTGTCGGCCGCTCCCGGCGATAATGGACGATCGGGGATAGCGTGCGCTCCGTGCGGCTGATCCTCCATACGCACAGACTCGGTCTGTAGGCTGAGTGACTGCAGCCGCTGGGCGCCGACGCTCTCTCCTCGGTCCTCCGCGCGGGCACCGTGAGGAATGAGGGACTGTGGAAGGCTAACCTGGTAGCTTTCTAGACGAGTTGGAAGCTGTCGCTGTCTTGCTCCGAGTGCGCCGCCGTCTGCCGCTGTTGTTAGCGCGGTGTCCATTTCTCCATCGCGAGTGAAGCAATCCGGCTCGAAGGACCAATATTGAAGAACTATATGGATAAACTGATGTTGTTGTTGTGCTGGGACTCTTCACCCGTGAGCGTACTCCGGTTAGGGAATAAGGACACCGTTTTACGTTTCAACTTCTTTATATATGACTTTGTAGCAGCAGCAGCTAAGCACACTCTACATACACAATGTTCAACACACTGCCCGAAGGACCCCGAGAGGTAAACATAGCTGCCCGGTAAACTGCCTGACTCAAAAAAACTCAACTTAAAGGTGCATGACTACATTAGTAACTTGTTTACGTCAGCAATAATATAGTCAATTATATTCAACAATTAACATTAACTAGGGAACTTTATCTTCTATCTTAATCACTGACAGAGGGAATTTATAACACATGATCACACATCATCTTTTTGCTTTGCCCTGTTCACTATTATATGTAAATAATATGTACTATTATTTATGAGCCTTGCACATATTAGTTATTTAAGTACTTGTTTCTTAAACATGTGTGCATATATATATATATGTGCATATATATTGTATACATATACATATACCTGTATGTATGTATATATATATATATATATATATATATATATATATATATATATATATTAGGGCTGCAGCTAACGATTATTTTTCTATCGATTAATCTATAGATTATTTTTTTCGATTAATCGGTTAATCTATAGATTATTTTTTCGATTAATCTATAGATTATTTTTCCTTTTACCGATTTTTTTATTTATTTAAAATGAAGAGGAAAACAATAAATGTAGGCCAGTTTTTTCAAAAGGCATGGCTTTTATTTACAAAAAAAAAAGTATGGCCACTAGTCAGTCAACATTGACAACAACATGACAAAATATTCTGTAACAATGTAAACATTTAAAACTTTTAACATTTAACAAAATTAAAAGTAGCTTATTTGCTTTTTAATGTGCAAATATAAAAGTAAACATCCAGTGCAAATCTTAATATTCTGGAATAGTATAAGCATTTCAAAAGTAAAAGTATTGCTTATTTTGCTTTAAAATGTGCAAAAATAAAGATAAACATCCAATACAAAAAAGTGCAAAACGGAAATATTCTGTAACAAGTGTAAACATTTCAACAAAAGTAAAAGTATTGCTTATTTGCTAAAATGTGCAAAAATAAAGCTAAACATCCAATACAAAAAAGTGTACAGTGTAAACATTTCAACAAAAGTAAAAGTATTGCTTATTTTGCTTAATAACACAACAATGATAGTATGATTAAAGTGAAAGTTAATTGTTCGTTTGTACATAGTATATGTAACTGTTAATGTTGTAAAAGGTATTTGCACAACTAATTAACGTTAGCGTTTGTGACACGTCTTGTGCCGTGGGGTTCTTTCAGGACCGACAGACTGAACGCCAGACGGCTTTGCCAGGTTTACAATCTTTTAATTTTACACAAAGTCTTTTCTCTTCCAACTGCGCGGATCGCGCACCTAGGCACGATTGCGGCGTCGCTCCCGGCGCGCCCCGCCTCGCCACTCGCTCGCCGCCGCCGCCTCTCCACAGCGTTAAAGAGGAGCGCGTCTTTGTAAACACTGAACAGGCACGCCAAACGCGCCTCTCAGAGCGAAACGGTGCTTTAGTTTATGAATTTACAACGCAGATACAAATGACACATTCATGTTTTTGTGTAATAATGACAACGTATACGCACGCGGACGATTGACTTGTTGATGGTGATGGCAAGAACGCTGTCGGGGGTTTTCTTTTCAAATGTTCGTTCATAGCCGTTGTGCTGCTATGATAGGCCATTTCCGCTCGACACAGTGTGCATACAACAACATTATTAGGCCGTTTATTGAAATACTCCCACACTTTTGACGACTTTTGGCGTGCTTTTTTCCCCTCGCTCGCATCGTCTGCTTTGCGCTCCGCCATGACAGTAAAGTAGTGTGACGTAAATATGCGACGCGCCGACGCACAAAAACGGCGTCGACGTATTTACGTAACCGATGACGTCGACTACGTCGACGCGTCGTTTCAGCCTTAATATATATATATGAATTTTACCACCGAATCGCAATTCTTAATTCTTTTTTTTTTAAACCGATTTCTGAAAATTATGAATTGATTTAGAATCGGGATGAATTCGATTGTGAATCAATTTATTTGTGCATCCTAAGTAATCGTAACCGGAATTGTCCACATTCAAACGATCCCCAACCCTGATTGCACTATGTTGAGAGAAAAAGGCTGAGCCAGGGTACATTATCATTTGAATTGCAACCGTATATGTACTTTGTAAAATAAATAGATATTAGACTGACATATGACCATAGATTGTACTGTACAATAGATTTGTGCCATAGACTGATATGTCCTGTGTTCATGCAGAGGTTTATGTGATGTTCCATTTATTTATAGCTGCCAAGAGGGAGTTGAGCTCTCTCTCTCTCTCTCTCTCTCTCTCTCTCTCTCTCTCTCTCTCTCTCTCTCTCTCTCTCTCTCTCTCTCTCTATCTCTATCTCTCTCTCTCTCTCTCCCCAAACGCACACACTCTCGCCCTCATCCTTTCCCGCCCCTTCGTGCTCCATTACACTGAGTTTATGCATCTTTTTTAGACCTGCACTCTCTCCAGCTTTCAGCCTTTTTTTTCTCCCCCCCACTCTGCATGATTTCACAAGTTCTAAAACTTGGAATAAGTTCCACGCTCCTTGATTTTGAGGGCAGCTGGACACACATATTCTATTCTCCATCCCACTTAGTGACGGTGACAAGCTCGTGGGTTCACTTACTCATCACAAGCTTGATTATCACGGACTGGTGGTTACAATCTCTGTGTGGAGTTTGCATGTTCTCCTCGTGTCCAAAAAAACACATGCCTTTAGGTGAATCGGAGACTCTAAGTCCATCCATCCATCCATTTTCTACTGCTTATTCCCTTTGGGGTCGCGGGGGACGTTGGAGCCTATCTCAGCTACAATCGGGCGGAAGGCGGTGTACACCCTGGACAAGTCGTCGGAGGTCTCAAATTCACCATATTTTGTTTGCATAGTTTAGTGTAATTTTGGGGCAACTAACTGAAATGCTAAAAAAATAGCGGCAAGTAACAAAGTGTACCACTCCTTTTACAAAATGAGCAAAAAAAGCTACCATACTAACATGCTAGTAATAATATGGTTGTTAATGCTAAGGATTTGAGTGATTTCTGATCGTTTGTGAGTGCACAACAGGGACTTGTGTGTGTGTGTGTGTGTGTGTTTGTGTGTGTGTGTGTGCGTGTGTGTGTGTGTGTGTGTGTGTGTGTGTGTGTGTGTGTGTGTGTGTGTGTGTGTGTGTGTGTGTGTGTGTGTGTGTGTGTGTACAGGACAGTTCAGCTTGTTTGTTTTACTTTGTTCATAAAGACAAAGTTGATCCATTACTTCCTTGTTGTGTTGTTTTGTTATACAATACTGTATAGCACTTAATATTGTGTTCAAAATGTACAAACATTCACTAAAATATGGACTTTTGTCAAGGTTGGAACCAATTATTCATATTTACAGTGTTTTTTAATAGAGAGATTTGCTTCACTATACACACTTTTCTAATCACAAACCCTGTTCAAGAATCAAATAAAGTTTGTGAATCAAGGTTACACTGCACCCACAAATTTAACTGAAAGGCGAGCATGCTAACATTATTATGCTAACAATGGGCCTGTGTGAAGTAACAATATATAACTCTGAGGTGTATTCCTGCAAAATTAGATAAAAGAAAGCTAGCAGGCTAACAGTTAGCATATGTGAAGTAACAAAATATGAAGTGTATTCCTGCAAAATGAACTAAAAAAAATAGCATGCTAACAGTTAACATGTGTGAAGTGACAAAATATACTTCTGAGGTGTATTTCTGCAAAATAAGTTAAACAAAAATAGCTAGCATTCTAACATTTAACATTTGTGAGGTGACAAACTATAACTCTGAGGTGTATTTCTGCAAAATGAGCTTTAAAAAAATAGCATGCCAACAGTTAACATGTGTGAAGTGACAAAATATACTTCTGTGGTGTATTTCTGCAAAATAAGTTAAACAAAAATATCTAGCATTCTAACATTTCACATTTGTGAGGTGACAAATTATAACTCTGAGGTGTATTTCTGCAAAATGAGCTTAAAAAAACCTAGCATGCTAATAGTTACCATGTGTGAAGTAACACAATATAACTCTGAGGATGTATTCCTGTAAAAAAAAATTTTTTTTAAAGCCAGCCTTCTAACAGTTAGCATGTGTGAAGTAACCAAATATACCGCTGAGGTGTATTTCTGCAAAATTAGATAAAATAAAGACAGCATGCTTACAGTTAGCATGTGTGAAGTAAGAAAATATAACTCGGAAGTGTATTCCTGCAAAACGATCTAAAAAAGCTAGCATGCTATCAGTAAACATGTCCAAAGTGACACAATATAACTCTGAGGTGTATTTCTGCAAAATGAGCTAAACAAAAGCCAGCATGCTAACAGTTAACATGTGTGAAGTAGCAACTAACTGAGGTGATTCCTGCAAAATTAGATTTAAAAAAGCCAGTAGGCTAACAATTAGCACTTGTTTAAAAAGAAAATATAACTCTAGAGGTATTTTCCTACAAAAAGAGTTAATAGCTATCCTGCTAACACTTAGCACGTGTGAAGTAACAAAATATAACTCTCAGGGTGATTTCCTGCAAAATGAGCTAGAAAGATAGTCTGCTAACAGTTAGCATATGTGAAGTAACAAAATATAACTCTGAGGTGCATTCCTGCAAAATGAGCTACAAACGCTAGAATGCTAACATTTAGCATGTGTGAAGTAACAAAGTATAACTCAAGGGGGTGTATTCCTGCAAAATGAGCTAAAAAGCTAGCATGCTAACAGTTAGTATGTGTGAAGTAACATTTTATAACTCTTATGTGTAATCCTGTAAAATGAGCTAAAATCTAGCATGCTTACAGTTAGCATTTGTGAAATGACAAAATATACCTCTGATGTGTGTTTCGGCAAAATGAGCAGAAAAGGTGGCATGCTAACAGTTAGCATATGTGTAGTAACATAGTATAACTCTGATGTGTTTTCTCACAAAATGAGCTAAAAAGCTAGCCTGCTAACAGTTAGCATGTATGAAGTAACACAATTTAATTCTGATTTGTATTTCTGCAAAATGACCTAAACAGCTAGCATTAAACAGTTAGCATGTGTGAAATATCAAAATATAACTATGATGTGTATTCCTGCAAAATGAGCTAAAAAGCTAGCGTGCTAACAGTTAGCTAAGTGACATACTAGGTCAGAAAATGTATTTCAAAGTTACTTAAAAACCTCACAAACACATTTTTTACAGCACAAATGTAGCACAGACTTAAATTTAAGCACTGTCAAAGGGTTAAAATATTCAAATCAATTAATTAAATCGCACTCGTTGGTAGTTAACCCACAATTAATGCGGATTAATCGCAGGTCAAGAGTTTTTTTAATTTTTTAATCCAATGCTCGTGTACCTGAGATGTTTTCAACGTTTTAATTCAATAACACAGACACAGAGGAAGCATTCAGCCCAAGGACAGCGGAGAAACTCACTTTCCACACAGGATTTGCTCTTTGTCCAGAAAAGACAAAAACATGATTGCATGAAAATATTCATGACAAATTCCTGACTGTATTGCCTCGCTCATCAACCGTAATCAGCCTTGGAGGTCGACCATGTGACCACTTTCCCCGTCAAGTTCTGGTGCACCGCACTGATTGGCCAACTTCACACCAAATAGCTGCTTTCACAAGAGACGACACAATAGAGGCTGAAACTAATCATTTTTCTTCATTTTACTTACTGTACTTATCATTTCACGCATATTGTCTCAAATACATCTTGTGTACGCATGTCATGCACCATAAAAAAAACTAAAAGCCAGTCGATTTTATCGTAAAAAATAGCAGAGAATTTTACTGTAAAAATACAAGTGGCATTGGTTTTTTTTCCATTTACAGTAATGAACTGTAAAAACAATGCCTATAGATTTTAAAGCAAATAATTAGCGCCTCAGTTGGCAGAATTTTACCGTAAAAATGACAGTAATACCGTTTTCCCATTTACAGGAGTGAACTGTAAAATTACAGTAATGCACTGTAAAAACAGTGACTGTAGATTTTACAGTAAAAATTCTGGCAACTCAGTCGCCAGAATTTAACCTTAAATAAAAAGTGGTGGGCAGCACGGTGGAGGAGGGGTTAGTGCGTCTGTCTCACAATACGAAGGTCCTGGGTTCGATCCTGGGCTCTGGATCTTTCTGTGTGGAGTTTGCATGTTCTCCCCGTGACTGCGTGGGTTCCCTACAGGTACTCCGGCTTCCTCCCAACTCCAAAGACATGCACCTGGGGATAGGTTGATTGGCAACACTAAATTGGCCCTTGTGTGTAAATGTGAGTGTGAATGTTGTCTATCTATCTGTGTTGGCCCTGCGATGAGGTGGCGACTTGTCCTGAGTGTACCCCGCCTTTCGCCCGAATGCAGCTGAGATAGGCTCCAGCACCTGCGCGACCCCGAAAGGGACAAGCGGTAGAAAACGGACAGACGGATAAAAAGTCAATTTACAGTAATGCACTGTAAAAACAATGACCATGGATTTTACAGTAAAAACTAGCAGCTTAGTCGCCAGAATACCATAAAAATACAAGTATTGTTACATTCACAGTTATATAATACACGGTAAAAGCAATGACCGTAGGTTTTACAGTAAAGACTGGTCGCTCATCGGACATAATTTTACTGGGAAAAAAATAACGGTGGTACCGTTTTTCCATTTACGGTAACACACTGTAAAAAAAAATCTGTAGATTTTACAGTTTTTAAAAAATGGCGGCTCAGTCGCTAGAATTTTATCATTAAAATAACAGTGGTACCCTTTTTCAATTCACAGTAACGCACTGTAAAAACAACAACTGTAGATTTTATGGTAAAAAAAGGCAGCTCAGTCGCCAGAAATGTACTATAAAAATAAGTGGTATCGGTTTTGTTTTTCAATTTACAGTACCACACTGTAAAAATTACTGTAGATTTTACAGTAAAAAAAAATGCCAGCTCAGACGCTAGATTTTTATCATACAAATAACAGTGGTACCGTTTTTTTTTTCTTTTCCATATGATGTACTGTAAAAACAAAGCATATAGATTTCACAGTAAAAAAGAATAGCACCTCATTTGCCAGAATTTTACCGTAATAATAAAAGCGCTGCTATTTTTCCGTGTACTTTAACGCACACTTAAAAAATAGGATTAAGGATGAATGTATATTTAAAGACATTTACATTTGTGGGAAAATTGTGGGGGGAGAAGTTAAAAAATCGATTTAAAAAAAGTCAAATCAACCAAACATTTACCCACCTCCCCTGTAGTACCTCTGCAGACCACCTGGGGTCACGGACAACCTGTTAAAAAACCTCTGAGCTAGAGTTTTATATTTGTATTTAAAAAAAAAGATTTAGTGTACTTGTATATGTATTTGTATTTTCCGATGTGTACGCGAATGCAACACAGGCGCAAACCGGCGGCGAGTTGGCGAGCTCCCTGCGTGATGACGTCACCCACTGAACCGAACGGACGTAAATCCACCGCGTCATGGCGGCCGTCGCTGGTGTCAACATGGCGCAAGTTCACAGTTTACTCCTACAGAGGCAACATAGTGCCGCGACGATACGCCTGTGAAAGTCTACTTGTCCGTGACCTGGTCCAAAGGACAACGACTGCACACCGAGTCACGTAATTACGGCCTTTTTTTTTGATTGATTGAAACTTTTATTAGTAGATTGCACAGTACAGTACATATTTCGTACAATTGACCACTAAATGGTAACACCCGAATAAGTTTTTCAACTTGTTTAAGTCGGGTTCCACGTAAATCAATTCATGGTACTACTGTACGAAAACAGCGTTTCAAAATATCGCTTTGGACAAAACAAAAACTCAAAGCCTCGTGGTCACGGTGAGTTTATTATTCTTGTTAGTACATTTATTTTTTATTTTGTATGAGCCAAGAAATGGCGCATCATGTTTTACAGGAAGTAAGAGATTCCGTTCAACGACACTGACGTCCATGTTGATATTGGAAGTGATCGATACTGAAGTGACCAATACTGAAGAGATCGATACCGGCGACGCCAGCTCGTTTTGCTCTAAAATCGATTCTCAATTTAAAACAGCGATTCTTTTGATACTTAAATTCCATCCATCCATCCATTTTCTACCGCTTGTCCCTTTTGGGGTATTTATTTGAGATAATGTATATCCAAGGTGTTAATTTTTTTCCACTGAGGGTGCATACTGAAAAATCAAACCATGCGAGGGCTATTTTGATATTGTCCTGTTTAAACATAACACAAAATATATATAATTATCCATCCTTCCATTTTCTACCGCTTGTCCCTTTCGGGGTCGCGGGGGCTTCTGGAGCCTATCTCAGCTGCAATATATACAGATTATGTATATATATAATATTTTTTTTGTCAATACGTGGTCCTTGGGGTTTGTTTTCCCGGAATGCAAAGGAAAGTTGGCGCGGGCAAGACGTGAATGTAAGTACATATTTTTATTTTAAGACTAACAGACTACAAAAAAGGAAGCAAACAAAAGGCGCGCACAATGGCGGAGAACAAACTTGACTAATGAAACAAAACTTGCAAAGGCAGAAACTATGAACAATAAACAAAAACTTACTTGGCATGGAACTGTGTCAGAAGAAGCATGGTATGAAAGGATAGGTAGGATAATGTCACCAGGACGGACAACAGAAACAGACCCAGAAGGGTCTCAGTCATAAAATTGTTTTTATTTATACAATGTTTAAATCTCCAGATAAACTTGAGGTCTATCTGTTGGTATAAAGTATTTTTTAAATTATATGTTATGGCCATTTTGTCAAAAACCCTGGTTTTTTTTTTGTTTTGTTTTTTATTTTATTTATTTTTTTACAGCAAAAGCACAAAATATGCTATATTCACCCCAAAAAATGTTTTAAGTGAAACATTTGATGTGAAGTAATTGGATCCTTGAATAGGTCAATTATCATAACATTAATTTCAATTTATTATTAATTTTGGATTAATGACAGTTAAAAAAAAAGTCCCACTAAAACTCTTGGGGATCCAAAAGAGCCCCACTCATAAAAGTATCAAAAAAATAAGTCAAACTTTTTTTTTTTAACCTTTAACGCTTAAATCTCGAGATCAACTTTAGATCTATTCGTGGGTAATATTTTTTCTTGTTTTTTTGTTTTTGTTTGTTTTATGTCCTTTTTGTCAAATAAAACTGTGTTTGTTTTATATACACATAATAAATTGTATTATGTGTCCTTTTTGTCAAAGACAACACTTTTTTTGGCAAACATGCAGTTATGTTCGTATAAAGTAATTTTTTAAATTATATTGTATGCCCTTTTAGTCAAAACACAGTTTATTGTGGCAAAAACACAACTTATGCAATATTTTCCCCCAAAAAATATTTCAAAGTGGAATTTTTGATGTGAAGTAATTGGAGCCTTCAATAGGTCAATAATTCATAACATTGATTTCAATGCATTTTTCATTTTGGAGTAATGAGAGTTTTAAAAAAAAGTCCCACTAAAATTTTGGGGAATCCAAAAGGGTCACACTCATAAAAGTATTAAAAATAAGTCATACTTATTTTTTTTTTTTTACATTTAACGCTTAAGACTCGAGATCAACTTGAGATCTATTCTTTGAAAGTTTTTATTATTTTTTTATTGTTTGTTTTATATCCTTTTTGTCAAAGAAAACGGTTTCTTTTTGGCAAACACACAAAATATGTTGGTATAAAATCCATCCATCCATCTATTTTCTACCTCTTGTCCCTTTTGGGGTCACGGGTCGTGCTGGAGCCTATCTCAGCTGCATTCGGGCGGAAGGCGGGGTACACCCTGGACAAGTCTCTACCTCATCACAGGGCCAACACAGATAGACAGACAACATTCACGCTCACATTCACACACTAGGGCCAATTTAGTGTTGCCAATCAACCTATCCCCATGTGCATGTTTTTGGCGGTGGGAGGAACCCACGCAGTCAAAATAAGTTTTAGAATTATATTTTACGTAATTTTTGTCAAAACACTGTTTTTTGTGGCAAAAACACAACATATGCAATATTTCCCCACCCAAAAAATATTTTAAAGTGGCATTTTTGATGTGAAGTTATTGGAGCCTTGAATACAGTAGGTCAATAATTCATAACATTGATTTCAATTCCATCCATCCATCCATTTTCTACCGCTTGTCCCTTTCGCAGGGGTGCTGCAGCCTACCTCATCTGTACTCGGGCGAAAGGCGGGGTTACCCTGGACAAGTTAATTTTGGAGTAATGAAATAAAAAAAAATAAAAAAACACTAAAGTTTTGGGAATCCAAAAGTGCCACACTCATAAAACACTTAAGTCTTCGATAATAAGTCATTATTATTTTTACATTTTTTGTTGTTTTTTTATGTCCTTTTTGTCAGAGAAAACTTAGTTTTTCATGCCAAACACGTAAAATACTTTATTTTTTATTTTTTTAAATTAGATTTTATGCTCTTTTTGTCAAAACCCTGTTTTCTTTATTGCAAAAACACAAATGTTTTCCCCCAAAAATATTTTAAAGTGGAATTATTGTTGTAAGAAATGGGAGCCTTGAATATGTCAATAATTCATAACATTGATTTTGATTCATTATTATTTTTTGGAGCAATGACAGTTTAAAAGAAAAGTGCATGACAGTTTTGTGTTAAAGTCAATATGGCTACTTGTTTATCTGTTTGCTTTTCTATTCCACTTTTTTATGTTTTTTCTTCTTCTTTAATAGTACAAAACCCAATAACAGTGAAGTTGGCACGTTGTGTGAATCGTAAATAAACATAGAATAGAATGATTTGCAAATCCTTTTCAACCTACAGTATATTTAATTTAATACACTGCAAAGACAAGATACTTAACGTTTGTACTGGTAAACCCTGTTATTATTTGGAAATATTAGCGCATTTGGAATTTGATGCCTGCAACATGTTTTAAAAAAGCTGGCACAAGTGGCAAAAAAGACTAAGAAAGTTGGGGAATGTTCATCAAACACTTATTTGGAACATCCCACAGGTGAACAGGCTAATTGGGAACATGTGGGTGCCATGATTGGGTATAAAAGCAGCTTCCTTGAAATGCTCAGTCTTTCACAAACAAGGATGGGGCGAGGGTCACCACTTTGTGAACAAATGCGTAAGCAAATTGTTGAACAGTTTAAGAACAACATTTCTCAACAAGCTATTGCAAGGAATTTAGGGATTTCACCATTTACGGTCTGTAATATCATCAAAAGGTTCAGAGAATCTGAAAAAATCACTGCACGTAAGCAGCAAAGTGGTCCACATTTCAAATTGTTTTTGGAAACAGTGGACGTCGTGTCCTCCGGACATGTGTGATGGTATGGGGGTGTATTAGTGCCCAAGGCATGGGTAACTTACACATCTGTGAAGGCACCATTAATGCTAAAAGGTACATACAGGCTTTGGAGCAACATATGTTGCCATCCAAGCAACGTCTTTTTCATGGACGCCCCTGCTTATTTCAGCAAGACAATGCCAAGCCACATTCTGCACAAAGTGGCTTCGTAGTAAAAGAGTGCGGGTACTAGACTGGCCTGCCTGTCGTCCAGAAATGTCTCCCATTGAGAATGTGTGGCGCATTATGAAGCGTAAAATACGACAACGGAGACCCCGGACTGTTGAACAACTTAAGCTTTACATCAAGCAAGAATGGGAAATAATTTCACCTGAAAAGCTTCAAAAATTGGTCTCCTCAGTTCCCAAACGTTTACTGAGTGTTGTTAAAAGGAAAGGCCAAGTAACACAGTGGTAAAAATGCCCTGTGCCAACTATTTTGCAAAGTGATGCCTCCATTAAATTCTGAGTAAATGATTATTTGCAGAAAAAAAATTAAGTTTCTCAGTTCGAACGTTAAATATCTTGTCCTTGCAGTCTATTCAATTGAATATAAGTTGAAAATGATTTGCAAATCATTGTATTCCGTTTTTATGTATGATTTACACAACGTGCCAACTTCACTGATTTGGGGTTTTGTATTTTTAGAATGTGCCAGGGACCAATAACAATTATATGCCGGCCACAAATGGCCCACCGGACGCATCTCGGATACCTCTGACAAATATTAACAGGAACACAGCGTAAAGTAACTAAATCATTAAGATGTTGTCAAAGTGAAACGGGATTGATAGGAATGACTTTTTCTTACGCCTAGGTAGGTACATAATGTGCAATCAAGAAAATTACTGCCAATTGAAATTAGTATCTCCGTAGTATAAAACGGGAAGTGTAGGTATCCTTTTATTGTAGGCTATTTGGAGACACTATATGCAGAGTTGAATATACCCTGTTTTCCAGACTATAGAGCAGGGGTGTCCAAACTACGGCCTGTGGGCCAAGTGCGGTGCGCCAGTTTATAAAATTTGTCCCACGAGACGTCTTGAGTTCAATAAAGAATTGCATCAAATTATTCTTATTTCCCAGGTGGTCTCTGAATGTTGCAGATTTGCTGCTATCTTGTGGACAATGTGAGTAAATCCGATCAATGACCCTTGAATATATTTTGGAACAATAGCACAGCATTTACATACTGTATATGACACAATCCAAACAACCTTCCTTAGTCATGGTGCAAAATAAACTGTGGCCCTAAGTCAAAATGTTTGGACACCCCTGCTATAGAGAAGAAAGAAACATGTTTTCCATATAGTAGCTGCACCACACTATAAGTCGCAGATATATACGTTGTGAAATGACTTATTTACACAGAAATATTTTATAAATGTTTATTTACACCTAATTGTTTCTAAACGGTGTCTTAAAACGGCTGATCAAACACAACAGGAGTCATCGTCATAGACCCACTAGCTGCTGAAGCTAGCGCTTCAATCAGATAAACAGACTCAATAACTCTATGGTGACGTTTTGGTGAATTTACTGAGGAATTTGTGAAACTGAATCAATACGAAAAGAATGCCATTGTAAGTTAATAATACTAACACAGACTCGTAAACGTGTTAGCATATTTGCTAATGCATACGTTGCTAGCTTGATTATGGAAACACTCCTACAGACATCACACATGGGACGGCTCAGAAAGTACGAATTATATTGTAAAACTTACAAACGTTGGTCCGAGTGATGAATGAAGAATCCATATGAATAGAAACGCTATGAACGGTGTTACTTACAGTTCAAGGCATTAAAGCAGGAAGTACATTTTCAACCTGCAACATCTGTGAATTTGTCCAAAACATGTCGCCACAGCACAAACAATAACACACGTTTCCATTGTCTCTACTTGAGTTTAATGAAATCTGTTGAATGCAAAATATTATGGGACTTGCCGAAGAAAATTCCATAAATTAGCCGCACCGTTTTATAAGTGGAAGGATTCAAAACGTAGGAAAATAGGTTTATAGTCTGGAATTTACAGTAAGTGAGACAACGCATTCAGTGCAAAATAACAAAACATTTTTTGTTTTTGCCTATAATTTTATATATTTTGAAGATGATTCCCCAAAAGCAGCAACACTTGAAATACATTACTTTTATTTTTTATATATATTGATATCGCCGATACCAGCCTGAATTCTACTCGTTATCGGATGGGAAAGAAAATCAGTGGTATGGCACCTGACTAGTGCTTATTAGTTGTAAAAGTAAGTTAAGAAATCACAGCGGAGCTGAAGTGCTCGTAGTCTTTCTCTTTCCAAGAGGTGCTGTCTCTGCTGATCCGGATCAGTCCTCACTATTTCAGCTCAGGTCCTCTCCTTAATCATAGATAACTCAGAGGGAAGGTAAAGCCTCGTTTGCCGCTATCTGGTGACACAATCCTTAATTGGCCTGATCACATTAGTGTTACAGATGGTGGTGATGTCCCACTCGGACACAATTTCCTGCAGCACCGATACAGTAGTGTGCTTGGAATGGACTAAGTCATCATCGCCAGCACCACTAATGCCTTGGTTTTGATGCTGCAAAGGGTTTGTGTGTTTATTTGGGTCATCATTTTTGGCTTTGTTGTCGTTTAATGGACTGCACATTGTGTTGTTTGTGTGTGTGTCTTAAGATCATGTCTGAAAGCGTGCAATAATTTACCTTAAAGGGGTCATCTTTGGATTGTTTTCGACATTTAAAACACTTCCTCGTGGTCTACATAACATGCAATGGTGGTTCTATTTACGACGTGATTCCACTTCGACTGTGTCTTCTCCCCATCATGTTTATTACATAATGGGGAAACCCTGTGGTGGTTTACAGAAAGAAAACTGATGGTGGAGAAACTTTCCACACATTCTCCATTTCTGAGGACGGGGTTGTCTCCTAAAGTCCACCATACTCCATCTCGTCCCCATTGACGATAAGCTCAACCCCGTGTTTGTAGAACATGGCGTTGGTTGGGTGGAACGCGGTGCAGTCTGAGGTGTACAGGGCGTACAGAAGAGGGTTCAACACACGGCCCTGGGGAGAGGACCGTGCTGAGAGGGAGTGTTGGCTAATGTTGGTGGCCAAGTTTGACATGCTGAGGGCGGTTTGTGAGAAAGGGTTTTATCCAGCAGCAGGCGGAGGCGAGGATCAGTATACCAGAGAGTTTTGAAACAAGAATGTCTAGGATGATGGTCTTAAAGGCTGAACTGTAATCCGCAAAGAGCATCTTCACGTAGCTCCGTTGAGTCAGCACTGTGTGTCGTGTCACAGCGATGACGTGCTCCCTCGGTCTGTTCGCTTGCTTTGTGAACTGGTGAAATTCCGGAATGTGGCTGCAGACGAGTGGCTTGAAACATTTCACGACTACAGACGTAGAAAATACTTAAACTGGTGTGAGCTGGCTTGATCGTGTTTGTTCAGGGAGATGTAGTGTGGAGTAGACGATCAATCCATTCTTCCATCTACTCGGAGGGTCTTTTCTTGTGACACCCCGCTTATTACAAGGCTAAACTAAAGTTCTCCACTAAGGGGTTAACAGAAACTATGACTAGGCAGTATGGCTGAAAATTGTATCTCAATATAAGTGTTTTATATCGGTTGTTGATATTTTATGACCTATCGAAAATAAATTAAATTTAAGCATTTTAATTCAAATTTAACCTTCCTCTGATTATAATCCCTCAGCTATCAAGGCAGAAAGAAAATGTTAACACAAGCATGGAAAACACTCCAACAACGTAAACAAAATAGTAAAATCACATTGAACACTAACAATAAGCTCTTAAAAATGAAGACATATTTAAGATATGCTTCATAAAGTATAAGAAAATAGTGCAAAGTGTGAAAATGTAAACCAAGAGAAACTTGAAAATAACTATTTTCTGCTGGTTTAGCGCCAAGAAGTTGCACTATGAGCGCTGCTAAGGTGGTGTGGTTTACAATCCAAAAAAACTAGCACAACTTCCTATTTTATCCCCAATTTCTTCATTTAGACTTTCTCTGCTCACTCCATGCAAAGAATCAACCATGAGACATCAAAATGGTGCAACCAAACTTGATAGTTAATACTGATTGGCTGTTAGCGTGTCCCTCCCACTTATCAGTGATTACTTCCTGCGTTGTTCGGTTACCAGAGAGCAAGCGCCTTTGTTCATGCAACTAACCTTGCTTTGCAACTTCCGCTTTCTTCCAACAAAGAAATAAAATAATGGAACGTTTTATCGAACGCATTTTCATTGATATCGATTACTTGCCTGTCGCAAAATATATTGATATTGTATTATGGCCCAGCCCTAACACAAACACATAGTACATATGTGAAGGGGTCAAGTGGAATATGAACCATTCCGAATGAGTTCATATTAGTCACAAGTTAACTAGTAGTCCGAACTTATATAGTATAGTATACTCATATCGTCGTCAGCGGCGATCACTTGAAACGAGTATGATTGTCCTCCTGTTGGTGGGTCTGCCTTCAGGAGAACGCCTGTGCATGGAATCTTTTAAAGTGGGGAGACTGGTGCACAGACAGCCACCACACTGTCCTTGGCAAAGAGAAGGCCAGGGTCCAATGGCATGGAGACCAAGACAATTGGGGGCCCATTTTTGCTTCAGCTTTCTGCCGCCTTTGTGACCATTGTGGAGCTTCTCTGCAACCATCATCCGCCCACTCCGCCGTTGAGGTCTTTTTCGACGAGGGAGACGCGCAGACTCCAACATCACTTCTTCGCTGTGGGAAGATGAATCCGATGGCAAGGGAAACCTAGAAGCTTCGGTCTGTCGGAGGACCGCCTATGGTGCGCCCACCAGCACTTGAGTTTCTCTCAGGGTGTGCCCCCCTAGCCCTTTGTCTTCCCAGACTAACCCACAAGGCAGCGGGGCACTCATATAGTTACCCCTACACTCACTTAACCCAATGTAGTAGCCTTGAGTGTACTGTTCATTACAGTACTCACTCGGAGCCCAGAGGATCCTCCAAGCACCATTGCTATGGCACTGCAACATGACCGTAATGTGGAAATAAAGTACATCAAAAAGTTTGTCTACTGGATTGTTTTGCAGTGTTTCTTGATGATAAATGCAAAACAGGTGTTTGTAATGCGGAAAGACGTAAATATGTCTGGTATTTAAGTTAGCATTTAAGTTTGCCAGCCATCTTGCTTCTTCAGGAAATGAGCCTGATCACAGTGAGTTGTTGATAACGGTTATGAGATCATCAACATTTGAAACGGTAGAACTAACTTACCTCGGTTTATCATTGCAACCGCAATCGTTACATCCCTAGCCACAACCTACTATAAAAAATAAGATAAACACATATAAGACATAATTATGACTTAATTTAACACTTAATTTAGACAAAACATTTAGAATATGCTTAAGTTATTTTAATTTATATAATCCACATGTTTTTTTTATATATTGATATCAGAATTATGTCAGAGATGGTGTTTCAGAGAAGAAAAACAACTGAAAACTAATTAGTTCCATTCTGTTGAACCCGCAATCTGACAAAAGACAAAAAGGTGGTGAAATATATTTTGTAACATCAGCAGTGAATAACCTTTCCAATTCTTTTGTTACTTTTACAACGAGAGTCCAAGTCATATATCGACCTGACTCATTTTGCCATTTTGTGTGGTCATCTTCCTCCAGAGCCCTAATATTTTTTGACAGTTTTCAACGTGCTCAGACTAGCACATTGCAACCTGACCTGTTTCAGTCAACATTTGATGCTCGTGGCACATTGTGTGCTGTGCCCGTTTAAGACGCCGAAGCAAATGCCATGAAAGGGGTGAACTTGACGAACAATGCCCAGGAACCGAGGCATGTTTGGCGCGATATGTGATAACGATATGTATCGCCATCAGGGATGTAACGATAAACGGTAATAAAACTCACGACTGGTAGTATTACCGTTTTAAATTAAAATGATGGAAAAGGGGTGGCATGGCGTAGTAGGTAGAGCGGCCGTGTCAGAAACCTGAGGGTTGCAGGTTCGCTCCCGGCCTCTTGACATCCAAATCGCTGCCGTTGTGTCCTTGGGCAGGCCATTTCACCCTTTCCCCCAGTGCCGCTCACACTGGTGAGCTACAAGACTCACATTTTGAAACCAAACACTTCAGTCATATACAGTAACTTGGTACTTGACACATGCTAACTGTTAGCATCCTAACTTTTTTTAGCTAATTTTGCATGCATAGTCACAGTCATATAACTTGGTACTTGATGCATACTGTCAGCATGCTAAATTTAGCCTTTATAGCATTTAAGTTAGGCTTCCGCACATCAGCATCCACAAGCAATTTCCCCCGAAATTGCATATTCTAGTTTTTTCGTGATTACTTGTGATTATTCCAAATTCAATAGTGTGATGCATTTGTCAAATGTATAGTTTGACAGCATTACTCATTACATCTGGATATTATATGAAGTCATTGAATTTTTACGATTTGCCAAGGGCCAAAAAAACGTACACTAAATGACAGATAAAAAGACAGTGGTAAAGTAAACAAAAGTAGCTGGATATGACCGTGAAAAACAAATACATCAGTTTTATTGCTAAAGCATATGTGTCAGAGGTTACAGCAGTGGTTCTCAAACTTTTTTTGTCATCCCCCACTTTGGACAAGGGGGAGTTTTCAAGCCCCACCTGCCCCCATCACCCCAACAGAGCGCTAATGCCAAGCTTTAACATTTTCAAATTTATTGAACATCAAATTGTATACATTCGAACTCAATAACATAAAATAACATTAAGTTCAATAATAAATAAAATAACTGTGCAGCTGTGGTATAACTTGCATCAAGTTCAATAATAAATAAAATAACTTCCATCAAGTTCAATAATAAATAAAACAAAAGTGTTATAACTTGCATCAAGTTCAATAATAAATAAAAAAAAGTGTTATAACTTGCATCACGTTCAATAATAAATAAAAAAAAGTGTTATAACTTGCATCAAGTTCAATAATAAATCAAAAAAAGTGTTATAACTTGCATCACGTTCAATAATAAATCAAAAAAAGTGTTATAACTTGCATCAAGTTCAATAATAAATTAAATAAAAGTGTTATAACTTGCATCAAGTTCAATAATAAATCAAAAAAAGTGTTATAACTTGCATCAAGTTCAATAATAAATCAAAAAAGTGTTATAACTTGCATCAAGTTCAATAATAAATCAAAAAGTGTTATAACTTGCATCACGTTCAATAAAAATCAAAAAAAGTGTTATAACTTGCATCAAGTTCAATAATGAATCAAATAACTTGCATCAAGTTCAATAATAAATCAAAAAAAGTGTTATAACTTGCATCAAGTTCAATAATAAATAAAACAAGTGTTATAACTTGCATCAAGTTCAATAATAATAATAAAAAGTGTTATAACTTGCATCAAGTTCAATAATAAATCAAATAAAAGTGTTATAACTTGCATCAAGTTCAATAATAAATCAAATAACTTGCATCAAGTTCAATAATAAATCAAAAAAAGTGTTATAACTTGCATCAAGTTCAATAATAAATAAAACAAAAGTGTTATAACTTGCATCAAGTTCAATAATAAATCAAAAAAAGTGTTATAACTTGCATCAAGTTCAATAATAAATCAAAAAAAGTGTTATAACTTGCATCAAGTTCAATAATAAATAAAACAAAAGTGTTATAACTTGCATCAAGTTCAATAATAAATCAAAAAAAGTGTTATAACTTGCATCAAGTTCAATAATAAATCAAATAACTTGCATCAAGTTCAATAATAAATACAATAAAAGTGCCACTTTGCAATCTTTGCAACAAAAAAAAGGAGGAGCTATGCATTTGGCAAGACAGGGCAAGTGACAGCACTTTCCCCCACGAGAGCCACCTTGCTTCACTGTGAAACAGCACGGCTGTATGATCAGCTCCCATTTCCTCACACAGTGCAGAGAACAGTCGCGCTTTCAGTGGTCGTGTTTTGATCAAATTTACCGCGCTCACAACATGTTAAAACCTCACTGAGTTCGGGGCTGAGCTGCCTTGACGCGAGTGCTTCCCGGTGAATGACAGTGTGTGCCCGTCAGATTTTTGTTTCTCTGCAGGCGCTGGCTCTGGCTCGACGACCTTTGAGGTGCGAGTCACAAATGTATATAATTGTGTAATTGTGATCCACACATTAGCCTGCTACCCATCCGCGCGAAAGTTTGTTCCGCTTAGCCCCGCCCCCATTAGTTACTGTTGCTATGTCTGTCAAACTTTCGCTCGTACCGAGAAATATAAAGCCTACAGTAAAAATAAGTACCGGTAATTTCCATTTATTTATATAGCGGATTTCACAGACAGAATCACAAAGTGATTTACAGTGTGTATAGAAAATGAAAGCATAGTAAAAAAAATAATCTAAGAATATAATAATTAAAAAAAATAATTTAAAGTGAAATTTCCTCCCGTTCCTCGCGCCCCACCTGTCATGTCTCTATTCCCCACCAGTGGGGCGCGCCCCACACTTTGAGAAACGCTGGGTTACAGTGACTTATAATTAGGACTGTCAGTTAATTAATGTGATTAATCACAAAAAATGATCACATGAATCATGTATCAACGCAGATTAATCACACAATTGATTTTGACCGCACATGCCGCGGATGGTTACCCGAATGGGTTGTTATACAGTCAGTGATCAGCTCAATACATACGCCAGATGAATGAGGAGGGATGGGTAATTGTATTGTTTACATTTTAACCGACATCGGTTAAAATGTGTCATTTAAAAAAAAAAAGTGCTAGTGCTTAAACATTGCCCAAACTGGTACTCAAAAAAAAAAGACAACTTTAGGAATGTGAATCTTACAACTATCATTTATGTTTGATTCCTATTCTTTTGGTGATTTGAGTCCGATTTGGTACTAGATTCGACACAATTCTTGATTAAATTCGTAAAAATTACCTAGTATGTAAATCACAATTAGTGCTGTAACATGAATCACATTTTAACATTTAACTGTTAGCATGCTAGTTATGCTTCATAGTCACATAAATTGGACTTGACACATTCCAGCTGTTAGAATGCTGACGTTAGCATTTAAGTTCGACTTGCGCACTTCAGCATCCACACGCAATTTCTCCCAGAATTGTACATTCTAGTTTTTCCGTGTAGTGTTCTAATCCGGGATGTGTTTATTTTCTCGGGCCAATTGCTTGTATTTTGTCACGTGACTTCTTCCCAGAAGTGAAAAGCAGTGGTAGTCAACCAAGCCAAGATGGCTGTTGTGCAGCAAGCAGCAAATGAACTGAGTGCAAAAGAGGCTTGAATCTTCCTGTAATAAGCAAATAGGAATCCAACTATGCAATATAGAATAGATCCGTCCTATATGTTATCAAAAGAAGGTTTGTCGAGTGATATCAAGGATTATACATCAGTTGCGTTCAGACATATGGAACAATTGTGCTCCAGACATTATTATTCACGACAAAACAGATGGAAACTTGGAAAAGGTCTACAACATCTTTGTGTGTGGCTGGGTCAAGGACATTGGTATCAAGACTCTCCCGGATAAATATGCATTGTTTTTGCTTGGGTAAGGTTGCATTTCATGATTTATCTTCATGTCTACTGCCATGTTTGTTGCTGATGTTGCTTGCGCCGTTTACGAGTAGTGTGTTTTCCCCCGTCTTTATTAAAATATAACTATAGATGTCAACATTGTGTATGTGCTGAAAGATTCATTTATGATTGTTTATCAAAATATTACTATAGATGTCAACATTGTGTATGTGCTGAACGATTCATTTTTGATTGTTCATCAAAATATAACTATGGATGTCAACATTGTGTATGTGCTGAAAGATTAATTCATGATTGTTTATCAAAATATCACTATAGATGTCAACATTGTGTATGTGCTGAAAGATTCATTTATGATTGTTGCCTATGGTAAAAACTTAACTCTTTTAGGTTTTGCTCACATTTGATTTATTTTAAGACTCGCCGAGTTGGTGCTTTTTGAAACCGGTTTCTGTTTAAGAAATACAAACAATATCAAGATAATACTTAAATGGGAAGTAATAAACATTAAAGTATATCAAACAAACCTTTAACGGAGTGATCCCTGTAAACTCATGCATTCTTCGACTCTGCTCCTTTGGACTGGAGTGTCAGCAGCTGTTCTCGTTGTTTCGTAAAATCTTGCACTCTTCCGCCCTTTTTGATTACCTCTGGAGGAACTCTGAAGAAACGTTTTATCCTTTTTGCGATGTGAACAATTTGTACAGCCGAAAACACAAGCATAGGGCATTTTTTTTCTTTGAGAAAGGCTGAATGGCGCCTAGTACCCATTGAGAACAGAGCTAGCTTGACCACCATGCCGGACATGACGTCAGTAAAATTCAAGCAATAGAAAACAATTGGCCCTCAATCCGCACTTTGGACGCATCCGCTTTGCGTTTAATCCAAACCCCTTGATTGAAGGTATGATTTTAAAGACGTGTGTGACAGGCCAGATCTCAAAAACAAACATTTAACGAGCATTCAATCAAGTTCAGAAGTCATTTATTCCAGACCTTGCCTCTTTACCTCCCTTTTTTGTGGGTCATTACATTTCACGCCACTCATTTAGCAAATCTCCTCGACCGGGATTACGGCTCTAAGGGGATTTAGGATTTCCAGCCACACAGCACAGTCCCAGTCCCCGGTTTGTGCGTCGCGCTTCCGCGTCTCGTCTACCTGCTTAACACTGTCACCCTTTCAGAAGCCCTCTGCGTTTTCTGCACTCCGCGCTGATGGATGGCGGACAAAGAAACGATGGTGCGGAATGGAGATAAATTGCAGATCGGAAAACAAACTGCTGCCTTTGTTTGCTTTTTTCCTGTGGGTCTTTGCGATGGAGGAATATTGAGGAGGTAGCAGTGCAATAAGCAACAATAACATTACCGGATTATTGACCAACTGTTGATTGCATACAGCCCGTGAAAGGAAGAGGAAGTCTTTCTTTGGACATTCTTATTTCCTCTTTGGAATTTACATTGAAGATGGGAACCAACTTTTGGTGACTGAGCAACCCCGATAAAAGCCTCCTTTTAAAACGGCGGACGACTGAGAGAATAATACCCAGTCGACTGCGGATCTGAGCTGTTTACAATGAGCGTTCACAAGAAGAGCAACTTTTTGTCCATCGGCCCGGTGTCGTCGGCCCTGATGTGTTCAGCTGTCGTGGCCACCGCCGACATGCCTGGACTCCCGGCCAAAGGAGCCTTCTCTGCAGAAGGCTTCAAAGACAAACGCCAGGAGAAAGAGGAGAAGAAGATGGCAACACGTAAAAGCCAGACACAAAGCTGTCCATCCCGTGTGGTGGAGGACTTCTTCTGGATAGGCAGCAGCATTATGGCCTTCTCTAAGTGGAGACTTGGCTACATGGGTAAGATAGTCGGGTGACTAAAACATCCATGTTAGCTTTGTGTCCCAGATGGGTCTGGGTTAGTTTTTGCCTCATCCTTCACTCAAAGCGTGAGTGAAGAATGCACTAGCGACCTGATAAGGTGTCAAACTCAAGGCCCAAGTGCGAGATCTGGCCCGCCACATCTAATTTATGTGGCCCACGAACGCCTGGAAATATCCATCCATCCATCCATTTTCTACCGCTTATTCCCTTCGGGGTAGCCTATCTCAGCTACAATCGGGCGGGAGGTGGGGTACACCCTGGACAAGTCGCCATCTCATCGCAGAGCCAACACAGATAGACAGACAACATTCACACTCACATTCACACACTAGGGCCAATTAAGTGTTGCCAATCAACTTATCCCCAGGTGCATGTCTTTGGAGGTGGGAGGAAGCCGGAGTACCTGGAGGGAACCCACGCAGTCACGGGGAGAACATGCAAACTCCACACAGAAAGATCCGGAGCCTGGGATTGAACCCCAGACTACTCAGCAACTTCGTATTGTGAGGCAGACGCACTAACCCCTGTCCCACCGTGCTGCCCCCGCCTGGAAATAATGTTAATAAAATACCTTATTTTTTCTTTCTAAATGCATGAAATTACATACATTTTAAACTTTAATATCATCCAGTATGCAACAAATATTAAATTATCATAAAGTAGAAGGGGATTCATATGGCCCCATTCATTGCAGTCTACCTGACACATCAAAGTAACGAACACATACATTTTACAGCTGAAGCATGTGTGTCAGAGGTTGCAATGACTCAATTCATGCAATTAATCACAAAAAAACGATCTCATAAATCATGCATAAACGCAGATTAATCACACAATTTATTTTGACCGCACATGCTTCCTTCACCTTAACTGTGGGTGGTTACCTGAATGCGTGGGTTGTTATACGGTCAGTGATCAGGTCAATACATACGCCAGCTAAATGAGGTGTAGAGATAGGTATTGTAACGTTTAAAAAGAAAAAAAGTGTCGGTGCTCAAACAGTACTTAAAAAAAGAGAAAACTTACAACTATCGATTATGTCCGATTTTGATTCTTTTGGTGACAATTTGATTCCCATTTGATCCTAGATTCAACACAATTTTCGATTCATTATCTGAATTATAATTAGCGCTGTCAATCGCTTTTAGGTAATCACATTTTGATTGCCGTAATCGCGATCAAGCACAATACAATACTTGCTGGAATAATGTAAATATGTTTTTTTTAATTACCCCATTACCCCAATATTTTGACACAAATGCAAATTGTCAGCATGTCATATTTTTTTTATGTTTTGTTTTAATGTACTTATTTACAATATGAAGTACCGTTTGGTTGTATTTTGAAGTTAAATTTGCCAGCCAGAACACTCATACTGCTTATTTACTGAAGAAGCAAGCTAGCGTGCTAAATGCTAGCTAGCTTAAATGATAACATGAATTGAAAAGGCACCTTGGTTGTTAGGGTTCAGAAATCTGTCGTGATCTGAGTTCAAATATCAGCACACGGGTAAGACTGTGAGGATTTGAACAATCCAGTTGCCTGCCATTCCGTCTGACTACTCAAAAGGGTGTAGAGGACATGCAGGTTTTAGGTAGATCTTTTTTCGTGTTATTACCACTTTTATTGTACTGGTCATGAGGAATGTTAGCCTTTATCTTGTCATCGTGTCTAATTTGGTTTGATTCCTTTGAACTTATGTTGCATACTTCATTTGTCCTGCTGCCTTATTGTCAGCAAATTACTATCTGGTCAACAAAGTCACCTGCGTGTGTTTGTGTGCATTGGGTCCGCGCCATATGGCTCGGTTGCAATCCCTGGGACTTAACCTGGTGCCCTGGTGGAGTAGACAGTAGAGCAACTTAACCCGGCCCGTTTGGCCCACATTGGGACTTTGGCAAGCGCGCAGTCACACAGGGGATCATCCCATTACAGAGACAACCCAGACTTACCTGGCCTTGGCCTCAGCAAGTTACCTTGCGTCTGCTTTCTGATGTTAAGTCTTTCGGTAGCTTCGGCAGCTGTGACCTACATCAGGACTAATGCGTATATATAGGTAATTTCTTTTTATATAGGTCTTCCCAAAGAGATGGTCAAGAGACTATTATACTACTAATTTGTCTATGCATGTCACTAAGTCTTTAAACTGTATTAACCGTCTAAATTAAAAGGCAAATACTTTGAGGAAAATTAATTTTCTCAATCTTTTAAATTGCTTTGTAGCACTATTTCCCTAACTTTTTCTATAGACCGCTGGGTGCACTCATACTGGGCGGATTGTTGGACGCGTGTGAGTGCTAGAGCTCAGCATGGTTTGATGAGCTGGACACGGACCAACTACGGTAGTTCCCGTACGAGTACATGCATGTATTGGGACATCATGTATTGTGGTTGTTCTTCCCAGCATTTATTATTATGGCAACCAACACTTAGCATCGACATAGTCAAAAAAAATTGCAGTAACGTAGTGTCACATCACAACAGGTTCTCAGTGACTGTATAGTTCCTCTCAGGGGGATGGCGTGGCGAAGTTGGGAGAGTGGCCGTGCCAGCAATTTGAGGGTTCCTGGTTCAATCCCCACCTTCTACCATCCTAGTCACGTCCGTTGTGTCCTTGAGCAAGACACTTCACCCTTGCTCCTGATGGGTCCTGGTTAGCGCCGTGCATGGCAGCTCCTGCCATCAGTGTGTGAATGTGTGTGTGTGAATGGGTGAATGTGGAAATAGTGTCCAGTGTTTCCCACAGGACAGGCATCTATTTGTGGTGGTGTGGTCGGGGGGTGGCGGCGGCAGCGGCGATGACCAAGAAGAACGCGGAGTTGGAATATAATTACAACATTTTATGTACATATTTATATACAGATTTGAACAATTAGTGATTCACTGAAATATATTTATTAATTGTGGTTCTTACAAAAAATATATCTTATAAAATATAAAAGCTAAAATGTCTCTTAAAGCTCTGCCCCTTTAATTAGTGAATACTAAATAATTTAACTTTAGCCTACTACTACAACCATATTATTTACCAGCAACATGAAGTGAAACAGAGGCAGAGGTGTCCTGCCACAGTCAGTCAACCTCCTCCTCCTGCTGCTGCTGAACAGGTCGCACCTGTGGTCCGGACTGTAGGCCTACCTCCTCTCCAAGTCGAGCCCTTTTCGGCCGTTGAAAATATTTTTCTATACTCATCTGTGTGAAGGAGTGAACATCCAACATTAGAATGTATTACTAACGAGCAGAACCGCTCTATGTACAGTGCCGTCTAACCTTAAGCGGCAGCAGCTCAACACATGCAGGGTTCAACGTTAAGGTTTTTTTCTACTTGCCCGACTTCTCAAATCTACTTGCCCCAATATTTTTACTTGTCCTGCCTAGGTTTTTTTCTGGCTGTATAGTTCTCATGGCTTATATCTTACTAAAATCCTTCCCGTTGACTATTTACAACACTACACAGTATTTATTATTATTATTATCTATAATTACATTTAAATGGCATTGCATACATGTAAAATTAAATGTTATTTCACATTATTTGACCAGTAGCAGTTACACCCATCTGAACAGGTCAGCCACCTGTTTAAAGCCCGATCACAGTTGAAATCTTGAAATGAAGGGCCTTTAATGGCCAAAACATTAACCTGGACAACATTTTAACAGCTGGTTGGCTCAGATTTTATTATTTTCATTGCATTCACATGCTGCAGTGGACAGTGGACAATTTAGCTTCAGTATTAGTGCAGTATCTGAAGCACCGTCTCCACGTGTGTTTATTGACAACAGGGTTATAACCTGGACACGTTAGCTCGTCGGTATGGTAACAGGTGACTGTTACTACGTGCGTCTGCCCCGGCCCCTGAGTCAAACAGCGGCGGTGTTAATGAAGCAGCGTGAGGCTGCTCACCGTCAGAGAAACGCTCGGTGAAATCGCGGATTAACGTTAAATATATGACGAGCCGCGAGCGATGCAGCTATAACCTATCTACCTATAACCTATATTACCCTCGTATTTTGATCCGGTCGGTCCGTTTTTCTTTTACTTCGTCGTCGACGTCTTCTTCTTCTTCTTCTGGCCCACCAGGTGAATTAAGTGCTATTGGCGGAGTTACAATGCATAGTAGGCTACCGCCACCTACTGCACCGGAGTTGTAACTACAAGCTACATTCACAGACCGAGTCCCATTGCTTTTATGAGCGGTCGAGCGAGTCAAAAGCCGAAAAATCTATTTGTGGCGGACGTAATTCTTTCGTGGCGGGCCGCCACAAATAAATGAATGTGTGGGAAACACTGGAGTTATTGATAATACAGTTTGGAGTGCGCAAACGCAGCGTGAAGAGTTTTGTGTACGCCGCCTTCTTTGCCTTGTTGTCATATACACTACCTGCTTTATTCTGTTTCATTCTATTCGTATTTCACCCGGGAGTCTGAATTAAGCCAGCATTATACATCTACAAATCTCTGGGGGGTTTTTCCACCGTCAATGTACTTCAGAATGTTCCGTTCTTTTTGTGAAGTCACTTTTCATTCCGATTGTTGCCTATGTTTGTATCGAACGGTATCTGCTTCTGGGATATATCCCACGCATTGATACTGGCGCATACGATACGAAATGTCCTCTCCGTCAAATCACACGGACTCGAGAGATCTGGTTCGTCGCATAATCTGAATGTGTTAGTTTGGTTTCTCAAAAGTCAAACATGATTAGTTGAAGGTGTTTCTATGGGTTGTCGGAGGCTTCTTTAGAGCCAAACTATTTGACAAATCAGACTAGTTTAGTGCATGGAAACGTTGTCACATGCGACGTTGAGAACTGGCTCATCACTGCCGGCTGTTTGCTAATCAGCTTATTGTTGCTTAGTCTCCAGAATCCTGTTGGTTTCCTTTTAAATGCCAGTAAAGCCGACACACAGTGGGAGGCTGACAGTTATCGTGATGGTAGTTCTCGCCGCCTGTGCACTATTGGTGTCAAGGCCGCGATGAGCGTTGGTTGGCACGTAATGTTTACAGGGATGGGTTTAGACGTGCACATTAGTGCCAGCAGGGGGGTTTTAAGAAATGTTTCCTGACACAAGTAGGCCGTGCCTCCATATTCTCATCCCAACCAAATTGACAGCAGCTCATTTCATGGATTACTGCCCACTCTCTCTCTCTCTCTCTCTCTCTCTCTCGCTCTCTCTCTCTCTCGCTCTCTCGCTCTCTCTCTCGCTCTCTCTCTCTGTCTCTCTCTTTCTCTCTCGCTGAAGGAGTGAACGTCCTTAGCTGTGTTACAGCCTCTGAACATGGGGTGGTGCAGTCAGCCAGCAGCCACAACACAGAGGGAAATCAATGTTGCATTTCCTCGCATGACAGAGCCTCCACTGTAATCATTATGATGTAGTTGGTTACGGATCCTGTCGCATCATCTTTCAGCACTACTTTGAAACCAATAACTGATTTTCTTTGTATCGGCTTTTGCGCTGTGAACACTTATCGGTCTTGCTACCAGAATACCGGAGCATGTATCGGTTTAGCCTTATGGAATCTGTTAAAGGTGCTATATGTAATAATTTCATGACAAGTCATCATTAAATGTCCCTGATATGTCAAAAGGAATAAATAAATAATGTGCTTTTCGAATACCTCTTTAGTTAATAACGGTAGTTCAGCCGGGATATGCTCATTTCAAAATTAGATTAACAGCCCCGAAATCTTGTTACTGTGTTTATTTTGATATCCCGCCCTCTACTGTTTGACCAATTAGAAAGTCTGTGAGGGTGTCACATCCAGGTTGTCAGTTACGCACAACCTTCTTCGTCTGGCTACTGCTGAGGAAATGGGTTCCAACGTTAGCACGGCTGTCATCATGGCAATGTGAAACGTATGGAGACAGCCAAATCACATGATAAAATAATTCCTCATTCGTGTAGCCTATAGGCATACTTTGGTAAAATGTCTCATCTTTAGTTTTGGGCATACATTAGGCTTCTAAGCATGCGCTACTCGTTTTCACCAGTATAACCATTGCTGGCGTTGGTTATAGTTCGTTTTAGTGTTTGTTTTCTGATAGTACTGACAATAATCATATGATTGCCATTAGTTGGGATATTGTACGCAAGCATGGCGTACTTCTTCCTGAAAATAGCCTAATTCTGTGTAAAATGTGTTGGTTAGAGATTTGTTATTGACAAAACGCTTGTTTATTCAGCTATTGTGGTCCCAGCACCTCAACCCCTAGTACGAGGCAGTGGAAGTTTGAAGTTCCTTGGAGTAGCCCAGTCCATCGAGCTGTATTCGGCTGCGTATCTGGCAACCTCAGTCAAGGAGAGAGGGAGGGGACTACAGAATCAGAATTTTGACTGTGATTGCAGTACCATTTCTGGCTACATTATCACATATGACACCTTTAATTGGTTCTTGACACACCGCTATTTTTATTCTGGCCTGTTTGAGAGTCAAACTGCTTGTGTGAGATGGAATTGCAAACTCAAGGCAGGAACTAAACCTGCAACATTACACCTGGGAGACCACTATCGCAGTAGCAAGGTTCATGGCTGATCAGTCAGTTATACGTACATGTTTGGATCAGTACAATTAACCTTTTGACAAGATATATATGCCACACGCTTACATTGCACACATTTAACATTCTGTGTAAAAATATTAATACTAGGGATCCACCAGTTTTGGACGCCGATGCTTGACATTTTGAGGATATTGATAAATGCCCTTTTTTTATTGGTACCAGCTCCTTTTCTCCCCCTCCTGCAGTGCTTATTGCTTGTACAGTACGTGTCTTCTGCTGACTTTTTTTTGGGTCAGGAAATCCAGCAAATTCCGTTTTGTTTGTTTTCGCTATGCAACCATGGCGTCCACTCGACAAGCCTCTGTCCGCAGCACTCGGAGCGTGGGCTAGGGCTGGGCGACATGGCTGAAAACTGTGTCACGATAAACAATTTTTTTTATTGATCGATATCGATAATTATTGATACTTTTTCTAACTTATTTAAGCCTGCCAATAAATACCGTAAAACAATTTACAACATGGCAAGGGTGCTATTTGTCAATGGAGAGGGTGTCTGGTAGCCAGGTAGGATGAGGTAGTAAAATGATTTAGTAGATTTAGGGTAGTTGCAGATTTGAGACACTAACTAGCAGTAGTGTACAAGCTATTGAACACTACAGAGAGTTGTTTGGGAAGGTGCTCATTAAACCAACACATTAGAAGTGTCAGGACGTTGCTGCACCATCTGCATTAAAACCAACAAAACTAAAGACCAGTTTCTGTTAGTGAGTTGATACCTCAAGATGTCACCGTTTGGCTTTTTGCTCCATGCAGAGAATCCACAGCGAGACAGAAAGACGGCACAACCAAACTTGGTCGTCTATACTGTTACGTGATTGGCTGTTAATGTGTCCCTCTCTTTGCTCCGTGATACTTCCTGTTTCCTGTTAGCCGAGTTCCTAAAGTGCGAGTGACTTCATGAAACGAATCTTGCTTCATAATTTCTGGTTTCTTCCGACCAAAAAATAACAAATATATGTTGAGTTGAGTTGAGTTGAGTTTGAGTTTATTTTGAACATGCAAGCATACACATGATACATCACAATTTCCAGTTTCTCTTTTTAACATGTTCGAAAAGGAGTAGGAAGAAGCAGAACTTATTTAATCCTACCCCTTTTCTTTTACATAACAGTTGCTAAAACTTTTGTTCACTTCCTGTTCTCAATTTATTCACAATATACTCCATAAGTAATCACAATAAAAATAAATAAATAAATAATAATTGGTGAAGTAAGTCATATTACATATAATGAGATAAGTAAGATTATTTTGAGAATGAAAGAATGAAAGAATGGATGAATGGATGGATGGAATAAATCCAGAATGTTTATCGTGGTTCTTCTTCTTTGTACTTTGTAAACACTTTAAGTTTGAAGAGTTTATTAAAGTGGATCATATTAGTACATTGTTTGATTGCTTTGCTTAATCCATTCAATAATTTAATTCCACATACTGATATGCTGAAGGTCTTAAGTGTTGTACGTGCATACATATGTTTTAAATTACATTTTTCTCTGAGATTATATTTCTCCTCTTTTTTTGAGAAGAATTGTTGTATATTCATGGGAAGCAGGTTATAGTTCGCTTTATGTATAATTTTAGCTGTTTGCAAATTCACTATGTCGTGGAATTTCAGTATTTTTGATTCAATAAATAAAGGATTTGTATGTTCTCTATAGCCAACATTATGTATTATTTTAACTGATCTTTTTTGTAACACCGTTAATGAATGAAGTGTACTTTTGTAGTTATTTCCCCATATTTCTACACAGTAACTCAGATATAGTAACACTAGCGAGCAGTAGAGGATATGAAGTGATTTTTGGTCTAGAACATATTTTGCTTTATTCATTATTGATGTGTTTCTTGCTACTTTATGTTGTTTATTTTTTACATGAGATTCCCAGTTCAATTTATCATCAATCATTATACCTAGAAATTTGGTTTCATTTACTCTTTCAATTTCTATTCAGTCTATTTGTATTTGTGTTTGACTTTCTCTTCTACTGTTACCAAATAGCATTATTTTAGTTTTACTGAGATTCAACGATAGTCTGTTTTTGTCAAACCATCTTTTTAATTTGTTAATTTCTTCTGTTATTATTTGTATTATCTTCTGTGTGTTCTTTCCTGAAAAAAACGCTGTTGTATCATCTGCAAATAATACTAACTTTAAATATTTTGTAACTTTACAAAAGTCATTTATATAGAGATTGAATAATTTAGGTCCTAGTATTGATCCCTGAGGTACACCACAAGATATATTTAGCGTTGTAGATGTGTGTTCGCTTAGCTTCACGTATTGTTTCCTGTTTGTCAGATAACTTCTTATCCAGTTTAAGACTAACCCTCTGATGCCGTATCGTTCTAGTTTTTTGATTAAAATATTGTGATTAATTGTGTCAAATGCTTTAGTTAGATCCATAAACACTGCTGCCGCACATTTTTTTACTATCTATTGCATTGGTAATTTCTTCTGTAATTTCAATTAAAGCCATTGAAGTTGAAACATTAGCTCTGTATCCATACTGGTTCTCTTCGAGTATTTTATTTTTGTTTGTGAAACTCTCTAATCTGTTATTGAACAGTTTTTCAATGATTTTAGAAAATTGTCGAAGTAAGGAAACAGGTCAATAATTTGTACATTGGTGTTTGTCTCCAGTCTTATAAATTGGTGCAACTTTAGTTATTTTCATTTTGTTTGGAAATTTACCTGTTAGAAATGATAGGTTCATTAATGGTCCTGAGATATCTTCTATAACCTTTTTATCGTTTCCATATCAATTCCGTTACAATCAGTTGAAGTTTTAGATTTACATTTTTTCACAATTGTAACTATTTCCTCCTGTGTCACATTACTGAGGAACATGGAGTTGGGATTTCGCTCTATGGTATCATTACAGTCCTCAATTGAAACTGGGTCTGGAATTCTTTCTTCCAATTCTGGTCCAATATTTACAAGGTAATTATTGAAGCGTTCAACTACTTCCTTTATGTTGTCATTCTTTTCATTTCCTTCTAGAAGTATTGGGGGAATCCCTCTTAGTGCCATTTTTAATAATGCTATTGAGGATGCCCCATGTTGCTCTCATATTATTTTTGTTCCTGTCCAATAATTCACTGTAATATTCTTTTATACATGATCGTAGTATGTTTAACTTGTTTTTATAGTTTTTGTACTTAATTTCTGCCTCTGTAGTTCTTTGTGCTATGAATTTTCTGTATAGTGTATTCTTCTTCTTACAAGCATTGTTTAATCCTTTTGTCATCCATGGTTGATTATTATTTCTCTGCTTACTACTGAGTTGTTTCCATGGACAATGTTTGTCATAAAGTATTATGAACTTGTTTAAGAAATGTTCATATGCTTCATCAACCTCTTTTTCATTGTACACATTGTCCAAATCTTGCTTTTGTCGCTCAATTTTGAAAGCAATCATCCTCTTCTCTGTGCACAGTCTTCGAAATGTCCTTTTGTCTTCCATGTTATTCTTGTAGTTTCCATTATATATTGTAAAAACTGGCAGATGATCACTAACGTCGGTTATAAGTAGACCACTTGTAGTGTTATTATCAAAATCATTGGTAAAAATATTATCAATACGTGTGGCACAGTGTCCTGTGATTCTGCTTGGCTTTGGGATTTTAGGATATAAACTGATGCTGTACATTGTATCAATGAAGTCATCAATAGACTTTTGCTTGTTAGGGTTCAATAAGTCAATATTAAAGTCACCGCATAAGAAAATTATTTTTTGACCATTGTCCATGTAAGTTGCCTTGATCCATTCTTCAAATGTTTCTATACTTGATTTAGGTGATCTATATATACAACTGATGAAAATGTTTTTGCTTTTTTCCTGACATATTTCAATGGTTATTCATTCTAAGATATTATCTATAGCAAATGACATGTTTTTTTACCACTTTGTAGTTCAGGTTCTTCATCACGTACACAGCTACTCTTCCTCCATTGTTGTTGGTTCTGTTGGTGTAGTTTAGTTCATATCCTTCCAGATCAAAATCTATTCCTTTTTTATCATCAATCCATGTTTCTGTGACAGCGATCAATTTGAAGGGTTCGTTGATGTGTTCCAAAAAGTTCTTAATGTTGTTGTAGTTTGCATACAAGCTTCTGCTATTAAAATGAATAATTGACAATTTGTTATCACATTTAATTTTGCTATTATATTGCTCATCTGTATAATATAAACAATTATTACTGATGTGGGAGAAAAAATGTGTATCTGGATCTATATCATTTTCCAAATCCTGGTTTTTGTGATCTTTGTTGCAGAAATTTTTTAGTTCCATATTTTCTTGTTCAACAATCTTTGATGTTGTTTCAATAATCTATATGAGTGTAGGTGGATGCAATCCTGAATATAGGTCTTCTTGTTTAGTCGTCCCTTGGAACATAGTAGTATCGATGCTGAATTTAGGTGCTTGTTTTCTGTCAGAGTCCATTATTGTTGTTGTGAAAGCTGTGTAAACTTTAAAAATTGTCCAGGTCCTTGATGTCATGGACAACAAGTACTCTTGCTTCTGGACCTCCATTCAGCTTGATGTAGATTTTACAGTTGGCGCTCCAAGTTCCCTGAATGTTTCCCTGCTTTCTCAAGTTGCGTGCTTTCTTGGCGATTCCAGCATTACGTTTTGTGAGATGCTCATTCATGTACACATTTGTTCCCTTCAGCTTCTTTCCCTGTCTCAGCAATGTCATTTTAGATTTTCTGTTTACGAGTTTCACGAGCACGACTGGAGTGGCGTTGTTGTTTCTTCCGTTCAGTGGGATGCATGTTTCGATGGTATCAATGTCAATTTCAATTTCCTTTGATTGCAGAAAGTTGACCACTTGCTGTTCTGCTGAGACCATATCCATTTCATCTGGTTCACCTTCATTATTCACAGCTTTCGCATAGGATCTTGGTTTAATTCGGTGCCCTGTCACGATGATATCATTCATTCGTTTATCCTAATCCATTTTATCTATGATATTCCTCAGCATGTTGTTGTCTTCTTGAAGGGTCTTCATTTGTTGGCACATTTCAATGCCTTCATTTTTTCTGGAGGTGCTCTGAGTTTGCAGACTTTCTATATTTTGCTGCAAACTTTTCACATCTTGTTTGTGTTCTGTTGTTGCTTTTCTCAGATCTTTTTTCATTTCTTTCATTTCTTCTTTCATTTCTTTCATATCTTCTTTGCATCCATCCATCATTTATTTCCATTCTTCTATAATTTCTTCTTTAAATTCATGGAATAGTTTTTGTAGTATCGCTTCTTGATTCCCATTATGTCCTGTGTCCAGCCTCAAATCTTGTTCCCATTTGTGTTCTGTGTCAGCTGACACCGAACGTTTTGGGATTTCAATCTTTCCTTTAGCTTTTCGCATCGCGGCAGTCGCAGACGTCAGTGCCTCTTATGTCTTGACGGCAGTTGCTTCTTTAGCGACTTGCGGCACTTTTAACTTGTTTTTTCAACAATTTCGTACCTTGCGGCGTTCAGAGATCAATTTGAGGTGTCAGCCTGTCAACTTATATCACTCTGCAACGTCGGAATCACTTTAAAACAGCTGTAAACTTGCCGTAGCTTTTGGTTGCTAGGCAACCGCTTTGAACTGCGGCAAGGCGCCGTTGGTTTGAGGCTAACGGCTCTTCCAACTCGCCTTATTTCAGCGTATCAGTGCCTCTCAACTGACCAAAATCAGATCGAAGATGCCAGGTGACTCTCCTGTGGCTGTGATCGCAAATCAGTGGTCAAAATCTTCAGACTTAACAAAAACTCCGGTAGCAGAAGCGGAGCCTTTTTCTTTGCATCCTATCTCATTGACTATTTTATCGAACACATTTTATATTGATATTGATTATGTGTTTATCGCGATCAATGTTCGTAATGACGAGTTTTATATAATAACAGCATTAGTCCCGAGATAATTAACGGTACTAGTTATCAGTATCCACCATCAAAAAACCAGAACAGCTGATCTTTAGTCACACTTAATCATCATTAGTTTTATATTTGTCATGATAACAGCGGAGATCGGCCTCCTCTGACCGCACCTCGTGTGTGTGTGTGTGTGTGTGTGTGTTATTGGTACATGTCAATGTGCTGGCACACTGTACGTGTGAGTTATGGAGGCTGCATGCTGACTCGCTTGGCACCCTGCAGTGAATGAGCTCTGGGCACTGGGGCAGCGTCCCTGTTCATTCTCTCAAAAAGGCTGTGTGCTTGTGCCAGGTCAGTACTGCTGACAGATGAAAAAACCAACAACATTAGAGTGAGAGCCTTAATTGCCAGAGTATTATCAATTTGGGAAGAAAAAAAAAAACACTGACTACCAATTAAATTAATCACAAAATTTTTTACAAACTGCCCTAAACAAGGCACAAAGGTACCTCGGTAATTGGGATGTTCTTATAAAAAAAACTCCTACTACGAAACAAATTAATCGGTACTTGACCCCCCAAAACAGCACAATTTTAACATGTAACATGCCTTTAAAAATAAAAACATTGTAAAAACAAACAATACAATACAATAGAAAACGTACAAACAACTCAAGTACTTTTATAAACATAATTTACATGAGGGGTGTACACATTTCAGTTATGGCTGCCCTCAGAGGACCGCTTGTAACAGTAAATATTTAAGAATAGAAATGTATACGTGTATGTATATGTGTATATATATATATAATATATGCATATGTGTATATGTATGTATATATATATATATATATATATATATATATATATATATATATATATATATATATATATATATATATATATATATATATATGTATGTGTGGGAAAAAATCACAAGACTATTTCATCTCTGCAGGCCTGTTTCATGAGGGGGGGTACCCTCAATCGTCAGGAGATTTTAATGGGAGCATTCGCATACCATGGTTTATATAGGGCACAGAGTGGGTGGGTACAGGCTGGCCTAGGGGCGTGGTGATTGGCTCATGTGTTACCTAGGAGGTGTTTCCGTCTATGGCGGCATGCTGTTACAATTATATATATGTATATATATATATATATATATATATATATATATGTATATATATATATATATATATATATATATATATATATATATATATATATATATATATATATATATATATATATATATATATATATAGATCACGTTACAAGCGGCCGAAATGAGTTTCCTCCGCCGGGTGGCGGGTCTCTCCCTTAGAGATAGGGTGAGAAGCTCTGCCATCCAGGAGGAGCTCAAAGTATAGCCGCTCTACTCCACATCGAGAGGAGCCAGATGAGGTGGTTCGGGCATCTGGTCAGGATGCCACCCGAACGCCTCCCTAGCGAGGTGTTTAGGGCACGTCCGACCGGTAAGAGGCGACGGGGAAGAACCTGGACACATT